>NC_137790.1:6830574-7165425 GCF_963383645.1 Muscardinus avellanarius | reverse complement strand
AGCTCAATTTGCCACCTTTGCTTCCTTTTGCCACATCTCCCTGTCCTGGCCTCGCCCTGGCCCACTCAGCCTCCTTGGGCACCCCTAGGATTCTGCCATGAGCCAGCCACCTCAGAAGAACCACCCACCAAGGCCAGCCTGGAGTCCCAAGGGACGCAGAAGCTCGAGGCCCCCGGGAGACGGAGGATGTCGCTCCCTCAAGGGCAGCAGGGCTAACTCCTCAAGTGCCCCTTGCTGATCTCTTAAAAAGATCAAAATTAGCTGAAGACCTGATGGGAATCCCCAGAATAGCAACACACATCCTGGAAGGGCCGCCCAGCCCCTGCTGGGGAGTGGCATGGCTTACAGAGTCTCCTTCCTGTGCCCAGCTCTGCCTCCTGGGCTCTCATACTATTTTTTTTTCTTTGTAGTACTAGGGATGGAACCCAAAGGCATTCTGCCTCCATGCTACACCCCCAGCCCTATTTTTTATTCTATGAATTAAAAATAATAAATGAATTGCAAAGAGCCTCACTAAGTAGCTGAGGCTGTCCACAAACCACGATCTTCATGTCTCAGCCTCCCAAATGCTGGGATTACAAGTGTGCGCCACCACACCCGGCTCCCTCATGCTATTTGGAATTACCCTGCTGGGTGTGTGTGTGTGCATGCGTATGTGCATGTGTTTGCCATCAAAAAAACACTTATTTTGCTGAAATTTAGGAACACAAACAAACAATATATCTTATAACTACACAGGTTAAAAAATTTACAAAATAAGAAACAAGTAACTGTGGGGTATTCACTCACCTAAATTAATCTATGAATTTAGGACCAGTCTAGTAAAAATATTGCAAAGTTTTAATGGCATGCAGTATTATTTAGATACATTTGTGATCATTTAAAAAAAATCAAAACTTAGCTGGGCGTGGTGGCGCACACTTGTAATCCCTGCACTTGGGAGGCGGAGACAGGAGGATCACGCAGGTTCGAAGCCAGCCTGGCTGGCTTAAGAGACCCTGTTTCCAAATAAAAAGTATGAAATAGGTCTGGGAGTGTAGCCAGGAGGTAGAAGGGTTTCCAGGAATCCCAGTACCACCAAAAATAAATGAATGAATGAATGAATGAATGAATGAATGAATAAATAAATAACTTATTTAGCTAAGCATGAAATGACCTGTACAAACTTCTAAAAACTTCATAGCTTGTATAAATTATCTTTGTTATTGTATATAGTCTGTCCATGTCAAATGTTGGTGATGGTTTGAATCATAGTGGATTCTTTATTTAAATGAAAATATAACACTATGCATCTAATTCTAGAAGCTCACTGTTGTGGAAATAATGTATTCACAAGAGCTACATTAAACAAATGTGTATTTTGAAAATACTATTTAGAAATTATAATGTTCACAGACTTCAGTAAGAATAGTTGCAGCAACATTTACATACAGTAGCAAAGCTAAAAGAGGATAAATAAAAAATACTTTTAGAGAAAAATCATTTTGATTTGCATTTCTCCAACTTCTAATGATGTCAAACATTTTTACTGGCCATTTGTACTTATTCTTTTGAGATGTGTGCATTCAGTTCACTGCCCATTTTTATAGTTATTTAGAGTTAATTTTTAAGTTCTTAATATATTCTAGTTAGTTCAATGGCCACCACTGAGAATACAAACAATAATAAATGCTGTCGAGGATGTGGGGGAAATAGGAATTCTTATACACTATTGTGCGATTGTTAAAACTACTATGGAAATCAATATGGAGGTTCTTCAGATTAGGAATGGCTGTTATGAATTGTGCTGCTAGGTCTCCATCAACAGATGAATGGATTGAAAACTATGGGAAATACACACAATGGAATTCTACTCAGCAATAAAGAAGAACAATAGCATGTCATTCGCAAAAGGATGGAAAGACCTGGAAAATATTATGTTAAGTGAGATCAGCCAAGCACAGAAAGAGAAGGGACATATGTTTTCTCTAATATGCCCAACCTAGGGAGTATTAGGAATACCAGAGGGACTCCAGATAATGGAGGGGAAACCTCAGCAAAGCTAGAAGGGAGGGTAGGAGAAGAAGAAGGCTTAGGCTGATTAATGGAGGAGCTACATCAGAATATGTTTAAAAGTATAAATGTAGCATGGTCAACCTGGACACTCATTGTTGGGAGGGGGGAGGGGAAGTAGAGGGGGGAGAGGGCATGAAGCACAGTCTGAATGTATGCCATTTTCAATATGATTCACATAAAAATAAAATATAATAGCTCTTTTTCATGTTTATAAAAAAAAATTAGGAACGGAATCACCATATGACCCCAGCTCCGCCACTCCTCAAATATATTTTGAAAAGTATTAAAGTCAAATACTATAGTGTTACATATATATCTGGGTTTAAAGCAGCACAATTCACAATAACCAAATTACAAAACCAACCGAGGTATCCATCAACAGATGAATGGATAAAAAAAGTGACATATGAGACTTCTGGGAAGATAGAGACTGAGAAAAGCAGCGTTTATGAGCCTCGCTAACAAACGGTCTCTACTGCCACAAAATCATAGCCAGAAAACACCATCAGCAGAGAAATAAAAACTGTAAATGCAAGGGAAAGAGAAAAGAAGGCTAGAAGAACAACCAGAGACCAGAAAAGAAACTAGCCCACACTGCGGTAGCAGAGCCATGCCGGCGCCAACTTCCCTCATAGCACCAGGCTCCAGAGAAGAAAGGGACTCAGAACGGAGCTCAAAACCAGAAAAGAAATACGCCAGCCTCACACCTGAGGGTGCATCAGCAGCACCATATAGCCAGCAGCAGCGGCGAGTTCATCGCACCTGAGACAGCTCCAGATCGGCTCACTCAACAACCCACCAGGCTCCAGAGAAAAAAGGTAAACAAGGAGCTGAAGTGAGCAGCTGTGGGTCATCCGGGTGTAATTCAGCAGTTTTTTTCAGCGCAAAGGATGTCTAAAATTCCCAGTGGCCAAGCTCAGCACGCCCTCCAGGGACTCAGAACTGAGCTCAAAACCAGAAAAGAAATATGCCAGCCTCACGACCGAGGGCCTGGCAGCAGTGCCATATTGCCAGCAGCGGCTGTGAGATCACTGCGTCAGCGACAGCTACACATCAACGCACTCAACAACCGTGAGTCAAATTGCAGCCCCTAAAGGAGAAATCCCAGTACTGTACCCCCAGGAAGTTGCGCAGCTATGATAATCTCCCTGGGTCTGAGATTTTGCAGTCCAACCCAGTGAAGGAGTAGAGATGGCAGAGATACCACACCCTAGTCACAGCTCCCCATGGGAAAACACCCAGCCTGGCACCCCCATTGTCTAAAGCAGCCTCGATTAACTCCCTGGGTCTGAGACTCTGCGATACAACCCAGTAAAGGAGTAGTGGTGACTGAGATTATCACAGACTCGAGATCCAGAGGACCTTAAGTGAAGTTGTAGTGACTGAGGGAAGAACCCAGAGAAGGCACAAACTTCTGAAATCATGGGAAAGAGGAATAACAATGGAGCAATGAATGCCCACAACCCCACAACATCAGAACTTGAAAACACAGAAATTCAGAGATCTCCAGAAGATCAACTCGGAATATAACTGTAGAAATAATACAAGAGTTTTTAAAAGAATTTAGAGAGAGTCTAAAAGAAATAAAAGATGCAATCACTGAAGTAAAGGCCACAATTCAAAGCATAAACAATCGATTAGACAACATAGAGAATAGAATCTCGCTCCTAGAAAATGATCACTCCAAAAACAAACACATAGTTTATAATTTAGAAAAAAAAAATCAGACAGCAGGAATTTGACATTGAAGAAATATGGGTCCATTTTAAGAGAACTAACCTAAGAATAATTGGAATAGAGGAGGGAGAAGGTGAAAGCAAAAGAATCAATAATCTCTTCAAGGAAGAAATAGCAGAAAAATTTTCCAAACATAGAGCAGGAGGTTGATACACAGGTCCAGGAAACTTATAGAACTCCCTTTAGACAGGATCAGAGAAGAGGTTCCCCACACCACATAATTGTCAAAATGACCAGTGTGGAAGCCAAGGGGAGAATCTTAAAGGCAACATAAACAAAAGGCCATGTGACATTCATAGGCAAACCAATTAGAATCACTTCAGACTTCCCAAACCAAGTCATGAAAGTCAAAAGGGCTTGGAGTAACATATTCCAAACTCTGAAAGAAAACAATTTCCAGCCAAAACTTTCCTACCCAGCAAAACTATCTATCAAATTAGATGTGGAAATAAGAATCTTCCATGACAAACAGAAACTGAAGGAATTTATGTCTCCAAAACCACCGCTAGAGAAAATACTCAAGGAGATTAACTACAAAGAAGAAATAGGTGATACATGCCAGAACCAAAGAAACAAGATTTTCCCGCCAGCAGACAACTAAGCAAAGAAGAATAAAAAGTATCTCAAGCAGAAATAAAATCTTAACATGTTAGGAATTAAAAATTATCTCTCTATGATCACACTGAATGTAAACGGCCTCAATTCCCCCCAAAAAGACATAAAGTGGCAAAATGGATTAAAAACCAGAATCCATCCATCTGCTGCTTACAAGAAACACACTTTACAAGTAAAGATAGTAACAAACTCAAGGTAACGTGCTGGAGCAAGGTAATCCATGCTAACAGAACTTGAAGGCAAGCAGGAGTAGCAACTATGATATCAGACAAGTTAGACTTCAAACCCAAACTTATTAGAAGAGACAAAGAAGGTCATATTTTACTGGTAATAGGAATAATCCAGCATGGAGAAATAAAAAAATCAACATCTATGCCCAAAGCATAGGTGCTGATACTTTCATAAATCAAACTCTTTTGTGACATGAAGTCACACATAAATCCAATACAATAATACCTGGAGACTTCAACACACCTTTCACAACATTAGACCGATCTTCCAGACAAAAGTTCAGTAAAGATGCCTCAGAACTAAAGAACACCATTAATCAAATGGACCTGTTGGACACATATAGAATATTTTACCCAACTACAGCAGAGTTTACCTTTTTCTCAGCTGCTCACGGAACCTTCTCCAAAATAGATCACATCCTGGGACACAAAATGAGCACTAGCAAATTTTTAAAATGTTACATACTTCCCTGTGTCATTTCAGACCATAATTGAATGAAACTAGAAATCAACTATAAGAAGACCCAGAGAAACAACATAAACATGTGGAGACTGAACACCACACTTCTGAATGAAGAATGGGTCATAGCAGATGTAAGAGGTGAAATCAAGAAATTTCTAGAAACAAATGAAAATAAAGATACCACATATCAAAACCTCTGGGACACTTTGAAGGCAACTCAACACTAAGAAAACAAAGCATCCAATAACAAAATGGGCAAATGAACTAAATAGACACTTCACGAAAGAAGAAATTCAAATGGCTAATAAATGCATGAAAAAATGCTCAACATCACTGGAAATCAGAGAGATGCAAATCAAAACTACCCTGAGATTTCACCTAACTCCAACTAGAATGGCCATCATTCAAAACACAAACAACAACAGATACTGGCGAGGATGTGGAGAAGTGGGAACTCTAAGACATTGTTGGTGAGATTGCAAATTAGTGCAACCACTTTGGAAAACAGTATGGAGAATCCTCAGAAGAATGGGAACAAATCTACCATTTGATCCAGCAATACCACTTCTGGGTATCTACCCAAAAGATAGGAAACCAAACTACCAAACTAATGCATGTGTATCTATGATCATAGCTGCACAATTCACCATAGCCAAACTATGGAACCAGCCAAGATGTCCATCAACGGATGAATGGATTACAAAACTGTGGGATATGTACACAGTGAAATTTTACTCAGCCATTAAAAAAAAACCATAATTGCAGCATTTACAGGGAAATGGAGGGAACTGGAGGATATTATGCTAAGTGAGATTAGTCAGTCACAAAAAATAAGAAATCAGATGCTTTCCCTAATATGTGAGAGTTAGGGAGAAATGGGTCATAGGAGGAACTCTAGATGAGAAAGGAAATCCTATAGAGGAGCAAACAAGATAACCTAAAGGAGGAGAAAGGAGGGGGGAAAGAGGAAAATCTCTAAAACACGTAATGTACTTAAACATATCGAAGTCAATCACTAAGCCAAGCAAGGGAGGGAGGGACGGGGAGGGAATGGGGTGGGAATTGGGTAGGGGTTAAATCAGTGATGTGTGCATGTCTGTACACACAAGTTTTTTACCCCAATATGATGTATGAATATAATGCACCAATAAAAAAAGTGACATATACATGCCATGGAATTTTACTCAGCCATAAAAAAATAACAAAATGATGTCATTTTCAGAAAAACAGATGAATCTGGAGAGCACTGTGCCAAGTGAGACCAGCGAGTCCCACGAAGTCCAGGGCTGAGTGTTTTCCTTCTTAGGTGGAAGTTAGAAAGAAATTAGGAAACTAAAGGGATTTCAGATAAATGTGCAGGGAAAGCAATAGAGTCATGGGAGGGAATCTGAATTTGGCAGAGGGAAATAGAGAGAGAGGAAAAAGGAAGAGAGGAAGGAAACTGTTCAAATAACACCATGTCCAGACATGAAGGTCCCGCTGCCAATCTCACTAACACACTCAGGGTGGGTGTGGAACAGAGAGTGACCTAAAGGAAAACACTCCCATGTCTATATCACACTGAGCCCTACTTTAATGTATAATTACAATGCACCAGTAATGGCATAAAAAAGAAAAAGGTTGTGAAAATTGCATTGAACTTGGGCCTCCCATTAGGACCCTCCTCCCTCCTCCTTCCTGGGGAATCTGATGAGCCAGAGGACCTCACAATACTGGGCCTCCGGGCTGTGCGTTGAGCCTCAGGAAGCGAAGCCTGGAGCTTGGGCTGACACCAGCCCGGCCTTGCCTGTTGCCATTATTTTCCTGGCTTAGCTTTTTGGGTTCTCTCTTCGTGGATGAGCAGCAATTCAGCTGTCCTGAGCCCTTGAGCTCTTCCCTCGCGGATGCGAATCTCGTGCTAACAGAAGGAAGTGGCCACCTCCAATCCTTTGCCCGTGTCTTCCATCACCTTCTTGTAGATGTTGTGAACCTGCTGCATGCAGTTCGTTGTTTTATACACATTGGGAAGTTTCTCCCTGAAGTCTAAGCAAACAAAACCATCCTGATTTAATGAGGAGATGAGGAGTGCATACTATCTTCATGAAATGGTAAAGGTTAACACAGAGTGGGGCCAATACCACCTATCTTCTGATATGACTGAGGCACAGAAAGGAGCCCATTATTTCTGGGAGGTTATTTTTGCCAGGATGCAGAACCCGAATCTAATCCTGAAGAAATAGCAGCCAAACCTGAATTGAGGGACGTACTACAAGATAATTGCCTCATGCCTTCTCAACTGTAAGGCTCAAGAAAGTCTAGAAAAGGCTGAAGAATTGTTTCAGAATAAGGAGACTATGATAACCAAATGCCAAACACGATTCTGTATTTGATCTTAGACTCTGGGAAAAATAGTTATAGATGACATTATTTGGAAAATTAACAAAATTAGGACAAGGGATTATGTAAGAATCATATCAATATTAAATTCCAATTTGTTGTGTGTGTGCATGCGTGTGTGTGTGTAACTCAGGGGTGTTCTACCTCTGAGCTACACTTCCAGCCCTATTTTTTATTCTTTAGTTTGAAACAGGATCTCATTGAGTTGCAAAGGGCCTCACTAAGTAGCTGAGTCAGGCCACAAACTGTGATCCTCTTTTCTCAGCTGGAATTACAATCGTGAGCCACTATGCCTGGCTCTTAAATTCCAATTTTGATTTTTTTTAACTAGGTCAGAAAAGATTGAACTATTTAGAGGTCAGGCCAAAAGTCTTAATGGCTTCAACTCGTGCCAAAATTAATTGACCCCAAATTTCTCAACCTCAGTCCTTTCCTACCAGTGTAACTAAGCTACATCTCCTCATAGTTTTCACTGAATTTCACCGAATGGTGAAATACTTCTCCTAGTGAGAAAACACAGCATGTAAAACCACAGTAGTATGCCTTCATTGCCTAAAGCTGCTTTGAGCCTGTAGTGTCTGAGAAGTTGCTCCATGACGTCGGGGAAAACAGAGGACACATTAGTGACTTGAAGGAATGGACATCCTTCTCCAACCATCCTCAAATCTTGTGACGCCCCCACTTTCCAGCTTCTCTCTTTCCTGGATGATGTCTGAAGAGGCTCTGAGCACCAATGATGTCTACTCCTCAGGCACCTGCCGGCTTCTGGACAAGCTGTCTCTAAATCACATCCGATGGATTGAGGCAACAGACATATATTTGTTGATACTTCTTTAGGCTTAGAGTCCCAAGTCAGGGTGCAGGAAGGACAGTACCCCCGCTGAAGGCTCCAGGGACCCCCGCCTCTGCCCATCCTAACATGGCATCTTCCTATCCTCTACTCTTTAAGGATGCCGGTCATTGGATTTAGAGCCAATCTTAATTCGGCATTATCTCATTACCCTAATTAACGGCATCTGCAAAGTCCTATTTCTCCATAAGATCATCTTCCGAGGTTGCAGATGGTCCTGAGCTTTTGTGGGGTGTTGTTCAGTCCAGAAAAGTGTGAGCACTACTTTCTAAATTTCCCAAGTTCAAGATCCTCTCTCCTGGATTCCAGATTACTTCACATCAGTTCTTGCTTAGGGCTTTTTCTGTCCACTCATCTCTTCCCCAGTCTCTGTGCCTCATTCAACAACCTTTTTCTTTATTCTATAACCCACAGAGATAGGCAAGCCCTTCACAGATCGTCCTGCTCCCAGGACTCAGGCATGTGAAAGGTATTATGTGGCCCATATGTGGATCCCGCACGGCATCCCACCGAGGGAAAGATTCCCAGGCCCGACGGCGGTGGCCGAGGTATGGCCACCGGGGTGCATGGAGGAGCAGGCTCACAGGTCCTCTGATCCTCCCGGAGGACTGGGGCTTGTCACGTACTTCAGAACCACTGGATTTTCCTGTTTAACTTCATTCCAGTTCTTTTGGCTCTAAGATAAAGAAAAGTTAATTACTTGCATACTTTATCAACTGAAAAAATCCAGACTGTATATTTTGAGTCCTGATCAATTAGGCCTCCTTGCCTAAAGGAACCAAATTAATGATTTCCTTCACTTTTAAGTCGTGAAGAAATGCTGGCTGCCTTTACGGCTTGCACCTTTGCAAAGGCCAGACTTTATAAAAACAATCGTGGTGATAATAATAACTCCAGTTCTTGGTAATTGACAAAACTCTGTTCCATGCCTGGTCTCGGGAGAGTTTTGAAGCCACGAGGTACGGATCAGGGAGAGCATTCTGCTGTCCTTAAGTACAGAGGAGGAGATGGCTGTACTGCCCTGGCTCTTGGCTGGGCACATCTGTGTACAGAGCCATGACCAGCTCGCTACTACGCTGGCTTCTGACTCTTACCTTTGAAAGGGCACTAAGGAAGCCTAAGGATTTGATCTTTACAAGAAGCAACACCAACGAACTATCTTGCCCAATGAACTCCTCACTCACCTGCTTATCTTCCAACTCAGTGTCCTTCTGTTTCCACTTAAAAGACAAGTTATACACCCAAGGAAGAGTGGTAGGAGGAAAACAGCCCACACTTTGAAACAAGACCTGTTTCTAGGTTGAACCCCATGCTGCCGTCTCCTAGCCTCCTGAATGGGAATTTCTTTTCCCCTTTCTGAGAGTTGTTCTGCTCACCTGTGACAGTAACCTCAAAATGGCTGTGACAGCTCACCTGTGACAGCCACCTAAAGTTGAGATGATTCAAGAAATGACGGGTATCAGCACTTACTCTGCATGGAGCCTCTCAGAACTCAGAGGTCTCTGGCTTCTCTGTCCACCCTCTGCCCACCCTCTTGAAAGACTCTACTTGCGGCAAGGAACCAGCGTCAGTGTCAAAGGCAGTGCTGACATCAGGAACACGGGCTGGTGTGCTGCCCCTGACCTGGTTACCAGGGATGAGGAAGGCCCACCCTGGCACCATGTAGCCCTGCTTGGTCCTGCTGGCATTGCTTCCAGGAGACTAACCTGCTTTCCTGTGCTTGGGTTTATCCCTCCCAAAGGAGAGGAAATCATGTCCTCTCTCCCATCCCACCACTAAAAAAGAACTACTGAAAACCATGGTTGTAAAAGAGAAGATGTTATGGAAAGACAACTCAAGCAGGACTCAGGAATATCAATAAGGAAGCCTGTTTTTAGTTAGCAAAATCCCCCGACCAGGAGAGATTAAACAGCCTCTCCAAAAAGATCACATTATACAACTATTTCATCACAAGCTGAGAGGCAGCCTCTCATATCCGGCAGTGAACCAACATCTGAAATACCTTTTTCCTTAATCCCCTTCACCCAAGAATAAACACTCTTAATGAAGGTCTCAAGAGGAGGTAAAAGGAATTTGTTTTTCCAGTGTCTTTAAAACTATCTTTCCTAAAATAGGAAGCTTTTCCTGGAGGCACCTTCCTTGTAGCACTCCAGGCAAATATGGCCAATCTGGTCAAACTGCTGCTTCTAGCAAGTTCCCTGGGTCCAGAGGCCCAGGAGTTGGCACCTGCCACGAGACATAGCACCAACACCACTGGGTTCCAGTTTACTAGGTGCGCTGGTGTCCCTGGGTGAGATCACGACTAAAACCTTGCCAAGACAACATGCTCTTGAACTCTACATCCCGTCTCACGGTGCAGAAAGCTCAAAAGGGATCAAACATTTTTTGTTGTCGTTGTGTTATTTCAAAACACTACAGCAACTGTTTTCGAGACTGTCTCGGAAAACTCCTTGGGATTAACATCAATTGCTCACTATATGATCAAAGAGCCACGCACACATGATTGTGTTTTGAGCGGAGGAATGTTCGCTGCTCCTAATGCCAGCAGAACCTGAGACCAGATCGCAAGTCGGAGCATCATAACATACCTGAAGATGGGAAATGGTTTTTTCTTTGCAATGGGAGCTGATGGATCCTGAAAAGCTCTGTTTATGGCTTTACCAAGAGTTCCTAACATTATGTAGAAAATTAATACACAAATGTAATTAAACAAAGTCAGGGAGAGGTGCCTGGAAAATGTGTCAGAGAAAAAAAATATATATATATATATATATTCTGATTATGTAAGTAGCACACATGTTCTTTGAAGAAAATATGAACAGTAAAAATATGGCCTGCAGGAGAAAATTAAAATAGCCCTGCTATAGCACCAAAGGTAACTGGTGTATAGGCTGCTTTCTATGAAAATATGTTTATGTTCTATTCATAGCTGTCTGTGCTTTTCACTTAATTTAATCACACAGACGTATTATGATATCCAAATGATCAATTACATAGGACACTCATTGCTAAAATAATGTTTCTCTAAAGTTTGTAATTTTTTTTGGTACTGAGGATGGAACCCAGAGGCATTCTGCCTCTGAGTTATACCCCCAGCCCTAGTTTTTATTCTCGATTTTGAAACAGGGTCTCACTGAGTTGCGAAGGGTTTCACTAAGTAGCTGAGGCTGTCCACAAACTGCGACCCTCCTGTCTCAGCCTCCTGAGTGCTAGGGTTACAAGCCTGTGCCATCACACCCGGCTAAGTCTGGAGTTTTATCTAAGATATTTATTTAAAAATTTGAAAAATTTTCAGTGTACCTCAGTGGTAGAACACTTGTCTAGCATATGCAGGGCCCTTGTTTGCTCCAAAACACAGGGAAAATGTTGTTAAGTTTCTCAGTCTACTTCACAATATATCCATATGCTTTAATATAAAATATGTAACACATGAATGTAAACATATTACAGGTAAATAAATATAATGTGCATAAATATAAAATGTAAAATACAGGGGCCAGGATGTAGCTCAGTGGCAGAGCGCCTGCTTTGTAGGTGTAGCGCTCTGGGTTCGATCCCTGGTTCCAAAAAGACAAAATAAGAGAACCCCTTTAAAATGTAAAATACAAAATTAACGTGTGCAAAGGATACCAAAATTAGCCTCAGAAGCACATCCGACTCTATACAATGAGAGCTATGTCCCTGCCTTAGATTCAGTTGAGCTTTGATGCCATCCAGACAGTTCTAGTTATCACAAGCCTAAGGTTCCTTTGCCCAGTTCAAAATCGCATCCTTCAACTACTCCATACAAATGGGAAGAACTTGGTGGTAACTGTTTTATATACAAGCCCCACCCTACCCACACCCGAAAGAACACCCATTTAAGAATTCCTTGGACATAACTTAGGGGCTTGGAGGAAGAGGATTTGCACAAGGAAAACTTTCTTCTTTCTAAGTCTAGAGCTGCTGAAAGGTGCCCCTTCACAAGACAAATGACCCATTTACAGGAAAATAAAAAGAAGAAAATCCAATCCAACCCAAGGGTCACTATTTTTCACTTTATGGCTTCCTCCCTTCCATTTTACACACTGTCTGGGCATCTTGTTGGCCCGAGAAGAAAATGAGTCACCGTGTGGCAGAATCAGACCACAGGCATGTGCAGAAATGTCACCCGCTCTCTTCTCCTGCACATTCTCCTGGTTGTGACTTTCACTGGCATACACATAAGGACATATTTCCTGCTGGTCTAGCTTTCTAAAAGAAATCAAATGTGTCAGTACTTCACAGCACACATCACATAAGGTTACCTCCTCTCATATGCCACCTGGCTCAGACTAACAGTCACCACTGTAGGGACCAAGACACACATTTGAACATCAGAGAGGCTCGTGGAAGAGGGAGGCACAGTTCTCTCACCCAGCAAGTTAGAATTTCCTGGGGAAGATGTCTCCACCATCCAAGTCTAATGTTCCACAGGTAAAATTTTATTCCCCTGGATTTAGCTTGTGGAAATTGTATTGCTTCCCCAAATGCAGATGCCACAGAGGTGAAGTCAGACATTGTAATCAGCCATTTGCAATAGTCTCAGGACATAGAGAGATGGCCAACATCTCTGCACTGATGACCTGGGGTAGGCTGGGAGGAAAGAATGGGAAGGGTAAATTGAGATTTGGGCTCTACATCCAGAAATCCAGGCTCTTATATCCTCTTGAAATCTTCGTTTTTTAGCAAACATTCCTCTGGAAATCTTCATTTCTAGCAAACATTCCACGGGATTTCAATGAACATTAGAATGTGAGAACAAAAAAAAAAAAAAAAAAGAACGTGAGAACCAATCAGTTATAACCCGAGGTGAATTCATCCGTGGATCTGTTCTCAACAGCATTCTCCTTACTGTAATCCAAAACAACTGACTGCACAGCATAGAGGAAGAATGTCATATTTTCTCATAACTCTGGAGATTTCAGTCCATGTCAGGCCAGATCTGTGGAGCTCAGGGCATGGCCAGAGAAGCAGAGATGTGGGGAGAACAAAGGCTCTGCTCTCACATCATGGAGGCCGAAAGCAAGAGCATGAGCAAGCAAGCAAGCAAGAGAATTCAGAGACACAAACACAGTCCCTACAGCCACACCCCCTGCCTAGGTCGCCACCTAGTAAACCTATTACAATGTATTTTTCCACTCATGAGATTATAACCCTCATGACTTAATTATTATATGAACTCTGAACATTCATGCATGAGGCTTTCAGGGGATGTTTTATATCAAACCCTAACATAATCCTTCCATGACAGCAGAGAAGATGCTTATTAATCTTTGAGGGTTATTCAGTGCCTAGCACCAAAGGACTCAACATACAGTTAGATGGAGTAGTTACCTATTAAGTGCTTTCTAGGGATGATATGGTAATTATGCACTTTGCATAAATGCACTATGGAAGAGAAAAACCTTTGTGTCTATTCTGTCCTCCTAGAAAAGGTTTGTATGTCCTTGGTCCACCAGTCCACCTGCCCAGAAGTCCCACTGAGGCATTAGCCCCACCAGAGCGTCACAGGCATAGACACATGGGTTTTCAGTCACTTTTGAAAGCATCATGGAGATGTTACCTGGCAGGGCCAACAGCCTTGGTGGGAGAAGATGCTTGCTGGAGACTTAGACAACAGACATTTGTCTCTGAGCTTTGCAGATGGAATCCCAAGACCAATGGGCCAGGTCTTTCTCCTGGCTTCCAGTCGCCTCTGGCATTTCCTGGCCTGTAGATAGTCTTCTCTACCTTGACCTTTATATCATCTTTCTTTCTTGTGTGTCTGTCTCTATGTCCAAATTATCTCTCTTTTTTTTTTTTTTTTTTTTTTTGCGGGTCTGGGAATGGAACACAGGGGCATTTGACCACCATGCTACACCCCCTACCCTATTTTTATTTTATTCTTTATTTTGAAACAGGATCTCATTGAGTTGCAGAGGGCCTCACTATGTAGCCAAGGCTGTCCACGAACTGTGATCCTCCAGTCTCAGCCTCCCAAATACTGGGATTACAAGCGTGCATCACCATGCCCGGCTCAAATTACCTCATTTTGTAAGGATAGTCATACTGGATTTGGGCCCATCCTGGTGATCTGATCTTAACCTCATTATTTTCCAGGACTTATTTCCAAATAAGGTCTCATCCACTGGTACTGAGTTTGGGGTTTCAACAGCTCTTGGAGGACACAGTTCTGCCTAGGCCACCTCCCCCTCTCCCTCTGGTCTGTCACAGCTGTGCCTTTGGTTCTGAACCTGTTGCTCCACTTTGCTCCGAGAAGCTGAAAAAACACCTCTTATCAGCCACCGTCAGCCTGTTGAGGGGTCCCAGGCCCTGCCAGTGATGCACAGAGATACAGCAAAGACAGCGGATCCGCGCAGGGCACACAGAAGCAAACGCTTGACCCAGATGTGTGCAACCAGCTCAGAAATGGACAAGCAACCCCTGAGTGATTTTCCAGAGTCAAAGCTCATCACATTTCTTCCTAAAGTTGCTTTTACTTATCATTCTTAGCACTTTGCATGATTGTGTCTGAGCTTAGAACTCAGTGATTCCCAGGTCCCTGGAGGCGTTTTTAGACCATGCCTCTATGTTTTTCTCAATAAAGGGTTAAAATTCAAATACTGAATGATCAGAGTTCCCTTCCCATAAAACTATCTTCATCTAAGAATATATGGTAGTAATGCTGACAACAGCAGTCATCCTCGGGATGCCAGGATTTAAAAATCATTTGTTTTTTTAAAAGAAAATAAGAACTACCTATATTATCATATAATTATTTATTGTATTGTTCATTATTACCTGTATTACTTATCGTGCACAAGTATACATGCAGAGCTGATTCTGGTTTTGCACTGGGGGCTTGTTCTCTAAAGCCACCATCAACACGGACCCTGAATTAGTGGACACTGAACTTGGCTCCCACGGAAAATGTCCTAAGAGGCTCTGTGTTCACACTGCCACAAACAAATCAATACAGGACTGTGTTTTATGTGTGTTTCTATTTAAAGACATATCATTTTATATATGTTGCATGTATATTATGTCATCCACATTGAACTCATGACCAACAGCACCACCATAGTCTCTCCACAAGGCCCATCACAGCCCTCCTGTGCTCAGGAAGGTCAGCAGCCTACAGTGCTACACCGTGTGTGTGTGTGTGTGTGTGTGTGTGTGTGAGAGAGAGAGAGAGAGAGAGAGAGAGACAGAGACAGAGACAGAGACAGAGACAGAGACAGAGACAGAGAGAAAGAGAGAGAGGACACCTGGAGTCTAGCTTCCCATGAGTTCTAGCAAATAAATAAGCAAATTCACAAATATCGAACCTGTGAATAGTGATGATAGACCTACATAGTTGTATATGTATGTGTATATTACTATTTTACATAAGTATATAATAGAAGATGTTAAAGTATAAAAAGTGTTTATAGGAAAAGTAACAACAGTCAAAATAATTTCCACAAAAAGACAACCATAAGAATTCTTAAATAGAGATGATATATTCATGAATAAGACTTTCTTTCTTTTTTGGAACTGGGGATTGGACATAGGGGTATTCTACCCGAGCCACACCTTAGTCCTATGTCATTTTTTATTTTGATTTTTTAAAGAATTGGTGCATGGCAGTCATACACCTTAGTAGGTACAAAATGGTAGAGGCATACATGCACACGTGGCCCAATTAGCCCTTCCCCAATTCCCACCCTGTTCCCTCCCCGTCCTCCCCATGTTTGGCTCAGGGATTGAGGTTTGTGAATGTACATCATGTACATTAGGGACTTCGCTTTCCCCCCCTCCTATCTCTCTCAATGAGGTTGCCTTATTTGCTCCTCTAAGGGTTCTCCTCCATCTAGAATTTCTCCTATGACCCACTATGTTGCTGAGGCTGGCTTAGAATGAGCAGTACTCCTGTCTCAGCCTCCTCCCAAGTACTAGGATTACAGGCATGCACCGCTGTGCCCGGCTAAGACTTTATTTCTTAAAGGCAGTAGTTCTCCTCACATTAACATAGGAATTTAGTCCAATCAAAACAAAACCTCAGGGATTTTTTATGGAAATGACAGACCCATCTTCACACTCATTAGGAAGCTTGAGGAATACTGGAGGTGAAGTTCAAGAGGAAGGAGGAGGAGAACAAGGTCAAACAGGAGGAAGAAGAGTTAATGCAAACTCTACCAGGTGTTAAGACTTACCATAAAATCACAGTAATTTTGAAAGTGTGATATTTCCATAGAGCCAATTAAGTCCACCAATAGAAGCGGAATGGAGAATCCAGAAACCTGTGCGTATTTGGGAATTTGACAAATTGCAAAGGTAGCAGTATTTTAAATCAGTAGGGAAAGGATAAAGTATTCAATAAATGGCATTAAAAGTTTTCCATATGGAAAAGAAGAAAAAATGTAATTCCTGCCATACACTGTACATAAAAAATAAATTCCAGATGGAATAAAGACTTAAATGCATAAAGCAAAATTCGAAGCTATTAGAAGAGCATGCAGAGTAACTTATATATGATATTAGGGCAGAAATAAAAATTTTCAAACAAGGTATAAAAACTATAAATTATAAGGCAAAATATGGATAAATGGGCTTCCAAAGGGAAAAGCTCCTGTAAGACAAAAGATTATAGAAAATGAGGAGAGCAAGTTACTAACACACAGGAGATATTTGCAACACACACACAGTAGAAAAAGGAGTCATGCCCAAATGTGTCACGAACCACCACAAATCATCTACGTGAAGAAACAGACTGATACAGCCGTTCAAAGCTGTCGCAGATAAAGTCACAGAGGAGACAGCCTCAAACCCAAGCAACACAGAAAAACACTACTGGAATGTGCCAAGCAATACTTCATTCTATTTACATGCCCCCAAATTCACTTTTTAAAGTCTTCAATTCAGCGACTTCTAGTACAGTCGCAGAGCTGTACAACTATAACCACTATTTAAGTTAGACTATCTTTCTCACTATCCCTAGTAAATCTCCTACCCATTAGTAATTTATACCTATTTCTAACCCTTCCAGCTCCTGGAAAACTTGAATCTACTTTCTGTTTAGATATTTTTATTTTGGACATTTTATATACATGGAATCATGTAGTATGTATTTATTATTATTATTATTATTATTATTATTATTATTATTATTTTGTTGAAGGGGACTGAGCCCACAGATATTCTACCTCTGAGCTACATCCCAGTCCTTTTCATTTTTTCATTTTGAAACATGGTCTTGCTAAGTTGCTGAGGGTCTCACTAAATTGCTGAGGCCGGCCTTGAACCTACAATGCTCCCATCTCAGTCTCCCAAGTACAAGGCCTTTTTTAACAGGCTTCTTTCACTTAGCACAATGTTTTTAAGGTTCATCCATGTTGTGCTGTGTGTCATACTTTGTTCCTTTTCCTGCCGAATAATATACCATTGTGTGGACATGCCACATCTTATTTAACCAATCATCGGTAGATATTCAGTTTGTTTCCACTGTTTACTATGAGGAATAATTTCATTAATATTCATGTATAAGTTTTTTGTTTGTTTGTTTGTTTGTTTTGGTGGTACTGGGGTTCCTGGAAGCCCTTCTACCTCCGGGCTACACTCCCAGACCTATTTTTACATTTTTATTTGGAAACAGGGTCTCCTAAACCAGCGCGTGCGGCTGGCTTCGAACCTGCGCGATCCTCCTGTCTCTGCCTCCCAAGCGCGGGGATTACAAGCTGCACCACCACGCCCGGCTCATGTATAAGTTTTTAAATTGAAACATGTTTTCATTCTAGAGCATAGACTTAGAATTGGCTATACACTATGATAACTCAAATATAACGTTTTGGAAGTTATCAAGATAGTTTCAGTGTTTTACAGTTCCACTAGCAATGAATGAGGGTTCTAAATTTTCCAAACTTTCACTACCATTTGTTATCATCTGCGTTTTGATGGTCGGCATCTTAGAGGGTTAAGTGGTACCTACTGTAGTTTTGATTTGCATTTGCCTAGTAACTAATGATATGTGCATGCTTACTGTCCATTTGCATGTCTTCATTGGAGAAAAATCTATTCAAATTCTTTCCCATTTTTAAAACTGGGCTATAATTTTATTTAATTAGAAGAGTTCTTTATAGATTCTAGAAATGAGTTAATTTTTTTAATTTTTTGGATTTTTTTTTAATTTGCAGCACTGGAGATTGAACCCAGGAGGCTTTTACATCCAAGCTACACTCCCAGCCCTATTTTTTATTCTTTATTTTGAAACAGGGTCTCACTGAGTTGCAAAGGGCCTCACTAAGTAGCTGAGGCTGGCCACAAACTGTGATCCTCCTGTCTTAGCTCCCAAATGCTGGGATTACAAGTGTGTGCCGCCACGCCTAGCTTAGTTTTTTGAAATTTAATGGAACAATAATTTTTCCTTATACCATAATATAAGAAAAACTTAAAATATGTAAGAAGGATGTGGGGAATTTGCAAATTCTAAATCATCCTTCAGGGTATATAAATTATTTCATGCACACTGGCGTGTAGTTTGACAAAACCCTGTTGATGGCAAGCTGATGGACCATAGTGTCCAGTGATTTTTCTTGGAATTTATAACATTGACACTTTCTATATGCCTAAGGAGTTCGACTGTGTTCAGTGTAGTGTTGTTTGCAAAACCCTCAACTTGGAAATAAGCCAGAGGCCTATCGACAGTAGAATGCATAAATAAAATGTGATAAAGTCACATTAGAATATTATATAAAAGTAGAATGAATGTCCTGAATCTACACATATCAGCATAGGTGCAACCCAAAATGTGTAACAGTGAGTAAGAAAAGCAAGCCGCACACATATACCTTGGCGGAACCTGGCCTGTCTCACACTAAATCCAGGTCCCTTCCCTCACAAGCTGCATGTCTTAGCATCCTTTGTGGTTAAGTAAAACTGCGTTTTGGATCTCAGGCCCAGGGGACGTGGGCAAAGTGCTACCTGCAGCCTGCATCCAGGCGTGGTCCCTAGAAACGTCCTCTGCCACCGTCTGCCCTCCTTGTCCTGCATGTGGACCTTGCAAGGGGCCTTGCGTCTTTGTCAGCCACGGTCACAGAATGACTACAAGAGCAGAGTCCTTCTCTTCTCACCCCCGACCTGGCTGCACCCTTCTGACCAGAGATTGTGAAATAAACTTCCATTGTCCTAAGTGGTGAGATTCTCAGGCTTGCAAATTACAGATGCTAGCAATATCTAAAACATGCCAGGTCTCTAGCATTTAAAAACCTGAGAAACCCAACACAGTATTTGAATGTTCAGCACGTGGTTTGGGAGGACGTCTCTCAACCTCAAGGTGGTATTGATATGTGACGAGGGGCATCTTAACAGGAGCGGCGCTTAGGCAATTATCTAATTCAAAGGCCAGCATGCTTCTTCCATAAAGGGCCATGGAGACAGTGGGCATTTTCAGCTTTGTGGACCACATGTATCTCTGTGGCAATGACAACTCCACCAGAGTTCCATGGCAGCAGCCCTGTAAGTGTAGACAGTATGAAAGCAAGTGGACAGGGCCTGATTTTCAGGCTGGAGTTTGCCAACCTGCTTTAGCTTGTCAGGCACCTGCTTCTTCTGTAAAAGGAGGATGATAATAAGAACTTGTGCAAAGTGGCTGTTTGGAGGAAGAATAATGAATTAGTTAAGATGGAGTAAGTAGTCAGCTTCATGTTATTGTGACAAAATACCTGAGCTAATTAACTTACAAAGAGAAAAGGTTCATTTTGTTTTACAGGTCTAGAGCTCCCAAGATCAGATGAGCCCATTGTCTGGGGCCTGTGGGAAGGTGGCACATTACAGAGGGAGCAAAGAGTTCACTTACGACAGAAAGAAACAAGTCTACTCTCCTTCCAGGGGACTCTGCCATGACCTATGGACCTCCGATTAGTCCTACCACCTAAGGTCTACAGAACCTCTCAAGTGCACCATCCCAGGGACCATGTGTCCTCCTGTGGACACTCACCCAAACCATAGCTCATGGCATTGTTTAGCATAACACCTGCTAGATCATAGTCAATAATCATTATTATTTTTGCCATTATTATTTTTGTGTTATTATTTATTGATTTTTACTGCTACTGCTGCTGCTGCTACTGCTGTTGCTACATGTAGTATGGAAGTAAAGGAGTTGACAGATATGTAGCCAGCATCAACACCTAGCCAAGGATGTGCCCATGACCTCCCTCCCAGCCAGTCTCTAGGAAGAGCATCGTTATCACAGAGGAGGAAACTGGCTTGGAGAGCAACCCATTAACTAGTAAGGCATGGGACTAGGACATGTGCGCAGGTCAGCTGGGTCCTGATCAACTCACCCATGGGGCTAGGAAATTCTTCACTGGTGCCTGGAGGTGAGGATTGTCAGCACGTCTTCTGTTTGCTAGGGGGAAAGCAAGGCTTGAGAGAGGAAGAATTCAAAGAAGGTGACGTTTATACACAAAGGCGTCACTACCAATCTCACTGCCATCTATGGAAAGGGAAGAAGGGGACAGGGTATATAAGGAGGGAGATACACCAAGTGCTGTGCTTGTGTTAATGTGTTGCTTCGACCCTCGCTCCGATGTATAAGTGCACTGCACCAGTAAGCATACGAAAATAAAAAAGTGGCATGGCAATTGCTGTTCTTATTATGCTAGGGTTTATAAATGTATTTTTAGCAAAATAATAATGATGTTACACAAAGAATATGAAAGTGTGGAAAGGGAAAAGGGAAATTCTCAATGTCAATCACTAAGCCATACATGAGAAGGAGGGAGGGGGAGGGGAGGGGCGGGAATTGGGGAAGGGCTAACTGGGTGATGTGTGCATGTACGCCTCCACCATCTTGTACTCCGTTAAGATGTATGACTACAGCGCGCCCATAAAAATTCTTTTTAAAAAGTGTGACTGAAGAGTTTGAAAGGCTGTAAGGATGAGGGAATGCAGCCAGTGCAGGATCTTGGACAGAAGAGGCTCCTGGATGTGGGGTTGTCAGAGGAGTGAGCCGAGTCCAGTCTTGGGCAGCCCAACAGGACAGGTCACCAAGCTCAGTCAGTTTCATTCCAAACACATGGTGCTGAGCTACAGGTTTTTTTTTCATTAATTTTTAATCTCCTGGCTATTTTAAGAGAAGGTAATACAAAACTTCTAATTCATTTATGTGCATAGCATAGAAATGCTATTTTCTACAAAAACCAATCAAAATAGGAGACTTCGGGAGATAATGCAATTATTTCAAAGAAACAGCTCAAAAACGGAGCCCAGTCTATGGAGAAACTCATCTGGGTTGAGCGCAAATTATAAAATATAGGAAAAATGTAATGAATTTTTCTATAAAGATATCTTTATTCATCTTTTTTGTTGTTACCTTTGTTGTTTTACTTTTATTATTCTTTTTATTGGTGCGTTTCACATCATAATGTGGATCATGTTGGCAATGACATACATGCACACAGCACTTGGTGCCCCCATTCCCTCCCTCCCAATACCAAGTGGCCAGATGGACAACAGTATATTCACGTGTATGCACAGAGTCGATGGTGGTATTTCCATTAATAGACCTCAGTCTTCCTCCTCCCCTACCCTTCCTCCCTGCCTCCACTGGGGTTCTCCTCCATTATCTGGAGTCCCTCCGGTATCACAAATACTCCCTAGCTTGAGCATGTTAGAGAAAACATATGTCCCTTTTCTTTCTGTGCTTGGCTAATCTCACTTAATGTAATATGTTCCAGGTCCTTCCGTCTTCTTACCAATGACATGCTTTTGTTCTTCTTTATTGCTGAGTAGAATCCCATTGTGTGTATTTCCATAATTTTGTAATCCATCCCTCTGTTGATGGACACCTAGGTTGGTTCCATAGTTTAGCTAGGCTATTGTGAATTGTGCTGCTATGAACATGGGTATGCACATATTACTGTAGTTCCCTGGTTTCAACCTCTTTGAAAAGACACCCAGGAGTGGTAGAGCCGGATCATATGGTGGATCCATGCCCAGTTGTCTAAGGAATCTCCACACTGATCTCCATAGCAGCTGAACTAGTTTGCATTCCCACCAACAGTGTAAAAGGGTTCCTCTTTCCCCACATCCTCGCCAGCATTTGTTGTTATTTGACTTCTTCATGCTTGCCACTCTGATTGGGGTTAGATGGAATCTCAGCGTAGTTTTGATTTGCATCTCCCTGATGACTTTTCATGTATCTGTTGGCCATTTGTGTCTCTTCTTTTTTATCTTTATTCATCTCACATCTTTTATTCTGATAAATAATCTCTAGTGAATAAATATGTGTATGCTGAAAAATATTCCTTGAACATATTCATTACCACTTTTCTTCATCTGGCGTGTCATTATTTTTGTTTTTTTGGTGGTTTTTTTGGGGTTTTTTGGCGGTACTGAGGTTCCTGGAAACCCTTCTACTTCCAGGCTACACTCACAGAACTACGTTTTATTTATTTATTTATTTATTTATTTATTTATTTATTTATTTATTGGAAACAGGGTCTCTTAAGCCAGCGCGGCTGGCTTCGAACCTGCGCGATCCTCCTGTCTCCGCCTCCCAAGCGCGGGGATGACAAGCGTGCCCACCGCGCCCGGCCATTATTTTGTATTTTTAATTCTGTTTCCCTCTATTGTTGTATGGTTAGTCTGCTGTACTTTTTCTAAATTCTTCTCCTAACTACTTATCCCATTAATTTAAAAATATACTTTTCCCCAACTTAATGTATCCAAGTTTATAGATTTCCTTTTAAGCGATGCTTTAACAAATACTGTATATAATAATTATATTCATCTTCATTTCCATCTTTTTCAAACAGTCCTCAGTGCTAACATCTTCTCTGTCCTATGTTTCTTTAAAGTGTGTTTTAAATTTTCATATATATATTATATATATTTATCTTGAGATTATTTTAAGACTAAACAATAAAAATGACTAAAATAATTTAAGACTGTAGCCATAGTTATATAATAAAATAAAATTATAGTAATCCCAATTTTCAATGTAAAATATATTGTGTCAAAAGGACAAAGTCCTGTGATATAATTTCTTTGATATTTTAAACATTTACTTTGCGGTTTATTAAGAGATCAATTTTTGTCAGCATCCCATGGTGCATGAAAAGCAATGGATGTGTGTCCTTTAATTAGGAGATAATGGTTCCAAAAATACTGTTTAGTATATAGCTTGTCAGTTTTATCACTTAAAAACCTATTATGTATTATAATCTTTCTACCTGGCCTGTTAATTTCTGAGATAAAATATTCAATTTTTATTATGGATTTTTCAGTTTCATCATTTCTCTGTATTATTAAACACCATAGATGCATATAGTTTCATAATTTTTATATATCCTTAAATTATTCCTCTTTCATGATGTGGTGACCCTCTCCTATAATTTTTTTTTACCTTAAAATCTCTTTTATTTGAAAATAATACTATTTCAATAATAGTACCCTGGATGGAACCCAGGGGCAATTCTACTGCTGAGCTACACCCCAGCCCTATTTTTTAGTCTTTTTATTTTTTGAAACAGGGTCTCACTGAGTTGCGAAGGGCTTTCCTAAGTAGCTGAGGCTGTCCAGGAACCGCGATCCTCCGGTCTCTGCCTCCCAAATGCTGGGATTACAAACGTGCACCACCACGCCCTGCTTTGTTTAAGTTTAAAGTAAGATATAGCTAGATTCAAAATATCTAATATGAAAATCTGTCATTTAATTAAAGAATTGATTCAGGCCACTGTAATTAGTTTCTATAATTAATTCTTACCGTTTTATTTTTAAGTTTCCTATTTACCATAATGATTTACTCCTTTTCTTCTCTCCTGCCTTTTTGTTATTTAGAAATTGAGTTCCTCTTTTCTTCCACCTTTCCATACCACTTTTTGGGCTACTACACAGCACTTCTGCTGCTGGTAGCACTTGGTATTTAGGATACATAGTCATCTGACTAATATTAATGACTATCTTAGCCACTCATGTGAACTGTACATGTGAATCTGCTTTTAGTTCAATCATTCCCTCCCACCTTCCCTAAGATAGCCGTCTAATGGTTTAGTTGGAGCTTGTTGCCTCTTCTTCCTCCTTCTCCAGCTCTTTCTCCTCCTCTTTCTTGTGTTACTGGGGATTAAACCCAGAGGCATTTTATCTCTGAGCTACACCCCCAGTCCTGTTTTTTATTCTTTATTTTGAAACAGGGTCTCACTGAGTTGCAAAGGGCCTCATTAAGTAGGTGAGGCCTTCCCCAAACCGTGATCCTCCTGTCTCAGCCCCCCAAATGCTGAGATTACAAGCATGTCTGGCTTTTATTTTTTATTTTGATATAGGATCTCACTAAATTGTGGAGGCCCTTGCTAACTTGCTGAGGCTGGCCACAAACCTGCAATCCTTCTGGCTTAGCCTCCCAAGTACAGCATTATAGGCATGCACCCCATGTCCAGCTTTCATCTTTATGTTTTACATTTAGTTGTAACTTTATAAATAGTCTCTAAATCACCTATAATTTTTATATTGTCAATAATTATTACATTTATCCATAAGTTTACCGATCTTTTACTTATCAGTGTTTCTTGTGATATATTTTTTCTTCCGATAGTTAGATTTTTTTTGCTAATGTACAAATCTTAAAAGTTTGTGGTTCTTGGTTTTATATAAATGAAATATTATCTCATCCTTACCCTTGAAAAACAGCTTACTTGTAAATAAAATTCCACAATGGTATTTTCCCCTCTGGAATTTAGCTACTTTATTTCATAATTATCTAATCTCTATATTTCTTTAATCTGAGGCTTCTGTCCTTGAATAGTACTGAAAATTCTCAGCAATTATTCCTTGAATGTTTTCTCTTCCCTATTTTTTCTATTCTGCTAGAACACCTTTGAAACACATTAAAGTTATTTGTCCTCTGATATTTTCCATCTTTCTAGCCTTTATTCTTAGTAATTTCCTCATATCTATTTTCCAGTTCATTAATCTTCTCCCCAGCCATATCTCGTATTTAGTTAATATTCCAACTGAGTTTTAAATTCTAATGTCTGCATTCAATTTATCAAAGATTTAACTTATTCTTTTAAAATCTCTTTTATTCCTTTTTACTAATACCTCCTTTTTAACCCTAAATCTATAGTCATGTCAAACACATTTACTATATAATGTCCTTCAGATTTTCTTCTTATTAACCTAGGTGACTGTGGTCCTAATTTTGACATTTACTTTGTGCTTGCTGGTGCTTGAGTGGAGTATATTGTGCCTTGGTAAATCTTAATTTTTAATGTTGGAGTTTTCCTTTTACCATGTTATCTGTCTTATCGGAGTGTTTCTCAAGAGAGATTTTATCTTTGTTTCTGCTCATATTCCAAAGGGGCATACTTATCTGGAGCAATCAGTATGCTAATTTTTCAGCTAGGAAATTCCTGGACAAAATGGGAATGCAAATTTAAACTATAATTCTGTGTTCAGAAAAGAGCTATGTTAATGGATTTTTAAGAACCTGCATTCAGGCAGAAAGAGATGAATTACCTTGTAATTCTGTACTGATGCACAGATAATTTCCTGATCCATTCTCCACAGAGTCCTGTTCTGAACTAAGAATCTCAGTTTCTTCTCTGGCCTTGTATAGTTTCAATACGTCAACTCTTGCCCCTTCATGGACATTAAAAATTTAGGCTCCTACATCTCTAAAAACAAATTCCATTCCACATCTACCAACCTTAAGTCGCATGTTTATGACACTTTGATTGAAAACTCAGGAATGCATTTTTGAGAACATGCTATGTAACCTTTCTAAACATTTGATGCATTAAGGCTGTTCAGTGTACCCAGATCTCTTAATGTGGCCACAGGCCCTGACATTTCAAGGACAATGTTTATCACCTGACCTAGGCTATTATTGAAGGTTATTTCAGTAGATAGTTCCTTGATTCCACATAAAGGAAAGGTGGAGGTCTAAAATTTAAAATATATCCTCTTAAAAGATAAACATAACATCCAAGGTGGACTTCTTCATGTTCTAAATGATAAAATTTATGTTTTCATTTCTTCAGATCTATCTCCTACCAATACTGAGACTTCTATTTTCTTAGAAAAGGGCACAGGAAAATGGTACTACTTCTTGCAGTAGTAAACATAGTTCTACTAGAACCCAATAGATGGTGTAACTATAAATAGCTCAGGGAAGGGCTTGGGTGCAAGAAATTTCTTTATCACTTAAAGAAGAGTTTGAGGGAAGAGTGTGAGCTCTGTGAAATTGGAGGTAGTCAGGGAAGCTGATATATCTTAAGCTGTTCCAATCAACACACAAAAGTGTCTTCTACCAACATGACTTACATAATTTTGTTCAATTTCTTCAAAAGAAAGAAATTGTCTCTCAACAACCAAGCAGGACAAAAATAACCAAAGAGAGCTAAAAGTGTACCACCCTTGTTCTGCCACATTTCCACCACATTTCCATCCTTCTTTGATGGTGAATTTCATTAAATAAAAGTGGCATGACATTTCATTGAATAAAATGACCATTTCACTGAACAAAAATGACATTTTCCCCAAAACACAAGACAAAAAATAAATTGCGCCCTTCAGCATTTCATGGGGGCGACATGGATTTTCCTTTTCATAAAAGGAGCTCCAGGCCCTTCTGAATCAGCAACCTCTACTTTGAGGGACTAAATGTGCCACTTTGCAATTCCCAATGTTCTCCTGAGTCAAAACAGCTTGTCCAGTTCCTGTACGTCCCGAGGACTTACAAAGATGCCTCGAGGGGTACAAGAGCTTGTGGGGAAGGGAAATCTCTAAATTCAGTCTTGATGTCTTAATCTGGACAACTTGAGATCCTCAACACACACACACACACACACACACACACACACACACACACACTCGCACACACTCGCACATGCTGAACATGGAGGGTGACCTTCATCCTCTTCTTCTTCAGCATGGGTGTCCTGAGATTTCCCAGGACACAAACCAGCCTGCATAAGAAAAGTGCAGGAGTCCCTTTGTACTAGCATTCTCTGTGAATGGGAGCCTCGATTCTCCTACACAAGGCTAAGGTCACGTGGGTTTAGGGATTGGAAGCTCGACACGAGGGACAGGACAGAACTTCAAGATGAAAGAATCCCATTCAGGATTTAGTCACAAGAAAAGAAAAAAATGATGAGAAATCTTCAGATCAGGGTGTGATGACTCTGACAACATGGGTCTCTGAATTGGGTAGACAGGAAGAGAAGCTTTGGGTGAGGCAAGAAAGCCCCAGGGAACACAAACGGGTGTGGGCGTAGTGCAGGAACATCTGGGGAATGTGGAAGGCAGGACCCCTCCCCGCACTGGCCTTCCGTAATGTGAGGGTTGGACAGAGATTGGAGGCAGCGTTGGCATGAGAGTGCAGTATCGGGAAAGACTGTTACATGTACTTTGGTGTGGATGGAGTGGGGCATCCCATTGTCCTCACGAGGGGCGAGCCTGTGACGAGTCTATGATCATTCAGAGATGAGTAATAGAGTTTGAAAATACGTGTGTAAAACTGAGATGTTTTTCCATTACACTGGTTGTGGTTTTCCTTACTTTTTTTTTTCCTATTGCTGCAAAGATTTTAAAGGAAAAGGGGTAGGGACAGGGTTGGGGGACCAGTGGTGTTGCTCAGTGTTAGAACACTCTTTGTGAAAGGAAGTGACCCTTTCCTTTATCAGTGTGCAACCCAACACCAGGGAGTCGCATCTGCCACATTTTTCTCATTTCAGTCCACAATAGATTGTTTGGATTCAGGCTTCTTCTAGGGTTTCAATATGGTTGATTTTTCTCCTCCTTCCCCACTGAATATTTGTGTTAAATGGTGATAGGACAAAGCACCTGCTCTTTTTTTTTTTTTTTTTTGGTGGTGGTACTGGGGTTCCTGGAAACCCTTCTACCTCCAGGCTACACACCCAGACACCTATTTTTCATATTTTTATTTGGAAACAGGGTCTCTTAAGCCAGCGCGGCTGGCTTCAAACCTGCGCAATCCTTCTGTCTCCGCCTCCCAAGCGCGGGGATTACAAGCATGTGCCACCATGCCCAGAAGCACCTGCTCTTTTTCACATGACAATCAACTTTGCACCTTCAAGTCAATGGAGGATTTGTTGAGCTTCTTGAATCAGACTAAATATCTAACAGTTCAGTTACCAAAAGCAACTAAATTCACATGAAATATTTTTCCTTCAATTTCCATTGAATTTTATTTGGTTTTCTTTTTTTTTTTGATAAGTATTAATACTATGCTTTCTATTCCCCAGCCAGCATGGATAAAACACAGATACATTTTTATTTCTCTACGCATTTTCTATTTAGGAAGACTCTAGTAAATGTGGTGATACAATTTAATATAGTTGTCTCTTTTATCTTTGGGGAATTGATTCCAGAACATTCACAACCCTCCATCTCCCCTCTATGGCCACCAAATATTGTGAATGTTCAAGTCCATTCTATAAAATGGCATAATATTTGCATATAATCTATGCGCATTCTCTGGTATACCACAAATCAATACTAGATTATTTATAATACTTAATATAATGTCAATGTTATGTCAATCATTGTCAGGCTGTATTATTTAGGGAATAGTGACAAGAAAAAGGTCTGTACATGTTCAGTGCAGACACAATTTTTAAAAAGTAGCTTCAGTCATGGCTTTTAGAATCCATGCATATGAAACTTAGAAACACAGTTCTATGACTAGTACATTGAATATTCACTGAACAGGATAGCTACAAAGACTTCATTGAGTTCCTAATCTGAGGTACAGTGGTACGCAGATAATTTTCCTAACTGGGCTCCCCTTGTGGTTCTAAGAATACAAACAATGGTTCCTTCTTTCACTTACTGTGAGAAAGAAGGGGCAATTATTTAAGGTTCCAGCACTTTAAAGCATTAATGAAAACTTGAGATTTAATCTTACCATGGCTATTAAGCACTGCACGCAGTGGCTCTCAACCAGGGGCCATCTTGCCCTCAAAGTCTCGCTTGAAAACCAACATTACAAACAGATTTTGGCTGTCATAGTTAAGGAAAGGGGTGCTACTGAAATTCAGTTGGTAGAAGCCACAGGTGCAGCTAAGTGTGCTGAAATACATGAATGGCTCCCACACTCCTCAAGTAATGACTTCCCCTGATATATCAATAGTGACAACATTGATAAATACTCTTATGTTAAATTATTTTCCTAAGAATATTAAGATACGATATCTCATATTACATGACTAATTTACAGGAATCTGATTTCATAAGAGCTTGGCTGAATATGTAATTCACTTACCAAACAATTTACACATTTGAAGTGTGTGATTCAATGGGTTTTGTTTTCAGAATTGCACAATCACCACAATCAGTTTCACATTTTCATCACTCCATAAATAATTCTGGTATATTTCAGCCAATATGTCTCCATCTTTCTCCTGGTCCCACACCTCTCAAGGACCACTAATCTGCTTTCTGCCTCTATTGTTCTGCCTGCTCTAAGTATTTCACATCTATGGAAATTTACAACTGATGGCCTTTTCTGTCTGGATTATTTTACTTAGAATGATAATTTCGAGGCTCATGTGCATCATAGCATGTATCAATATTCCGTTCCTTTGGGTTGCTAAATAATACGGTGCATTGATGCGCTACATTTACATTGATGTGCTTACATTTACCTGATGGGCATTATGGCTCTTTCTACTTTTTGGCCCTTCTGACTTCTGCATTTATGCACATGTTAGTGTTTGGTTATGTGTTTTTATTTATCTCATATGTACCTAAGAGTTGAATTGCTGGGATTATAAAGTGATTCTGTGTTTCCATTACCACCAGCAATAATAAAGGCTCCAACATCTTCATACCTCGCCACTCTATGATCTGTCTTCTTTCCTCATGGCTAGTCTAATGGCTCTGGAGTCATAGTTCTCTGTAGTTTTGATTTGTGTTCTTCCAATGGCTAATGATATTGAACACCTTTTCACCGTTTTATGGAACCATTGTTTTATCTTCTTTGGAGAAATTTCTATTCATATCAATGGCCCATTGTCTGAGTCAACATTTTCACTTCTATAATCCAAGACAACTGACCACACAACTTAGAGGAAGGAAGATTTATTTGCTTGCAATTTTTTGGAGATCTCAGAGTTTCAATACATTTCAAGCCATGTTACACCAGGGCATGGTGGTCAGAAACAGAAAGAGGGAGAGCCTGGGCTCTCTTCTCACATCATGGGAGCCAGAAGCAAGAGCCAGTCGGCAAGCAAGGAGATTCAAAGACAAGAGCATAGTCCCTAAGACCACATCCCCAGTGTCCCACCTTCTCCAGCCTCACACCATCTGCTTAGGTTACCACAGTAAATCTATTAGGTTGGATTTATCCACTGATAAAATTATAATCCTTATGACTTAATCAACTCTGAACATTAATTCATTAGCTATTCAGGAGACATTCTATAACTATGACACCCATATTTTCATTATCGTATTGTTAAAAATTATTTATATAGGCCGAATGTGGAGGCACACGCTTGTAATCCCCATGCTTGGGAGGCGAAGACAGGAGGATCGCGCAGGTTCGAAATCAGCCACACTGGCTTAAGAGATCCTGTTTCCAAATTTTAAAAAGTAGAAAAAAAGGTCTGGGAGTGTAGCCCAGAGGTAGAAGGGTTTCCAGGAACCCCAGTACCACCAAAAAAAAATATTTATATATTTTTAATTATGTTCCTTATTATATTTTGAATTTAAGTTCCTTATCAGACTTATGGTTTGTCAATATTTTCTCTTCTTCTATGAGGTTTCTTTCATTTTATAATTGTATCAAAAATTTTAAACTTGCTGACATCCAATTTGTCTACTTTTTATTTTGTAAATTGTGCTTTTTTATGTCATATCTAATGCTTTACCTAACCCAAGGGCACAAAAGCTTACTTTTGTGTTTTCTAAGAGGTTCTTGGTTTTACTACTTATATTTACATTTATGGTCTATTTTAAGTTAATAACAATTTATTTTGTAATTCTTGTTAAAATTAATTGACCATGAAGATAAGATCTATATTTTGGACTGTACTTTGTATTCTGTTGATCTATTCTTATGCCAGTGTCACATTTTCCTATGTATTATAGTTTATATTATAAAATGTTTTGAAATCAGAAAGTATGAGATGTTCAGCTCTGTTCCATTTCAGTATTGTTTTAGCTAATGTTTTGGGGGGGTTTCAGGCTTGGGATGGAACCCAGGGGCATTTGACCTCTGAGTTACACCCCCTGCCCCATTTTTTATTCTTTATTTTGAAACAGGGTCTCATTAAGTTGCAGAGGACCTCACTAAATAGCTGAGGCTGTCCGCGAACTGCGATCCTCTGGTCTCAGCCTCCCGAATGCTGGGATGACAAGCGTGCGCCACCATGCCCGGCTAACTAATGTGGTTTTTTGAACTCAGATATCAATTGTAAAATCACCCTGTCAATTTCTGCAAAATAGTTAGCTTGCATAATATATAAGTATTGCATTGTATTTGTACATCAATTTGAGCAATATTTTCATTTTAACAGTATCGGGTCTTGCAATATGAAAAAATACAGAATGCCTTTTCATTTTTGCTTTGGTCTTCTTTAATTCCTTTTAACAACATTTTGTTAGTGTACAAGTGCAATATGTTAGCGATGTGTTCAATGTACAAGTCTTACATGTTTTTACTAAACGCACCCAAATTATTTTATTCTTTCTGGATTCTATTATAAGTGGAGTTGCTTTAAAATTTATTGTCAGCTTTGCCTTGTTAGCAAATAGCGATGCATTTAACTTTCCTATATTGACCTTGTATCCTACTACCTTGCTGAATTACTGCATTCTATTAGTTTTTAGTGGAGTCCTTAAGATTTCCTATATAAGAGATTATGTCATAGGTAAATACATAGAAGTTACTTCCTCCTTTCCAATGTGGATTTTTTAGATGTTTTATTGGTGCCTTGGAATTGCACATGACATTCATATATACATAAACACTGTTTAGACTGTCTTCTTCCAGATACCTCTATTTCCCTTCCCTCTTCCCTCCCAGAATCCCCTTCTACGACTCTACTCTTTCTCTCCTAATTTTCACGAGATCCATTTTCTTTCCTTTTTCTATCTAGCTTCCACACAAGAATGAAAACACAGGACCTCTCCTTTTCTGAGTCTGGCAGATCTCAATCTGATGTTCTCTGGTTGTATCTGTTTTCTGAAAACTAATAATGACATGATGTTCTTTATGGGTGAGTAAAACTCTGTTGTGTCTATATACCCCATTTTCTTTATCCATTCATTTCTTGATGGGACACCAAGGTGGGTTCTATAACTTGATTATTGTGAATTGTGCTGCTATGAACATGAGTATGCATGTATCTCTATAGTATGCTGACTTTAATTATTTTGGAAAGACCTTGAAGAGTGGTGTAGCTGCATTATTTGGTGGCTTAATTCCTTGCCCAACCTGAGAACTGATCTACCATATGACCCAGCAACATGACTTCTGGATGTCTACCCCAAAGAATGGAAAACAAACGAATGCATGCGTATCTGTGCTCACAGTTGCACAACTCACCATTGCCAAGATGTCCATCAACAGATGAATGGATTACAAAACTGTGGGATATGTACACAACGGAATTTTACTCAACTATAAAGAAGAACAAAAGTATGCCATTTGCAGAGAAATGGATGAAACTGGATAACGTTATATTAAGTGAGATTAGACACAAAAAGTAAAAAATTGGACGTTCTCCCTAATATGTGGAAGCTAGGGAGAAAAAGGGTCATAGGAGGAGCTCTACACATAAAAGGAGAAATCATAGATGAGCAAATAAGGTGACCTAGCTGAGGGGGATGGGAGAGAGAAAGAGGAAAATCCACAACCTGGGGTTTATTATTATTATTATTATTATTATTATTATTATTAGTGGTGGTGGTAGTACTGGGGTTCCTGGAAGCCCTTCTACCTCCAGGCTACACTCCCAGACCTATTTCATATTTTTATTTTGAAACAGGGTCTCTTAAGCCAGAGCAGCTGGCTTCGAACCTGTGCAATCCTCCTGTCTCCGCCTCCCAAGCGCGGGGATTACAAGCGTGCGCCACCATGCCTGGCCCTTAAATATTTTTTTCTATTTGCCTAATTTCTCAGCTCAGAGAACCTACATTACAATGCTGCACAGAGGGGTTTAGAGTGAAAAGACATATCCTTCACCCTAGGGAAGAAGAGCTCAGCCTTTTGCCTTCAAGTGTGATGTTAACCAATGGTGTATTTATTCTTGCTTTTCTGTAGTTGCGCTCTATTAAGTTTAAGAAGTTTCCTTCGATTTCTATTGTCTTTGTCACCATTATCACAGCTGTAATCATGAAATCTGATCACATAACTTAGAATAAGGAAGGCCTTTATGGCTCACAGTTTTCCTTGGAGATTTTAGGGTTCCGGTCATGTGAGGCTTGTGCCTGTATCTCAGGGCATGGCAGTGGGAAGCAGAGAGTAGAGTGCATGGGCTGGGCCCCTCACATCATGGCAGGTGGAAACAAGAAAGATTGAGCCAGGAGAGGAAGAGGCATACAGGATCCCCAAAGCCGCACCCCAAGGGACCCACCTTCTCCAGCAACACCCTACAGGCCTGGACCATCACACAAGTAAATCCATTCCAATGGGTTTATCCACTGCTGGGATGACAATCCTCACGACTCTACTAAGTCAACTCCAAACACCTATTTATGAGCTCTTCAGGGGGGTCATTCTACATCGAACTATAACAACTAGTGCTGAGTATGTTTTATCGTGAGTGTGTTTGGAATTTTGTCCTATGGTTTTTCTTCTCTATTGAGTTGACCACATGGCTGTGTTTTTCATTCTATCTGTACGGGGTCTTATAGGAGTTGGTTTTTACACTTGGACGTGGTGTGCAATCCTTTTCAAATGCTTCTGGATTTGGTTTGTTGGTATTTTATTGACGATTCACTTTTTGGTCTGTATTTATATTAGATGTTGATCTAAAGTTTACTCGTGAACATCTTTGGGGTGTTTTTTTGTCTGTAAAAAAAAAAGTTCCCCTGTAACTTTTTGTTCAATAATTTGAGACTTCTCTCTTTTTTGCTTAGTAAGTTTGGTTAAGATTCAGTCAATTTTGTTAAATATATATGTGTTTTTTTCTAATCTTAGTTTCATTAATTTGTGACCTTATTTTTATTTACTTCTTTATACTTGATTTAACTTTCACATTTGTTTTTGTCTTAAGATGGAGGTTGGGTTGTTGATTGAGGTCATTATTTTTATTGTTATTAATTTATTTATTTATTTTGTGATATTGGGGATGGACCCCAGAAGCATTCTACGCCAAGGCTACATCCCAGCCTTGTTTGTTTGTTTGTTTGTTTGTTTGTTTGTTCTTGGAAAAGGGATATCGCTAGGTTGATGATATTCTCACTACTTGCTGAAGCTGTCCTCGAACCTGTGATCCTGCTGTCTTAGCTCCCAAGGACAGGGATTACAGGCATGTGCCGCCACCACCAGCTCATTCTTCTTTTATAAAGTAGGTACTTGTGGCTATACATTTTCTTCTATGCATGGCTTTACCAGCATCCCATAAGTTTTTGTATGATGTGTTTTGTTTTAATAAATATCAAAAGATTTTCTAATTTCTCTTATGATTTCTTCTCTGACCTATTGGTTTTTAAGGAGTTTTCTGTTTAATTTCCACATATTTGTAAATTTTTTCTACTTCTATTATTGATTTCTAATTCTACCCATTGAGCTCAGAAAACATACTTTGCATAATTTCGAACCCTTTGAATTTTCTGAGGTTTATTTCATGAATTAGCATATGGACTATGCTCCGTGTGCATTTGGGAACAATGTGTATTTTATTGTTTTTGAGGGAGGCAGTTACAGATAATGTTATTTCTATCTGTTTGTGTTGTTTTAATCTTGTGTCTTAGTTCTCTACATTATCACAAGTGAAGTTTTGACTTCATTATTATTGTTGAATTCTCTATTTTTTCCTTGAATTCTGTCAAGTTGGGCTTCATGTATTTTGAGGCATTGTTGTTAAGTGCATATACGTTTATATTGCTATGTTTTCTTATAGATTATTTTATTATTAAGTGTCTTCTTTTTCTCCAATAATTTTTTAGATTAAAGTCAATTTTGCTTGATATTAGAATATCCATTCCCATGCCCTTATGATTGCTGTTGCATGATATATCTTTCTATCTTTTAACTTTCAATGTATATTTGTACCTCTGACTAAATGTTTCCTCTGTGGACAGCATATATGCTGCCTTGAGTACTTATCCCATCTCACAGTTACTGCCTTCTGGTTTGACTATTTAAGTGTTTCGTATTTAGTTTTATCATTAATATTGGTTAGATTGGTGCCTGCCATTTTACTTTTTACTTTCTATATGCCTCGCATCTTATGTTGTTCCTTTACTCCTACTTTTACATGTTTATTAGGTGAATATTTATAATGTAACATTTAATTCCTTTAGTGACTTAAAAATATCTGTGGTTCATGCCCTTAGTGTTTTCTCCAGGTCAAACAGTTTATATCTTAACATGCTAGATTTGAACTTAGACTTATGCTAACTCAATACAGTGAAATACACAAGCTTTATTACCGTATTTCTCTATACTTCCGTATTTCCTTTTTATAACATTATTGTGATACATACTACCTATATATATGGCACAAACCTAAAGGCATAGTTATGATTACTGATTTATGTAATTTTGTGTCTTTTTAAAATGTTTTATTGGTGCGCTGTAGTCATACATCTTAATGAAGTAGAAGATGGTGGAGGCACACATGCACACATGGCTCTCCTTTAGCTCGCCCCCAGTTCCCACCCCATTCCCTCCCCCTCCCCCTTCTCATGTTGGATTTAGTGATTGATTCTGATATGTCTGTGAATGTACATCATGTACATTAGGGTTTTATGTCTTTTAAGGAAGCTGAGAGGAGAAAGCATATATATACATATATTTATTGAACTTGTTTATTAATCTTTTTACTAATTTTTATACTTCTCTTCATTTGCTTCTATGCACTAGAGTTTTCATTTGACATCTTCTTTTTTCAAAATGATTTTGCTCCCTTCTGCATCCTTTGTTGTTTTTAACAGACATATTGCATGCGTATTATGTGTTATAAGCTCCAGATGAAATAATTAATGAGAAGCCTATATAGTACAGTAAAATAATTAGTTACTGCAGCCCTGGTAGAGCAGAGAGGCACTCAAAAGAAACAACTTCTTCTAGCAAGATTTAACAAGGACAGTTAAGTGACCTCATGGCTTTGTGATCTGTTCAAAGGGTTGCCTGAAGCTGGGCCACCGCCATCAATGACACTTTCACAACTGGGAACTCTATTTGGACAGGACAACGATGCACTGAAATATCAAAACTGCTTCAGTGGGGATGTTCCTGTGGTTAGTGAGAACCAACTGCAGTGCTGCCACTAGTCTTGCCAGAGACCTCCTTTATGTCTCTCTGGGGAAAAAATGAGTTTATGCATAAAGATATGCTATTTGTAGAAGCTGAAAAATGAGCAAGTCCTTCTTAGAATGTTTTGAAAGTTTGTTCAGGATCTTAAGTCAGACAAGTCTAAGAATGTAAGAAATACAAAGCTGGCAGCAGAAGTGTTTTGTGACTCATACAGAAGCCATCCAGGCAGGAAGGAGACCTGTCAGGCGGGTTAGGTGTGTTGCTGGATGACTTTCTCTATGCACAAACAGAGCAAAGCATGGAAGAAGCAGGTGAAAGAGTGAAACAAGTCTACTCACCAGCCAGGAAGCAGAAAGATAAAGAGGGAGAGGCCAGGGCCTCACGACCCCTTTAAGGGAGCCCCAATGACCTCCTACTAGGCTCCACCTCCTGGAGGTTTAGCACATCTCACTGACACCACCCTGAAGACCAAGCCCTTAACACAGTCTTTCAGGGTGCATTCAATGATGAAACTATAGCTTTCTGTATCCCTACCCTCTTCAAGTTATAACCATCAAATACCAAGCTGGGCATGGTGGCCTACACTCGTAATCCTAGCATTTGGGAGGCTGAAACAGGAGGATCGCAGTTCACAGACAGCCTCAGCTACTTAGGCCCTTTGCAAGTCAGTGAGACCCTGTTTAAAAATAAAGAATAAAAAAATAGGCCTGGGGGTGTATGAATGCCCCTGGGTTCCATTCCTAGTATGCAAAAAACAAACACAATATACACGCCAGAGGCCCAAAGCAATGGATCTGAAAGAGCTTGTGCTGAAATCTTCAAACCTGTAACTAAGATGAAACTTTTCTGTCTTTAAGTTTTTATTACAGGTATTTCATTATGAAATGCCTGTGATAAAAAAAAACAGAAATAAGAGAGAAAGTTGGCTAATACAATGGTTTTCGAACCATTTCTCAGTTATGGAGACAGGTTCTTTCTCTGAGTTTACACAACCCTGCATCCTCTAGTGCAAGTCCTACCTAGAAAATGTCAAGCAACTGTCCTTAGCTACAGGGTCCCTCTTTCCCCTGAGAATGGCTTAGTCCAAGGTGGGTAAAAGTATTTTTATCATTATTATTATTATTATCATTATCATTATCATTATTATTATTATTTTACCTGTTTACTATTCCAGAAAAAAAAAAAAACAATCAGTTTCCTATGAGGTCATGAAATGAGTCAGCCATAAACTCTGTGCTTGGAACTGTCTTCGACTGCAAGTGGTTGAACCAAGTTAGCTTGTTTTCCAAGACTCGGGAGGCCCAAAAGCAGGCACTGTGAGTGGAGGGCCACTCACAAAGTCAGCTGGAACCCAGGTTCCTCTTTTCTTTCTCCTCAGTCATCCTTAGCTTCAATTTATTACCTCATATTACAAGAGGCTGGTTGGCCCACCACCAACAGGAAGATGGAATGGGCCAAGGGTATAAAAGGCATGTCAGAGTCAGCAAATTCTTTTACAGAGACTTTCCAGAGGCAGGATGAACCCTTCAACCAAAATTTGGTTCAGATGTTATGACAGAAGACACCACATACACATTCCCCCCAAAACAGGGAAAGTTTATCCTCTTCTTCTGAGGCTTTCTGGCGGGAGACGTTGGAAATGAAGGATCTAACCCTTGTTAGTCAAACAAACACAGTTCTGAATGTTCCCTCCCCAAATTCAGTAGAAAGTGGGGTTAGAAACCTTCCTAGATTTTAGGTTTTATAGTTGCTATTCTGGGGGTATTTTGTTTTGTTTTTATAATGGTCCATATCGAGCTCTGTAGAATACTGGGCCCCAGAAGCTGAAAATGAAGAATTTGATTTTCTTACATAACACAAATACAACTCCCAATGTCGATTCACAGAATTAAAACCAGGGTTAGAAACCTTCCTATAAATAAGGTCTCATAGCTGATGTGTTAGGTTTTCTTACAAATATGCATGTTGGACTATATAGAATACTAGGCCCGGAAGCTGAAAATCAAGAATCCAAGCCCGATACTTCAAACAAATGCAATTCCCAACGTCCTCTTACAGAATTCAATACAAATCAGAGTTACGAACTCTCTCTCAGCTTAAGTTTCATAGCTTGAAGGAGTAGGGCAAAGCCCAGGAGTGGCATATACTGTAGGTAGACATGAAGCTGGGGTGAGAATTACTATGTGTGGTCAGGGATTTGTGGGATTTGAACTTGCCTTCAACTCCAAAGAGAGAGTACCCTGGCTTCTGGATGTGGGGCACAGGGAGAAGGGGGAGTGGTGCACTTGAAAGTTAGTAACCCCAACAATGGGTCAGACCCTTTCTTACTTTGTTGTAATAGCCTTCTGTTTGGATCCCATAGGTGTTTGGGCTGCTGTGATGGAGGACTGTTAGCAGAAAGAGTGGAGGATGGTGAGATCGTAAGTGACAGGCTTGGTGCCTACCCAACATCACGCCCTCCTGAAATGGTCTTCACTTGGAGATGAAAAGGGAACTTGGAATCCATCAGATTCAATGGTGCTCAGGCATTTGTCTCATGCTTGGTCAATGCCAGCTCCTGTAAGCCACCAGGAGCCACGTTTTGCATATTGTGCTCTGTCGAATACTGGGCCAAAGAAGATAAAAATGAAGTCTGTTTTCCCAACGCACACAGGAGCAACAGGAAAACAGTGGTAGCTGAGAGCTGCTCTCAGGCCACAGTAAGAGCCAGGGCACAGATCTGGTGACGAATCTGAGCGTGCTGCAAATACAGGTATCCTAAAGTGCCATCACCAAGGCTAATTGCAAAGATCAAATAAAAACAAGCAACCTAATTTCAAGCTCTAGACTGGAGGCTAGGATGTTTTAAACCTAGGAGGAATGTAATCTCTAAGATTATTCATAAGGGGAAGAAATTTTCTCCACTGGAAGAAAAAGAAGGGAGAAAAGATGTCAGAATAATTAGATAAAAGTATTTTCCAGTACTTTATTGTCCAGAGCTTGGGGTGGAAAAAACAAGAGTATAGGAAAAATTGCCTCTCCCTTTTAGTTCAGTTCTCTTTTATCTTCCTTTTCTTCGTGAAAGATTTTTGTACAGAGATGCTGCTCCCTGGTTAAAAAAAAAAAAAAAAATGCTGCAGTTGGGAAGTGAGTCCCTGATGTTTGGGGATTCTGGGCAAAGGTCAACTTGCAGGAAGAACCCTTGTCCACTGAGCCACAGAGCTGGTTATTGGCTTCCTCTTATGGGAGGAAAATAAAGAGCGGTCTACCTGGAACTCACCGAGAAGCGCGCAGGGCCCATTGCCTTTGTTTCTGTTTATATTCCAGCTAGCCCATTGTTCTAGAAGCATGTTCAGACTTCCCTCTAAGGATTCCACCAGAAACCTCTTTGATATTTACTTAAGACTTTTACAGTCATCGTCATTGCTTAGTTCACACCAGGTGGTTGCCTGATCAGTCCAAGGTCACAAAGCCAGAAAAGATCGAAAACTCAACAGCCAACGCCAGCACCCTGCGAAGTCATCCCGTCTCCTCGGCACCCACGGGTAGCCCAGAGGACGCCCGGAGCGGAGGACCTGAACGTACACGTCCTGAAAAACCTCTTCTAGGATCCTGATTTATTTTTTTTTCCTTTTTCTCTTTTATTTTCTTTTGAAAAGCTTAACAAAATTTCCACTGTAACTGGAAAAGGCAGAAAAGGTACTAACTTCAACCACATTTTTGGTACTCTATAAAAGCTAAATAAGAATAATAGTTAAAGAGCAAACACGGTATTGCATTGAGGCGCAAGATCCTTGCGGCCAGTGAGCAAGCCAAAGATCACGGAGAAAGGCCAAGTCCTCTGACCTTAGCTTAAAATAAGGATTTGGGTTACCAAGGAAACGCGAGTGCTACCTTTCCCCGAGTGAGGAGGTCTGCCCGGGTCTTCCTCTTAGCTATAAGCTAAAGCAGAAAACAGCTCTTGTATGTGTGCTTTGTGATGGCTATCCTGCCATGGAAAAAGGACATTTTTTGCTGTGAATTTATCATTTGATGCAGATGTTTTGGCTCAAGTTTCCTGATCTAGCCAGCAAAGTTGACGTTAAAAAATTGGGACAAAAAATCACGGTTTATTTATGTTTTCTTATGAGGTGTACATTTGAATAAGTGAGAATTATTTTTACTATAGTCCCTTAAAGAGCTTCTAGTTTGGGGGTGTATACCTATTCTTCTTATTATGACATGAATAATTTGATTTTATTTTTTACTTAGATGTATTGGCCCTTTCTACCTTCCCCTGCCATTTTTATTTCTCCAAGTACCAGCCCAGCCCATTTTATTATACTGATTACTGATTTCCTTTTTTTTTCTTTTTAATGACCATAAGAAATGTACACTTTAACCATGATGTCGCAGATGGCTAACCCTCTCTTGACCTCTAGACTTTTCAAAGTCTGCGAAGGCTAAAAACAAGGAGGAATTTGTAAAGTTCATCAAGTGGAGACCTTCCTTGGAGGGGCTCGTGACTGGATTTAAACACCCTCCGTCCAGTTTTGCTGATTGAAAATGGTTAAAAAGTAGCTAGGAAGTTCTGGAAAAGCAAAAGTAGTTGTGATAACAAGTTAAGCATTAGCAAGGAAGTTTTTCTTGAACTTGAGCACGAGGGCACGGTCTGGGCTTCGGGGGTAATCTTACACCAGCTGTCTGTTTTCTTTTTTGAGGTGAATGGAAAGTTGTTCTCAGAATGCGTCTGAGTCGTTGAATATCCATTATGTTACAGGAAAGTCATTCCTTCTTCCAAAACAATTTTAATTTTATGGAGTCTAAGTTAAAACAGAAACATTTATTTTCTTATGGGGGAAGTTCCTGGAATGCTCTTTTAGGTGGATTTAGTACCCTTTTTGAGCAAATAACACTTGACCAAACATTGCTTTCAAAATTGATTTTGTTATTAAAAAAAAAGAGAGAGGCACAGAGAGAGAGATTTAAAAATACATTTCTTCTGCTAGTGAACATCATACTTTGGCATCTGGTCTGTAACACTGGGTTTTCCTGAATCTGTAAGACTCAGTTTTCCGTTTCAGTCTCTTGAAATAGCCTCTCCTGTAAATGTATTCCATTATGGACAGGTGGTACCAGCCATGGGTGTTCTGCTTATAATAAAAATTACACATGTGTATTATTACTGCTGTTGAATTTAACAAACACACCCAGATCTGGTGCATTTGTTTAAATTATTGACAGACTCTCTGTGATTTACTGGGATTAATGAGTATGCAGATACAATAAAAAAAAGTGCCCAGGATAGAGAACATCATGGAACATATTGTACCTTATTGTAAAATAAAAATAGCCTTGGACAGCCCGTGGAATGTGCTCTAGCTGTATAATCAGTTCTTTACTGTGGTTTTCCTGCCAGTCGGGGAGCCCTGCGTCACAGGGAGTGGGTGCCAAGTGTCTGGTTTGCACTTTTTGCTAAGAATTCTCAGGTTTGCAATTTCCCCAAGGGCAAAGCATCCAGGTCACTTTCCTCTGTATTGGGGTCGTGCTGTTGCTCTGGATGTCTCAGCAAACGTTGGAATAGGAGAGCGAAAAACATTAAGTGGGCATGACGAGCCCACAGTCCCTGTGAAGTGGCCTCCTGGACACCCTCAAGTCCCTTGCAGAATCCGGAGGTCTGGGAAGCTCGGGGAAATACTCATCGTGTGTGAAGGAGCTTCCTCTTCAGAGCCAGGCCCTCTGCTACCAGATGCAAATGTGTTACAACATCACAACGAAGAAGCAGCTACCTAAGTCAATGATGGCTAAATGTGCCGCTGGCGTGAGACGGGATGCCCATCCTCCGCGAGCCATGCCACGGCTAGTCAGAGCTTTCCAAGACTGTCTTTCGGTCGTACTTCCCTTTGTACACACGGTATCTGTATCTGGAGTGGGTGTGGGATACTCTGCTTCTTCTGGCCAGCAGGATTCTCTGCAGTAAGCCCACGATCACCTGAAGTCATGGTCACCCTCCCTGCCCTGCTCCAACCACACACGGCTCCCCGGCTGCTTTATTTTGACCAGGGAAGACCTGAGTGGAGCATCTCCTATGGCTCCCTGCTGGGTTTCTACCCAGGCAGAAAATGTAATTGCGGAACCAGAACTAGTGCTTCCCAAATTAATCTGAAGTTGATCCTGGAGATGCCTTGGAAAACTGGAAGTGGATCCACCATATGACCCGGCTCTAGCACTCCTGGGCATCTTTCCAAAGGGACCGAAACCAGAATATTATAGTAATCCATGCACACCCAGCTTTGTAGCAGCACAATTTGTCATCACCAAATTAGGGAATCATCTCAGGTGTCCATCAACAGATGAATGAATTATAACATCACGAGATAGACACACAATGGAATTCTACACAGCAATCAAGAAGAACAAAATTATGTCATTTGCATAAAGATGGATGGACCTGGAGAACATTATGGTAAATGAGATTAACCAGTCACAGAGAGTGAAGGGTCAGAGGTTTTCACGGAAGCTGGGGAGTAATTGGGATATAAGAGGGACTCTAGATGATGGATGGAAAGTTTCAGTAGAGTTAGGGAAATGGTAGTAGTGAAGGGGAGAGAGATAATTAAGAAAAAAGATCCACTGACTCTGTGTGTGTGTGTGTGTGTGTGTGTGTGTGTGTGTGTGTGTGTGTGAATACCAACTCAGACCTCAATATCTTGGATGGGGAACAGGGAAGTGGGGAGGGAGCTGGTTACCTGTGAAGCAGGATTTCATATGGTGTTATATATGGAATACACACACGCACACACACACTCATACTATATCTTTTGAGGCAAAAACTAACAAACACTTAGGGGCAAAGAGTTTAAGGGGAGAAAGCTTTGATCAACTTTTGAACCACTGATCATGCCCGCAGGTAGCTTCCTTACAAGTTCTTGGGCTAGCTTGTGAAGCCCTACAAGATCTTTTGGTACAAGCATTGCACCAGGCTTCTCCTGACACCTGCCCACCCCGTCCCCTGCCAGGGAATAAGGTTCTTTCTGTCCCCTCCATCCCTACAAGCCACTAAGAGCAGCCTTGCTAGACATGCTTTCCTTCTCTCCATCAGCCTTGTCTGTTTGAACTTCCCCCAGCACTCACCCTCTTTGGACAAGCTCTCTATTTACACAAATGCATGTATAAGTTCAACATAAAGAGAAAGTAAATTCTACTGGGTCAGGGGTCAGTTCTGTTTTCTGGCATCTGTATAACACACAGAACACTGCCTGACCATAGTAGATGCTTCATTAAAGTGTGGCGAACGTTGAACCAACACAATTATTTTTTCATCTAATGATGCACCGGCAGAAATAAAAGGTAGGAGTCCAGTCTGCTGTTTCTCCACCTGGCTGTGGACTTTTGTTTTTTCTGGAGACTTCCTACTCACTGTGACTGGGGAAGCTATTTCACACAATATATTTTAGCCCTGGGGATGTAGCTCAGTGGTAGAGCATTCAGCTAACCTGTGTGAGGCTCTGGATTTAATCCCAGATGGAAAAATAAAATGGATTTCAAATGGTACATTGTAGACTCCTTGGTATGCTAGATCAAGGGTCTGCAAACTTTCTCTGACAAAGGTCAGATGGTAAATGTTTTTCAGTTGTGCAACCATATTTATCATAACCATGCAGCTCTGCCATTTTAGCAGGATGGTCGCCATAAAGAACTTGTAAACCCATGGATGTGGCTGCATCACAATAAAACTTACAAAAACAGGTAGCCAGCTGCGTTTGACCTGGAGGATGGAGCCTGCTGGCTCCTGTACTAGACTGTTATTGCCATAAAATAACCATTTTCCAAAATGAACCGGTTGGTTCCACTGTGCTTCTGAGGAAGTTCTCTGAGATCATTCTAGTTTTGTTTCTGTTGCTGGCTATTGTCCTGTGGGTAAAGACTCACCAAGTGGCTCTCAAACTGGGGTCTCTAGTTTTCTTTTCATTTTTAGGTTAAATAAAGCCTGACCCACTTAAGAAAAGTACATAGGTACTGCTCTCTCTCTCTCTCTCTCTCTCTCTCTCTCTCTCTCTCTCCCCACTCTCTCTTATTTTTTTCTTCTAAAAATAGTATTCCATCTTGGTGAGCATTTTATTTACGCAAACTAAACCTGAGACAAAGCTCCTAGCACCGTCTCACTAAGCCCTTTGTGGTTAAACTGGTTTCTCACCCACGAGTCTCTGGAAGAGGAAAAGAAAGAATTGCTCCAGATTAGCCGTGTTTTGAGTAGGGATCAATATGTAATGGAGACCATATTGTGCCTCCTTCACCCCCCACCCCAAGCCTCAGTAAGTAATCCTCGTATACAAGTCCCTCCAGACAAAGGGGTGGACTTTGGTCCCTTAATTTCGACTCAAACTACCAGAGAAGCAGGGAAGTGTGTGTATTCCTGGCTTGGCACAAACACCCTAACTGAATGGACTTTAGGACCTGAATATGGACAAACTGCCTTCTCTCCTCTGTTACCAAACCAGCTTCTGCAAAGATTTATCATCTATCCCTCCCAAACACTGCCTTATCTGATCTGAGTTATCTCTAAAAAGACTGATGTTGACTTCCCTGGCCAGAGAGGACACCCTGAGTCCCTCTGGTCTCTAACTTCCTCTGCCTAGGTAGAACTGAGCCCCAACAATTAAAAAATGATCCTTCTTTCTGGCCCCATCTTAGTCCTGTCCAACCCAGAGTGGAAAGGAACACAGATAAGCCGGGGAAAGGAGGCCTCTTCCTTTGACCTCTGGAAAACTTTGAGTCATTCTCAGACCTTGGGAGGTAGTAGCATTGGTGGCTAATGATACATGAGTGGTTAGTTTTGTTGTAACTTTTGAGGTATTTATTTGTAGAACTAATGGCTACCACTAGGTATTCTGGACCGAGAACAATCTTTTTTCCTCTTAATGGGAGGTAATCTAAGTAACCAGATTGTGGGTTGGGTACAGACCAAAGGGCCAGCCAAGGGAATTGACACATCCTGGGGCAGATGACCACAGGGCCATTGTTGGTCTAAGACACCCTTTATGGGGTTGGTGACTCATCTGAGATCTGCAGGAAGAGGCCCAGTCACCTCCAAGACCACAGAGGGTTTCTATAGGCACCATCATCACACGTCCAGACAACGAAAGGGCCTCAAAGGAAAGGTTCACAGAAGAAAAGAGTTGCTAGAGACCTGAAGCCCACACCTGGCTTTACCTCACCCTTATATTGTTCCCAACATCCATTCTGGCTGTCTCTAATTCTCAACTCTGTCCTCATTAAAATTGTCTCAGGGTATTAAAAACAGTATCAATGTCCAGGATCCACCCTGGACCAGCTAATAAAAATCTCTAGGTCATTTAAAAGTCTCTTTCGATGATTCCAATGTATAGTCAGAGTTAGGGATGACTGCTTGACATCTTACATTGTGATGGCAACAATACTCCTGGAAAGAAACAAGGAAGCTTATCAGCTGTGCCCCATCTCTTCACCTGAGGACCTCCCCATAAAGCTCTGTCTGAAACCAAGTTGTAAAATCATCTTGTAAGAAGTTATTTATTTATATTGATGGGAGAAAGAGAGGAGAGGGAGAGAGAAACAGAGAGAGGAGAAAGAAGAGGAAGAGGGGGAGGAGGAGGAGGAAGATGAAGAAGAAGAAGAAGAGGAAGAAGAAGAAGAAGAAGAAGAAGAAGAAGAAGAAGAAGAAGAAGAAGAAGAAGAAGAAGAAGAAGAGGAGGAGGAGGAGGAGGAGGAGAAAGAGAGAGAGAAGAGAGAGAGAGAGAAGAGGTAGATGAAAGGGGTGTTTCACAGCTGACAATCAAGCAGGACTGTACCTGAAGCATGTGGTCACTGTTGGCCATACCAGCCTTCTTCCTAGTATAAGCCATCCCTGAAGTTCCATTGACCCTGAGATGGCCCACAAGGACTGTGAGTTCATGGGTGAGTGTGTAATACAGTGAGACCAAGATTTGAATCTCCATTCCCACATTATTATTTGACCTTGGGTAAGTGACTTAATTAGAACATTATTTTCACATCTATGCAGTAAGAAGAATGATATCTATGTCCCAACAGACTGTGAAAATGAAATATTAGAAAATATGAATATTTTAATAAACAAACCAGGTGGTTAACATAAAGCCCTTGAATCAAATTCTTGACTCATAGTAAATCTTCAGCAAATGATAGCTTTTCTTATTAGGACTACAAAGATTTGTATTTCTGAATCAGGCTCTGGTTTCCATGTTGTATGAGACAATGATTCAAAAGTAAGACTCTAGTCTACTAGTAAAGTCTGGATTTTTCTTGAACATGCATGTACACTAGAGTTTGCGCGTGCGTGTGTGTATGTGTGTGTGTGTGTGTGTGTGTGTGTGTGTGTGCGGACGCGCGCGTGCATGTTGCAAAATTCATTCAGATTGGTTACTGTTGGCACACAACAAAGATGAACTTGCAGAGGAACCCTTCTGCAGAATGCAGGCCAGAAAATTCTGGAGCTCCCTTTGAGTTCCTCCGGTTTCTTATCAGTTCAAGCAAGAATAGGGATATGGCTGTGGTGTAGGGGTCAAGAGAGAAGAGAGAGTGATCTGAAGGTAGTATTTTTAAAATTCTAGTTTAGATCAGTATTATTAAACATAGAGGTAAAAATGAATATCATCAATGTTCTATTTTAATTAAAAGACAGAGAGAAAATATATTAAAAGCAGAAAGAATTTCACCGGAATGTTTAGGAGGTAACTTAGGTTTTATGTTGCCTTATATTATTGCCACAATATTAATATTTTCTAGCTGGCTGGCCACTATAGTGTGTGTGTGTGTGTGTGTGTGTGTGTGTGTGTGTGTGTGTGTAAAGGACACATATTCTCTGTCAGACTGTTAATACCAGTACCTTTATAAATTTCACTATTTGCTCTTTGCAATAGAATAAACACAAGTTTGAGCACCTGCATTGAACTTGGCCCTCCAGATGGGAGAGTTTTAATGCTGGAAGTTATCCTCAGCTGTAATTTCAAGAGAAATGCAAAGTCAGTTAATAAAATTATAAAACGAAGGATGGATGTATGGATGCATTCGTGCATAGAGAAGTAGATGGGTGGACAGGTAGGATATATAGATGATTGACTTACTTAGTAAAATCACTGGAGCTGAGAGAAAATTCTATTACTCTATATGTCTCTTATAAAGTTAGCCTTCTGGTAAAAAGAAAAATGGGGTTCCAAGCTGGGCCTGGTGGCGCACGCTTGTAACCTCAGCATTCGGAGGGCTGAGACTGGAGGATCGCAGTCCTCAGACAGCCTCAGCTACTTAGTGAGGCCCTCCAAAACTTAGTGAGACCCTGTTTCAAAATAAAGAATAAAAAATAGGTCAGGGGGTATAGCTCGGAGGTCGAATGCACTGGGTTCCATCCCCAGACCTGCAAAAAATGGGGTTCCTGTTGTCCTTTGCATTCATGTTGTCCTTGGGTTCCCCAATTTCCCATGTTCCCTGTACACACACACACACACACACACACACACACACATACACACACACTCACACACACACACACGGTACAGTCTGTCCAGCAAAAGGAAGGACCTTCCCATTACCCTCCCTCCACCCATTCAGCCCACTGGAGTCTAAGCAAGAAACCCAACACCTAGCAAACACTCAAGAGTACCTCACTGACGCGGGCTGCTCTCTTAACTAAATTCCGTCTCTGAGAATCAGTGACCCATCACATGTCATTTCTTCTAAGCCCAGGCCATGTTGGCACTGTCTGAGAGAATCTCTACAACTCAGGTAGAGGATGTCGGCATCCACCTACTGCTATGAGGCACACACTGCATCGGGGGACCAGCAAAGAGCATCAGAGCCTCCTTGTCATCTCTGCACCGCACTCTCGCGCAGACCAGCACACTGGCTATATCTGCTGATCCACTCATTGGCGGGCAGCACAGTATTCTATCAGCACACGAAGACCAAGGAGGGCTGTCCAGGCAGCGTCAAATATTATTTTAGGTTCTACAACAAAGATAGCCGGTAGATCCTCACACTTGATTGCTGGGAATACAGGTGTCTAATCAAAGTCCAGAAACAATGCTTAACTAAGTGGCAGACTTTCAGAGCTTATCGCCCCAACACAAGGCACTTCAGAAAAATTGGCACGATAAAACTCAGTTTCCTAGAAACGAGCTGATGAGATTCTATTTATTCAAGTAATCTAAACTCTTTGACTGCTCAAGTAGTTTGACTTGAGAAGGAGAGAGAGAGAGAGAGAGAGAGGGGGGGGGGGAGAGAGAGAGAGAGAGAGAGAGAGAGAGAGAGCGCCGTGGTGTCTACATGGCTTCCCCTGGGAGGAGCAGGGGTGCTTCTGGGCATTGCAGATCATTGGGGTATTTTAAGGTAGCATCTCTATATGAGACCTGGGGGAACCGCAAGAGAGGCGCCAGAAGGCACAGCTTCTTTATCTCAGTTCAAGCACAGGGGAAGAAATGAGTAAGCAGAGATTTGCGCGTGGGCATTACTGGGTGTGAGTTCAGGTAAAGTCCAGTGAGCGACCTTTCCCGGCAGCTGAGAAAGAAGAACTAGACTCGTCACCTTCACCGCGGAGCTCACTCCCCTGTCCAGCATCCTCTAGCACAGGAAGCCTGGGAGGTCCATCTGTTTCCTTAGTTCACTAGCGCAAACCATCTCAGAGAGGTCAATTAACTTGCCCAGGGTCACACAATTAGTACGTTGCAGCTGTACAGTTGGAATCCCGGGCTATCTGACACTACATCTGTGTCCCTGCACCTCAGGCTCATTATACTCTCCTTGCCAGAAAAAAATAATATAATAATTCAATGGCCTGGGGCGAGGATTACATTATAGGTTCAGTTTCCCTGTCCAGTCTCTAGGCTGTAAAATGAGAGGAGACAAGCAAGATAAGATAGGACATTAAGCAATTTGAGAAACAAAACAAAATGGTGTTTGCCCAAGAGATTGCAAGGAGTCTGCACTGATAATCCTGGCCCCCTTGTTAATGTGTGTTTTATAGGGTGGTAGGAATTATTTACTGATTGATCCACGTTAAGTACACCTTTGGAATCACTGCTGCCTGTTACGCACACACAGGTTTCAGAAGGGCAATGGGCTGAGGCAAGTTTTCGGTGATTAGCAGAAGTTCTTCAAAGAAGGGAGTTAGAAAAAAAGCCACCTCAGTTCCCACCCTGGCTGAGGGGGCCGTGGTGCCATCCAAAGCCACTAGAATAGAATGGATAACAGACGCAGGAAAGATTCCCCAGCACATGAGCAAGAGTAAATGCTTGAAGGTAAAATAACTCCAGGAATGTGTCTTAATGGGGGAGGAAAGAAAACCCAGCCACTCTCTTCCCAGCTTGTGCTGCCACTGCTGCTGAACGCCATGAAAACCAGTAACGATGCGAGATTCCTTTCAGGAGCCCAACCTGAGGCTCACTTAGAGTTCTCTAGTTTTTATTTACCCATGTTTGTTTGGGAGGCTGAAATGGGAGGGTTGCAGGTTCGAAGCCAGCCTCAGCAATTTAGGGAGACCTTATTTGAAAATAAAAAATAAAGTAGGGCTAGGAGTGTAGATAAGAAGTGCAATGCCTCTGGGTTTAAATTCTAGTCCAGAAAGGGGGTGGGGAGTTCAAAAAAACACCCTTCACCCCTTTGTTGTTCTGGGAGTCCTGCCCAGGTCTCAGTGGTGGAGCAGGATAGTAAAACAAGATCACCACTCACAACGTCCCTTCCGAGCCATCCTTTGCTTGAAGACATCGCTGTGTCTTCCCTAGGCAATGCTTCAGTACTTAGCGCCCAGCCTTTTTGAGGAAGGCGTGCAGCAGGTGGGGGTCACAGGTGGCCGTCGAGGAGTCTGCCTCGAAACACTCCCTCCACGCTTGGACTTCTCCAGCCTCAAGTCCTGTGGCGTGTATGCCAGCTCCGCCGAGATCCTTCACTCTGCACCCGTTAGCCAATTTTCATTGCTCAGTTTTTCCACAGTAACGAGGATATTTGGCAAAGGGCACAATCTTGCAGCGGGAAAGCTTCCAAAGTCAAAGACCTAGTTGTTTACCCAGTTCTCCTGCTAATGCTGCATGCCGAAGATGTGTCCCAGGCTCTCCTGCAATTCAAGTCATGTAGAAATGGGGGTGCTGATGCAGAATCGGGGTTTTAGAGACACTCCCTGTGTGCTTGTCAGACATGGAGACTGCATGGATCCATAGGGGAACATTCAGATATCATAATTGAGGGAGTCTCTGTATCATAATACCACAAAACTCTCAAAAATGAATAATAACATGTGTACCAAAAAGCGAGACCCTGCCAGAGGCCAGAGACTGAAATAAGGGAAGTGGGAAGGAGGCTCTGTCTATACCCAGGTGTTGAAATATCATCGAGGAAAATATCACAAGTGAGACGTTTAGGGAAACGTCTTTGGAAAATTGGATGAGTCTAGGAGACGAAGGGCCAGGCTCCCATTTAGCAGGTACAGTCAAACACATGTCCTGTCCACTGATATCACCTCAGTATGACGTGCAGCATATCTCCAACCCAGAAGGACTCGTTAAAATATGACTAAGAGGGACTACAGAGAAGAACGTACTGCTTTGTTCTCCCAACTATTCTCTGAGGTGATTGAAGGTGACAATCACAATGTCTGTAATATTCTATATTAAATATGGTAAAAGAGTCTCTTGGAGTATTGGGCTCAGAATCAACTTGTTACGTGTAAAACACCATGCTTGGCCACCTGGTGGAGGCAAGGTCTTTGCCCACAGATATTTTGCTGTCCAGTCTAGAAGGTTTTCCATCTAGTTGGTGCAGAAATAAACAAGAAGACAACAGTAGAAGACATCAGTCAGACATCAGCACATTGGAACTGAATAGCCAGCTTACAATTGCAAAGGGAAGTCGATGGACGTGGCAACTCCACTCTGCATTTGGCTGGGCTTTTCTATTTGCTATCTCCTCCCGTCAACAGCGCAAACAGTCATTACTGCAGACCTAGGTAGAACTGTGTCTAGTGTGAACCAGGAACAAATCGTGTGCATTTAACATGCAGTGTAAGGTTGTACCAACAACAGCCCAAACACTAAAGACCAACTCAGATGAGGCCAGAGAAAACCCAATCGCTGCCGAGTTTGTGCCAGCAGGTGCGTGCAGCTCACCAGCACTCACCAGCCATGTCACCAGGAGGGACCTGGAATCAGTGGAGATCTCCCAGAGAGGTTCAAAGGAAGGAGGCTGGCCTCTGTACAGGGAGGCTGGCTTTTTTCAAGTGTAACTTTTTAAATCTGTTCATCATCTATCCATCTTGTGACACTTAGGATATTGGGGATTGAACCCAGGGTCATTCTATCTTTGAGTTATACCCTCAGATCTATTTTTTAAATTTTGAAACAAGGTCTCACCAAGTTTCTGAGCCCTTACTAAGTTGCTGAGGCTGGCCTCAAACCTACAATTTTCCTGTCTCAGCCTCCCAAGTATTAGAATTACAAGCATGGATACCACCATGCCCAGCTGCGAGTCTAACTTTTTAAGTATGCATTTTTCCATTAGAGAAAGTTTGATTTTACACATGTCCTAGCAAATATCCACTTACCACTACTACATTCGGATATCCAGTCGGTATTAACACTTTATTTTTAAATTAATTTTGAAACATTTAATAGCCAACCATCAAAGAGCTGAGAACACACAGAGGACCAGGGTGGCCAACCACCACCATTTGCCTGAGACTGAGGGATTTCCTAGCATTTTCAACCTTAAACCCAGGATTATGGTCCACCCTACTGAGAAATAACCTGGAGGTGAGGTTTCTGTTGAGTAAGTTTTGAATTTTGGGATGATTTTTCTGCTATCCAATTAAAGGAGGATGTACACATTTTCTAAACTAGATTCAGTGTTCTGCCAAGCACGAATTCTTGCGTTGAGACTGGTGGCAGGAAGATGGGAAAGCTCTGTCTGGAGGCTGGAGGCTGAGCTCAGCGCAATTGCCTCCCCCAGGGCAATGCCAAGGGACAGCAGAAGGCAGGGGACCCTGCAGCCAGAGACATTCCTCTTGTGTTTCTTGCTAAGTTCCAGGAGGCTAAAATGAGAGGTCCATTGGCCAGACCACCTGCCTTTTAAAATCTTCACTTAATTAATCTTTAATTATCTGCCCCATTTTTTTTTCTGGATTTTTTTTTACAAACCTTTGATTCCACCTATGGAAATCATACAGGTTGAGTTAATCGTTTCTGCACCAGAAGTCTCACTTTGACTCGGAGGCAGAGTTAATGGCCCGTGGGCTTCCAGAATGTCTTGGTGAAATAGCACCTGCCATACTGTATTATGGTTATTGGTTTATCTATCCTTCTGCTCAACAGTAATTTCCATAGTGCGCAGACCTTGGGGAATCTTGAAATCCAGCGAAGAGAGACCACCAATTCAGCAACTAGTCAAACTAAATTGACACAGTATTGAGATCAAAGGGTTTTGAGAGTGATAAGGAAGCTCTGCTAAGACCTCCTTGGCTCTCCGAGTAATGAACACGTGCCTAATAGATTGCACGCATCTTAAATTAAGTTACAAATTTTAGTACCAATATTCCTAATTGTGGTTGGGGGGCCGAGGGAATGAAAGAGGAAGGGGGGTGTGAAAGGTTGAAAGTAGAGTTAGGGAGTTTAGGAAGGAGGTAAAAACACCAAGCGGGTTATCAGACACCGCTGCTTTATTTGGACCCATTGGACCCAACCCGGTACCCTCCGGGGAGTCAGCCGGCCAGGGGGGAAGAGACCGATGGGCCACACGTCTGGAGGGCTGCGCATAGTCCTGATCGGCCGGCTGGGTCACATGGTGGATCGGAGGCACCGATGTCTGATAAGCATGCCAATTCTCTCATGACATCTGTAGTCTCACGATCTCAAGTATGTCTCATGGCACCTGAAGTCTCGGTATCTCCACTTCTTGGCTTCCAGGGTTATGCCTCCTGTTCCCGCTGCGAGATCACGTGGGGGAAGGGGGGGACCCGACATATCAGGGAGCACTGAAGAAATAAGGGGCCCAAGTAATGGGTATTTGGTACTTCCAAATACCGATGGGAGGAAAACCATCCCCACATTCTGTGGCTGGGTTCTAGTTTCTGGGTTGGCCTGGATCCCTGAGAGCTCTATCCTTGCTTCTAGAAGCCATTCCTGTGCCCTGGGTATTCTTTCCAAAGGTCTGCAGCTTCCACGGCCATCCTCATGCGACTGCCCACTGGCCGTGGGAAGCACTTGTGTTGCACATCCATCCGAGTGCTCGGGAAGTTGGTGGCTGCCGCCGCTGCCCCACCTTCCCTTAGCCAACAGCTGACTTGGGTGGGATCAGGAAAGCCCAGCCCCCATGCCTAGGAGGCCGAGTTTCTTCAGAACTTTCCTCAGGATGAGGTAGAGATGGACATTGACATTGGCCACCCATGAATCTCGGCATCTGGGCTTCTTCCTTCTGGGAGGCATTCTTTAACAAATTGCACGTGTATTCTTGTCTCAACATTTGCTTCTAGAGAACCTACCACTCGGACAAGATTTTAGGTTCACAGCTAAACTTGCCCAAGGTAAGCTTCTTGCTAGGAAAGCCAGGGGCAGATGGGTCCTCACCTAAAACCTGTGGCGTCCTGGAAGGACTGAAATGGGCACACACTAATGTCTAAGTTCACCTACATCTCAAGGGACATTTTGAACACCTCTGGGTAAGAACAATGTGAGAAAACCAGAGGCCACCCTGGCCAGGCTGTGCGTGACCACAGCGGGTCTGTAGCCCAGGGAGTCACAGGTGGTTCTGATAAACTCTTACGAATGGACTCAGCTCTTGCTAAATCACTCCATCTCTAACCCAATGTAAAGAGAATTCATTCAAAGGTAAAATGTGTTTTTCCCCTCTCATCACACTTCAGGGTTTTTATATCTCGATTGAAGCCAAGATGAGAATTGGAAATACTACAGCATTTTTTTCACATTTGAAAATTATTCTTGAGAAATGGATCTCTTGAAAGGCTGGTGCTAGCGGGCATGGTGGCGCACGCTTGTAATCTCAGCATTTGGGAGGCTAAGACAGGAGGATCATGGTTTGCAGACAGCCTCAGCTACTTAGGGAGGCCCTTTGAAACTCAGTGAGACCCTGTTTCAAAATAAGGAATAAAAAATAGGGCTGAGGGTGTAGGTAGGAAGTAGAATGTCCCTGGGTTCCTACAAAAGAAAGGAATGATGGAGGAAGGAAGGAAGGAAGGGAGGAAGGAAGGAAGGAAGGAAGAAGGGATGGAGGGAAGGAGGGAAAAATGATTTACTGAATAGTCATACATGTTTGCTTTTATTCTAGGCTAAAAGATCGGTAACTAATTAACCATCTTCAATTACAAAATGATCAGCTATGCAATTTCATGTAATCTTCTACAGTGGGTCCCAGGCCTTCCCTCAAAACCAGGCTATGAAGTAGCTCTCACTCACAAGAGGGAAGGAGGTCGGGCAACACAAAATGTTTGTTGTCAGGATTTAAAGTTTTTCCGATTTACCTCAGTTAGTCTCGGAAATTTTCCAGAAATACGCAGACAGATCATTCAGTTATTAAGACATGCAAAGTGACTCTTCTAAAATGTTCCTGCTGACCTGTCAACTGTTCAGTCACGCATTTATGATGCTTCACCTCCTTTGGCGAATTCTGTCATATCTGCGACCTCAAGATCTTACAGTTGATATATTACCACATGAAATAGAACAAAAATGAGCCAACTTCCAAACAGCGAAGAACACTGCCTTAACATTTAATTTTTATGTATTCACACCACGGTGAGTTCCTTCCCTTCTCTCAGCATCTTGAAGGCCGGGTGAGGAATGACGATCAGCTCGACAAGTCGTGGTTCTGCAGGATCTCGAGCTTCCAGAGCGCCACACTATGCTTATAATTTATATAGTATACTACTTTATATTCAAAGGAATCTCTGCATGCACATGTATGCACAACAACAGGCTAATATGAGAAAAATGTACACTAATGTAAAGTGCATGGACTGAGACTGAGAAGAGATTTTACTCACTTCTTGACATTTCCTTGCCCTTAAAAATGACTAACCAGCCAGGTGCGGCCTTGTAATCCCAGTGCTTGGGAGGCTGAGACAGGAGGGTTGCAGGTTCAAAGCCAGCTTCAGTGATGCTGCAAGGTCCTCAGCAACCTGATGAGACCCTGTTTTCAAATAAGAAATAAAATCGGGCTGGGGGTGTAGCCTAGAGGTAGAACCCCCAGTACCCTCCATTCCCCAAAATAAGACTATCCATTTGATTTGAGTGTCAAATTAATAATATTTTATGAGGCTGACGCGTTGCCTACTGCGCTAAGGAGGCACCTAATTCACCACAGCCAAACTACCAAACTAATGCATGTGTATCTATGTTCATAGCTGCACAATTCACCATAGCCAAACTATGGAACCAGCCAAGATATCCATCAACAGATGAGTGGATTACAAAACTGTGGGATATGTACACAATGGAATTTTACTCAGCCATCAAAAAAAAAACTCAATTACATCATTTTCAGGGAAATGGGTGGAACTGGAGGACATTATGCTAAGCGAGATTAGTCAGTCACAAAAAATAAGAAAGCAGATGCTTTCCCTAATATGTGAGAGTTAGGGAGAAATGGGTCATAGGAGGAACTCTAGATGAAAAAGGAAATCCTATAGAGGAGCAAACAAGACAACCTAAAGGAGGAGAAAGGAGGGGGGAAGAGGAAAATCTCTAAAACACGCAATGTACTTAAACATATCGAAGTCAATCACTAAGCCGAGCAAGGGAGGGAGGGAAGGGGAGGGAATGGGGTGGGAATTGGGTAGGGGTTAAATCAGTGATGTGCGCATGTCTGTACACACAAGTTTTTTTTTACCACAATATGATGTATGAATATAATGCACCAATAAAAATTAAAAATAATAATAATAATATTTTAAAGAGATGTAGACACTGAGAAAGCATTCAAATGCTAATCTGCTAATTGAAGCCATATCTGGAAAACTTATCAAATATAATAAGATATGACAGGTATGGTGATGCACACTGATCAACCCAGGACTTGGGAGGCTGAGACAAAAGAATCGTGGGTTCGAGGCCAGTGCGTGGTAACTTAGCAAGATCCTGTTTCAAACTAAATAATAAAATAGGACTGGGGGTGTAGCTCAAAAGAACATTCTCCTGGGCTCAGTCCCCAGTACCATAATACACACACACACAAACACACACACACACACACACACACACACACACACAATAAGAATTAAATTTCCATTGTAACAAATCATATTCTTCATTTAATACTCTTTTATCAATTCACTTGGATATGTGTGTGTGTGTGTAAAATGATAAAAAGTGTATTATATATGTATAAATATGTTCACTTGGCAATATACATACACATATATATTGCCAAGTGAACATATTTATACATACATATATATCTTTATATATATATATATCTTTATATACATATTTATCTTCATATATACATATCTATCTTTATATATTTTTTTTGAGGATCTCTGAGGTGCCAGGTGTCTCCGAAAGCTAGAAGGGTGATAAAGATGATATTTGATCACCGAGACAGATGTATAGAGCTCCAGAATGGAATGCAGGCATTAGCCAGAGGGTTAGGACACTTTGAGATAGTAGTCTGTGGCCTCCAACGTCAGAAGGAGTACTGATGCTCAAGGCTGGGTTGGGGCCATCTTTTGATGAGGGACTTGGGCCAGGTGGCCTAAGATCTGATCGATGATGAACCATTGGACCCTGGTAAAGAAGTGTCTGTGCAGGGCCCTGCAAATGCACCACCCTCCTCTCTGTGACAGAGAGCCTCTGCTCCTCTTGGCACCACCTTGGGGCCCGGGCAGGGGCACCCGTTCAGTGAAGCTTCCCTGGAAAACTCGGCCTCTCCTGAGATTTTCCCAGGACCCACAAGGACGCCAGGAAGGTACAGGAGCCATGGACTGCCCCCCTCCTGGACATGGGGGCTACAGGAAGTCCCCTGGCATAGGAAGGACACGCTGGCTTTCAGAAAGACAAGCTCCCCACCCCAAGTCTCTCCTTAGATATCTGCTCCAAGGATATCTGATCACTCCTCATAATGCCGGACTGTGCAGGAACGCGGCCACCAGGATTCCAACATGATCCTCCCCGGCCAATTTCCACGATCCAGAAAAACCCAGTTGTTTCCCTATCTACTCAACTCTTCTGTGTTTTTACATGAGAGGAGAACAAAAGCAATAGAAAAATTGTCAGGAGCTCCCTTCCAGGAGCCTTTGCTTAGACATCCTCATTCTAGGCATGGCCCGCGGCAGTGTGTCCTGCTTTGGGCAGGAGGTGGGCATTTCTGCTACTATTCATTTGGAGTGGGGAGAGGGGAACGGAAAGGACTTGAGGTAAGACGGAGCTTGTTAGGGAAGATAATCTGGTTATTCATTTGTAGTTTACTTAGGCGAAGGGAACTTAGAAAAGGTCTGATAAGAGTTTCAAAGTTTCTTCAGAGATTAACTGGAACTCTTAAAACACCATCAGTCCTGTTTCATACAGGTGTCTGGAGAGATCGGACCCGGAGCCATTAGAATCCCGTGCTGGTCTGTAGATTTCTTTAAGACCTTAAGACACTCTCTGACATCATGGACTCCTTTCTCAGATTCTCATTCTCTCTCTCTCTCTCTCTCTCTCTCTCTCTCTCTCTCTCTCTCTCTCTCTCTCTCTCTCTTTCTCTCTCTCTCTCTCTTCCTCCTTCCTTCTCTCTGTCCCTCCCTCTTCTGCCCAATCTCTCCCAATCTCTTTCTTTCTCTCTTCTGTTTCTTCAGGTAATTCCGACTCAAACTTGTCCCAACTTGTTTTTTGACTGACAGTGAACGGCGTGAGGGAGGTGGTTTTTTTTTCATTCTGAGACACCCTCAGCACCATCTCCCCAGGGCAACCTGTGTCTCCTGACTGAGCATTTCTTTGCCTGGTCATAATCTCAGATCCACCCAGGAGATTCCTCCGGTCGCTGCAGGTAAGAGACACACGCTTATGTCAATGCTGTGCGGGCACGCTAGAGGTATTTTTGGAAAACTTTACTTCTAAAGGTAATGAAAACAATGGTGATTCTTTTTTAAAAATTTACTTAAATCATTCAAGACGTCTGAGCTTATCTGGGGGAATTTACAAGTGCTGTTTGCATGTGGAAAACGGGTTTTTCCTTAATGATGGGGCACAGAAAAAAGGACTTTATTCCTGCCTGTGAAACAGTATCCAGATGTTGCCTCGCTCTCTGCGGGTGTAGGGGTCTAGATCGCGGGAGAGGACTGCCTTTGACTCCGCTCTCCTAGTGTTTTTCTACCGTTGTGTCTGTCAGACGAAGCCTGCTGTTGATCTCCAGTGATTGTGTACATCTTTTGGTTAATCCTCTAGCCGTCATTATTTTCTTTTCCTTTCTTTCTTTTTTTTTTTTTTTCTTTTTGGTGGAGAAATCAGTTTGGATTGCCGTTAGGCGAAACCTCACTGGAATATTTTAAAATCTGTTACCTATCCTAAGAGTGGGGGAAAAAAAAAGAAAAAGTTATGTAAGTTTTCTGTGGTAGGTATAAGGAATGTAAACAATCCTGACTTGGGAAGGAGTGTGAACTTTGTTCATGACCCACTGATAATGCCTTTTATAATCCGCGCCTAATTTCATGTGAGTTTAGACTATTCCCTGCTAATAAATGTTGTACTGGGTAAAATTTCCACTTTGCTCCTGTGGAGCCTACATCTCTCGACTTCCGCATTTACTTGCCCGAGGGAAATTAGAATTTGCTGTTCCTTAGATGTTTCTTGACCTCACAATTTATTTGTGTTGCAGGTTAGGAAACTCACAACAAATGCTGTACTTAACTTCAGAAAACTAGGGACCAAAACATGTGCCACAAAATTCAAACCTTAAGATTCCCTTCTTTTGATCTGACTAGATCTTAATTTTTCCCTCTTGACCTATAAGAAGATCTTTGAAAAAGCTTTTTATTTTCTTTGCAGTCTCAAAATCAAACACACACAATCAACTGTTCTTCCAGATCTTCCCCGGCTTGTCCTCACTTCTAAATGTTCGAGCAAATAGGTCAGAATCAGTAACAGCCTTAGGTGATACATTCTCTCCATTTTTAAGCTGTCCTGAAATCAAAAGAGAGTGACACATAAAACCATAATGCACTTTTAAATGCCATCATTTTGTGAAAAGTAGGTATTAGGGAGACTTCCAGCTGCACACTTGAATCCATACCTCACACAGGGCTCTCCTGGGCTCTGTTTATCCACACCTTATTTTTTTTTTTAGCAGGTCCTTCCTTCCCTAGCCGTACTATAATAAACGACCATGTGGGGAGCAACCCAGAGGTCAATCGCTGCTCCTTCTCAAAAACCTGGGGCAGAGAGAGTTTAACCCAATTGCCAGTCCTCCTAGCTCCGAAACGCTAACCGAGCCACGGAGGCAGACAGGTCTCCACTGAGCTAAAGAAAGGCACGGGTAGTTTGGTAGTTGTAGAGAAGCCGACTTGGTTGGATTTTGTGATCCTGGTCGCTTAAGGAAAACGCATTTCTAAAGCCCACCCCCCCTTCTCTCTCAACACTCCGCTCTCCCACCAACGGTTGTGGTCATTTTACAGAAAGTGCTATTTCCCCAATTTCCTCTCCTCACACTTAGAACAGCTACAGACAGCTCATAGGTTGGAGGGAAAAGAGAGCGGAGACCAGGGTCTCCACATGCCCGGGTCCCTAGAGCCCACACAAGCAGGTCCTTTGGCTCTTACGCCCTGGCTGAGCCCGCCTGGCTCTGCTTCTTGCTATCAAGAAATCTTGAAAGGCTGCACAGTGTGTGTGTGTGTGTGTGTGTGTGTGTGTGTGTGTGTGTGAGTGTGTGTGTGATTATATACCTGGATGACAGTAACATGCTCCAGTACAAGAACCCTTCCCCCACCCATGTGTGGTTTCCAGCACTGAAAATGAGACGCAAACTCTTTCTGACTTAATCGGTAACTGTCAGACCCTTGACATATCCTTTCCTGACTGGGCTGCCCTCATCTGCTTGCAGCATGGAACCGCCCACCGGCTTCCTTGCAAACGCAGTCCAGGGCTGATCCCGCATGTATCTGTGTGGCAGAGAGAGGCATCCGCATCTTAGAACCAACCCAGCAGTCTGGAGAATGAGCGGTGAGCTCCGCTCTGCATTGCTGTGCGTGGCTAGCCGCTGGGAGTGTGTTCTCCAGGCGGATGGACCTCCCCAGGCAGCTCCCTCCAACTGGAGCTCCTGTCAAGCACCTTAACACGGATACCTCCAAATGTGTTGTTTTAATTCTTCTTTCAAGTAAAAATAACTCGACTCTAAAAATAGTCTGGAAATTGCAAGAATGAGCGTTAGCTGTTGTGTTTGCAAGAGAAGAGTTTGTTGCTCCTCAGTCGATAAATGTGAGGGACAAATAGTTGTACAAAGGTCACTGTCTCTCCCTCTCTTCCTCCGCCCCCCTATGGGTCTCTTCCTGCAGGTGGCGGGGTGTGGCCAGCAGGGCTGGTACTGGCATAGCCCAGGCACAGTGCGAACCTAGCCAGGCCTTGCTCTGTGCCCCTCAAGGACACAGCGCCCTGGAAGAGGACAAGTGTGACTCAACACACCTGGCTCCTGTCTCGCTCAAGGAGCTTCCTGGTGCCAGTTTTCCAGATAGGTAGAGGAGTCCTGCGACCTGCGGTGGCTTAGGGGCAAGCAGCCCCCAAGAGTGGGGGTCAGCCCTGAGCTAAGAAACAAAGGTAGCCCGCTCCCCACCTGCAGAGGGAGAATTCGGGGCAGAGAGGAAGGAAAATAATTAATAATTCATAAGTAAAGGTTCTGAAAAAGAAGGTTTATTTATTATGTGTTGCTTTGTTGAGATGACAGGGCTGCGGGGGTGAGAGCATAGGCCTTCCAGACACGAGGCGAGATGGGGAGGTCACACTTGATAAATGTCGCCCCTGGGAAGTGGGAGGCACTTCCATTCACAGCAGAGGGGTGGGGGTGAGGGGTGGCTCCTGTGCAGCTGGAATCCTTGCAGGGAATCCCACCACTGGACTGCTGGTCAGAAACAGTTGTGCTCCCTCCTTAAAGAGAAGGCAGAGTCCAGAAGGCCTGGGCAGCCTGTGCTGTATTGGATGGGCAGCATGCACTCACAGTGGCGAACAGGTAATTACCACAAACCCACTGGACTCCAAAAGTTCACGTGGGTTTAATTCCAGAACACCTGACCTGAAAGTCTAAACTTTCAGACATTGTGGCACACGCTTGTAATCCCAGCATCTGGGAGGCTACGACAGGAGAATCACTGGTTAATGGACAGACTCAGCTACTTAGTGAGGCCCTCTGCAACTTTGTGAGACCCTGTTTCAAAATGAAGAATAAAAATTAGGGCTGGGGCTGTAACTCAGAGGTAGAATGTCCCAGTACTAGTACACAAAAAAATAAATAAAATAAAGTCTAAAGTATAAAATTCAAGATTTTTTTTGTAATGCTGGGAAATTGACAGGTGTAGTCTGCCTCCGAGATACATCCTCAGCCCCTTTTTAAAATTATTCTTTCTTTTTTAATTCTGGGACAGAGTTTCTTTAGGTGGCTGAGTCTCTCTAAGTTGCCGAGGCTGGCCTCAAACCTGATATCTTCCTTTCTCAGCCTCCCAAGTGCTGGGATTACAGCCTATATCATCACGCCCTGTTCAAATCCCAGATATTTAGTCACAATATGAAGACAAAGCAGAGTTACCCTGCCATGCTCACAGCATCAGAAGATACACAAGAAGGTTCTTATTCTGGGTTAAACAGCACACAGGAGCCAAACACCTGATTCATGCCCAGTAGGAAACAGGTAAATGAAAGCGCATGTCTACGCCCCCTCGGGACTGACGTAAATAGGAAACGTTGGGAAAAATTAGCAACGGAATAAGCAATGTAATGTCTTCCTTCCCTGTGACCCTGCAGCTTAAAATCAGAGCTGTCGAGATTGTAGCCATCTGCATTCGATGAAACAAGCTGACCCTTCTGTCCTGGGCTGGTCAAAAATTAGAGTGGCCACGTGGCCAATTCATAACACCACTCAGGGGTTGGAGTTTGGAGTAAACGACATCCTGAACCTTCTAGGTCCCTGAAATTATGGTTTTTCTTTTCCTCCCTCCCTCCCTTCCTTCCTTCCTTCCTTCCTTCTTCCTTTTTTCTTTCTTTCTTCTTTCTTTTTTTTTTTTTTTTTGATTGATCAACAGATTGCAGTAATGATTGCAGGCTTGAACCCAAGGTTTACTGCATGCTAGTCAAGTAACATCTTCATCCTCCCTGTGACTAAAGACCACACTAATCATTGTGGCACAGCGAGGGTGGCATAGCAGAGGAACAACACAGTTGAGAGTCCAGGTGTCTGGGTCTAGATTTTACCCACATTCTGCTTGCCAGAGCTAGCCTGGTATCATGATGATGGCTCTGAAATTTTTGTGCATTTTCCCCAGTACTGGTATCAAAGGCTGATCAAAAATTTATGGAGCTTAGAGACTGTACAATTTAGGGTCTTTTAGGAAAACGAATGCAAAAGTATGGATGTAAGCTGAAGACAGGCTTTGTAGTGGGCTTGTGAGTCTGAGTAGCCCCATAGCTGGAGTTTCATTAATTTCATGATAAATCCATCCATGTCTTACATAACAAAGGCCCAGTACTTGTTTCTTGGATGAAGGAGTAGGTTAATTTATATAAATGGAAGCTGTTGGCTCCAGGAAAGTCTGAGAAATGATAATCAGCAAAAGGCCAAATAATTGTGCTTATCTTTATCTAATGATCAGTGAGGTTTAAAAAAATTGTCCTGGATGGTATCAGAATGTTTCTCATGGCACTGGGCATGTCATCATGAAAGGTAGACCTCCATCCTGTGGCTGAGTCCCTTGAATCTAGGCTTCAAAATGAGATGTTATAGCAGAGTATGTGGGTATCCAAAATAATAATGTATGCTTTACACTTGGAAAGCCCCTAACTCAAAACCCAAAGAACACTTTGCCAGTCGTGAGCCTAGAACTAGGAATGATATTAAGTTCATCAACATCCGTTGATGTTTCTCCTTTAATGGACTTTGAGTATTGCTCCAGTGAAGTATCTGAATATCTGGCAAGGGACTCCTTTTCCCACTCAGTTTCTATTAATCCTTTATCAAATTCTGGGAACAGTTAACAGTGTTGTTTCTTGGTATAAATGTTTGCTAAGGCCATGCCTACCGAGCCAAATAATGTTCTCACTTGACGTTTATGCTTTGAAATGATTGCACATTGATATCTTACTTTACCCTCATCCTCTTGGCTAAAGAATACAGAGTCAGGTCCTCAAATCTTGATTTCTTCCTTTCTAGATGACTCTTTGTGTCTGTTCCTACATTTTTACTTTGCTGTGAATGTTCATGAAATTTGGCATCACGTGTTTGCCTACAACCCCATTTCCATAGACCTGGTGGGAGTTAACGAAAACACATGACCCCAGAGTTCCTGGCTACTCATGTTCGGCACACAGTAAATACTAATAAATTAGAAGCCCATGGGGTCTTCTTTCCAGAAGTCCATGGAAAAAATTGTAAACAGATAGTGAGCTACAAAATACACAGACATAAATATGTAAGTAGCAAAGTCAGTGTGGGTGTGCATTTAACTGGAACATGAATGATGAAACTGGCTGTAGGTACACAGAATGTTCCTTGCTAATAACTTCCTGACACACTGGTGCTTTATTTCCAGTATCCCAGTGAATACATTTCAAATCTACAATTTCAAACTGAAGTCCATATTAAGAACTGGAAGTTAAACACATTGTCTTCGGCACATGTGTTTTTAAAGAGCAACCACCACAGTGATGCTTGGATCTTGACATCATCCCCGACCAGAGAGTGGGCTGTACTGTGGAATGGCTAGGTTCTTGATAACATTTGTACCATGATAAATTAATGGAGAAATATCAGGGATCTAATTGCTGGTCTCAATCAACAGAAGATTCTCTCTCTTTGGAATGTGAATAGAACTCTCAGATGCTGACACTATTCTTGTCTCAGAACCTGGGAACAAGACTGGTTCCCCTTGCCAGAAGGCTAGACAGAAGGTCCTGAGTGAGACACAGTCAAATTTAATATCAAAGCATCTCTGGTTTGTGCTAGGGGGTTCAACTGTGAGCAGGGAGTTCAAGGATGGCCCCATGTACCTCTAGCCCTGAAAAAATTAAGATCGTCTGATCTCCGTCAGGCTCAAGAAACCCTTCTTAGCCTGCAGGCTTCTCTTGAAATATCACAGCAATCATTAGCACATTAAAAAGCCCACAAAGTTCTACAGGAAAAACAGTCATTAATTTTGAATCCAATTTGCACATCCATTTTGGACCACAGATCTGTCTCCTGCCTCTTCCTACTCCCATAAGTAAAATTCATTCCTCTGACTCTATTGGGACTCTCTGGTCAGATATGATTGGCATGGAATGTCAAGGAGTCGTGTGACCCAGGAAAAAACACGACATGGTGTTCCTGCTCCACTTGGATGCAAGTTGTACCTACGGACCCTGAGCTACCCTGCAAGTGACCGGCCAGTCTTTGGAATTTTTTTTTTTTTTTTTTTGGTGGTACTCTTTGGAATTTTAGAGTGGCCGCTTAAAATCAGGCACAGGATGCGTATATACGGGCATCTCATTGTATCTTTATATCCACCTTATTTCCAAAAGGATATAAGTGAATTTACAGAGAAAAACATACTTGTATGTACATACACACACACACACGCATGTACATGTATGTACATGTATGTACACACACAAATACACACACACACAAATTAATAGTGGACAAATAAAACTAAGAGTAATTTGAAAGAGGTCATTGGATTAGGTCATCTACTTGCATAATTTTATAAACCACAATTAACTATACCCAGCTCCATAGAAGCAGACTCTTGTTTGTGACTTTAAAATTAGATGTAGGTCTTAAATGTACCTCATAGTTTACCCTGGCAATCAACTGGAAACTCACTGGGTTTTGTTTTACATGCACATTTCCTAATTCTTTTGACAATGTCTATTCATTTCTATAGAATTTTATTATTTAATTTTTTTGTATTTCAATGTGTATGAATTAGTTATCAATATTCAATATATAAACTTTCTCCATGAGCTTGGATTTGGCTCTAGCATAAAGGAATCATTCCTGCCACTTCAAGCATGAGCTAGGAGCCCTTGGAGAATCCCCTTCCCCTTCCTGGATGTTGGTGGTTCATCCCACTTGTACTGAATTTACATAGCTTCTGTACCATTCTCATATACGGCTGCAAATGCATTGACAGTAGAAATTTTGATGGTTTTCTTTATGCTCCTGGTGCTTAGTCAAGAAATACCTCAGGCAATATTTATTGAATCCATGTGCATTGACATGAAAGGCATTTTTTGCTGTAATTATATCTTTCCTTGCATCAAAACCCCACATGTATCCCATCCTGCAAAGACACAGCATCAACCTCTTTTTATGTGTGGTATTTTTAAAATACATACCTCTGTAAACCAGTAACTAGTATATTTTCTCCTTCATGAATATTATGAGGCGACAGCTTTCTAGAAATGTGTAAGTAGGGTTATTAAGGAGGATGACGTCTCTTATAAGTGAGAAGAAACAGGGAACCATATGCCTATGGCACAGCAGTTGTTAAAACTGATAGAGAAAATAAAGGAGGCATGTACAGTATTTTGGAAAGAAGAAAATGAGGAGACTTGAAATAAAACAGAAATGCAATAGAGAGCTAAAAGGTTTCAGCATGGAAAGGTGGGCTGGAAGTTTGGTCCTGGGAAAGAAAACCAGAAAAAGCAAAGAAAGGAAAAATTTACTGCAATCCTGGGGTTAAAGGGGTGATTTAATCATTGACCTGGCAAATCCAGGTGACAAAAAAAAATCGGCATCGTTTTGGTCTCCTTTAAGTGTTATATTTAAATATAGGCCGTGTTAGCATACTTGTGGCAGTGGAGGTATTTGACTCCTAATATTTCAGATTTTAAGCTGGAGAAATTTTTTCTAGATTTTCCCACTTTAAGGGTGAAATACTAGAGGAGTAAAAGTTACAAGAGCCTCTTTTCTGTGATTAACAATCAAATACATATCATTCAACTGGGAGCAACCTGTGCCAGCGCATAACATTTCAGAGTCTAAGGCTTCATGAGGGTATGTGTATTTAAACGGGAATTTTATAATTATGGATATTAACTTGTCTTGTCCAATATCCTGGGAATGTTCCCTAAACTATGCTTTCAGTACCTCACTTGGTTTAGTTTTCGATGTCTGAAAAAAGAGTCTAACTGGCTAGCCTATAGTTGATGGAATGTCTATTGAATGAAATTTTTACTCAGCTCTCTTTACAGTTTGGATACTCAGGCTCTAGTATCGTCACGTGCTACTCCTCCCCACATGGATAAACCTTTAGGTATATCCATCCAGCACACTCTTGCTGAGAGCTGGCTCCAGAGGAGGCCAAGTGGCCTTAAATCTATTCAAAAGACATAGAGAAGACTTAGTACTTGGTGTCAAGAAAACTCTAGGCTGCTGTTGGGAAGGGGTATGACAAAGAATGAAGGTGAAGGAATAGTAAACAACTACTCAAAGCCTGAGACTGGCTGTGCTGCTTGGCAGAACATGATGAGAATCACATGAGGAGCCTTAACAAAGGGCCGGGCGAGTCAAAGGGGAAAAGACCAGACCCCTTTGGGAAGGATGAGAAAGGCACTGGGACATTTGAGAAAGGCCTAGAGAATGAAGAGAATTTTGAGTTAGGATGGAGAGGAGACATCATCAGAAGCCAGGAGAAGGATATAAGCGATAGTAGGCCAGCAGGAGAGTACAGGGAGACCACCATGAGCTTAGGCATTGAGTTCACTGTGGGAAGCAGTGGCACGTGACGATACCAACCAGCATGGTGTTGAGGGCTGATGATGCTGAGCACCTGGTTTGAAAGGCCAAGTGTAGTTCTCAGCATCTCTTAGTCCTCACACAGGTGGGCTCCATCCTTCAACTCTTTGGAACTGAGGCAAGTCAAGTGCAGAGGTTGAATTTCTCCCTTCTAGTTACAAGGTTTAGAAGGAGTGATGCAGGCCTTGGAAGCAATTTGTTGGTGCCTGGAGACTGCACCCTTGCTGTTCTGCCAGGGGCGAGGAGGGTAGGGTGGCTGGGAAGGACCACTTGCTGTTCAGTTTGGCAGACACAGAAAAGTCACTGAAGGTTTTGATTTGGGGTTCTTTGTACGCTTCAGAAATATCAGTTTGGCAGTGACGCCATGTGACTTGTCAGAAGAGTGCTTTTAGTGGCTGAGGGAAAGGAATGAAGACCTGGACTGGGGCAGTGGCCTTAGGAAGGAGCAAGGGACAGAGGTGTACAGATGCATTTCCCAGGTGGAATCTGTAGGCCTACACTCGACTTGAGGCTGGAGTGAAGGAGTTTAAAGATAGAGCAATGGAGAATGGCAGCATCACTGTGAGGATTCAAACATCAGGAGAAGTAACTGAAATTAGGAGACCTTGACTCAGTTCTGAGCAGTTTACTCCAGTTCCCGGGGGATGTTGGAAACATAGCTGGACCCCTGAGGAGGAGACGCTGTTAGTGAGCAACAGTTAAACTGATAGGTCTGTGAATGTCCAGGAGGGTGAGATAAAGAAAGAACATAAAGAAAAGATAAAAAGGGTGAGGGCAAAATCAAGGAGAACATAACTAGAGTGGTAAGAAAAAAATGCATGAAATAGAAAAAGAAGCAGCTGGAAGTCCAAAGAGTGTGCTGGCTCAGCAACGAGTAGCAGTGCATATTTCTTAAGAAGACATGATTCATAATACCACCCATGGCTCATTCTCCAGAGAGGTGAAGCTAAGCATGGATGGGAGTCCAGAGAAAGACGCAGTGGAGAGTCCAACGGTGCTAGTGAAGAGGGAGGTGCAGGAGGGTGTGGTATCTCCCAACTAATTCAATCCTGGTTCAGCATCAGAGGCACAGAGGGTCATCCTCAGCTGGCAAGGGAGGGTTCTCCAAACTGGAGAGTGCTCCTTTGCCTCAGTTGGTCTAAGTTTGGCTAGCCCGTTCCCTTTCTCCTGAAAAAATTAAGTGAGTGAATTGGTAAATTAGCATCTGTCATGGTATAGGACATATACACTCAGCTTGGAGAGATGGTCACTTGCGTTCCTATGGCACATGAACTGTGATTATCACTGGAGACCCAAAGGGAGATTGCGGGCACTCGCAGGAGCTGGGCAGGACCTGGTTTTTGCTGGCAATGTGCTTTTTGGTCTTTGGAGACACTGAATAAACTTTAAGAATCAACTACAAGTTCAATCTTGAATGTGTTTCCAATAAAAATGAAAAAGATAGTGTGGTGTCCAAATTTGCTAATTACAGCCATGATTAAAGCAAGACTTTTCAAGTTTATTCTTTTATGAGGTCAGTCACCTTTTGAACACAAACAGGACCTGACAGAGACAGCGATGGAGAGAGGGAAAGAGAAAAGAAACCCGTTCCCTCCAGAACAAGTGGCTGCTGCTGCTGCTGGTAGCCCCACACACAGCTCAGGTCTGTGTTGCTATGGCTCTGTTCTGGTTTTTCAGCGCTGTGCCATGATTATGCCAAAGTGCAGCAAAATATAAAGAGTTACCACAGTACTTTTGAAAAAAAGGTAGGTGGAGTTAAAAAAAATTGCAGCCTAAATTTTCTTAGCAAAAATTAAACAAATTAACATGCATTTTGGAAACATATGGATAGGAGAGTGTTCATATCTAACAAGAATGCTTAGAAGTGTGCGAGACCAGAGATGGAAGTGGAATGGGAAGCAGCCCCTGACAGGTAATGGTGGAAGCAGGACAAACAGTGCATCATACGGATAACACAGGGGGTCTGACCTCGTGAAAAGGGACTTTGGTTTTTGGAATCTGACATCCACCCATGTGAATTCCAAGTGTGCACACCCAAGTCACAGTGTCCTTGGAAAAAGTGCACTATATTTCTGAACCTCAGTTTTTTAGCACAGTGCAGGGCATGAGGAAAGCAGTCAGTGCAGGTTGCTTGATGGGGAAAAGGTGCAATTTGGGGACAGAAGCCCTGGATTGAGTCCCCATTTATGGGCTGGGTGATCTGAGAAAGTTATATAACTTCTTGGTTTCTTTTCAATAAAACTCAGAGAAATTCCTACCACAGTGATGATTAGAGAGACTAAGAAGATTTTTTTTTTTGTGAAAGTGTTAGGGAAAACACTTCTATCTTGTGTTGTATGAATTGATAGAGAACAACTATTCTCAAAGTAACTAAAACTGATTCCTATTCTCCCTAAAAGCCTGATTCCCTTATTATATAGTTCTGTGTTTTTAAATTACCTTATAAAGGAAGCCTGAATTCCAGAGTCTAGGTTACCACTCAAAAAAATTCTCAAAGCACTTTTTTTTAACCTACAACAGAGATTATACCCCATAGTCACTCAGACTTATGAATGAGAGTTGAGATTCAAAAGAACTTATTTATTGGGTTTGCCTCCAGAAACATTGTTCTCAATGCAAAATTTATCAGATATTACTCTTTTAATTTTTTCTTAGATTCTATTTTCTTTTCTATGAAAAAACATCCATATAAGCATTAGAAAGGTAGCTTCCTCCCATGTTTTATTTGGAGAAGAGAACGACAAAGAGAAAGAATGAACTTGGCATGCAAGTGAGCCATGCACTGGAATTCGGGTGGGTCTAGGAAAAAGCACGGACTGCAGTGGAAAACATATATGGGTGTGGGGGAAATCCCTGTAAACTATAAATTGACTGCATACTGCTTGAACTAGGACAGAAGGAGACTGAAAAGCCCTCTGAAATCAGAGAAAAGGGGACAGAAAGTCAGGTTTGAACTCTGAGAGTCTCGCTGGTATCCCTGGGTGTGCAGACACCTGAAGTTGTCAGCAGTCTCAGCTGTGTCTGTTGAAGTTGATCATAGTAATGCATGTACCATCATACCCCGAGCTGTCTGTGGGGTGACCTGCTTCTTATTCAGGTTCGCTATTGCTGAACCTCCAAATCATCCTTGGTCCTTTTCTCCCTCTTCCCATCATGCCCCCTGGTCAGATGCAGTTGGGAACTTCCCACCTCATTGCAATCCCTTTCATGGAAAATTGGTCTTGCTTTGCTCTATTGTAATCTCAGTAACCATCTTTGACCCTGGAGGACCCTGAAGGCTCAGTGTCCCCAACCCTGAAGAGCCCAGCCAGCTCTGCATTTCCTGCATCTGATCTTCCCTCACTCAATAAGACCTATAATATGTCTTTATGCCTAGAAGCAATCATATACTATATCCATTTATTTGACATAGGTGTCTCCTACTTCCCTGGTAGACCAGAAGTCCCTGGCAGGCAGGGAGCACATTGCACAGGGCCATCTAGATACAGCTACCCATTCTGAGTTCTCCTTTGCCACAAAGTTGAGTGCCTTGAACTTGCTATTTGCAATTCCAGTACAATGCCAGAGGTCTTTACAATCTCCATTTCTCCAAATAAGGAAACAGAGTCCAGGAATCAAAGTTACTTGTTTGAAGACACAGCCACAGTTACCTCTAGAGGGTAACTACTTCTGTGACTGACAGCCCCCCACAAGATCATAACCTGATGACTTGAACCCAAGTCCGTCTGTCTGGTGCCAGCCTTATACTTTATATCCACTGTCCTGTCACCAAAATGCCCAACACACAGTTAAGCTTGAATCATAGGAGATGAATTTGGGATCAACAAATTGGGATCACCAAATCCCAAAACCATGGGAATTTGACAAAAATCTGCAAGTGTGACCAGAGCACTACATTTATGGCAGAAGTAAGATACATCTATATTCCTGGTTCTTTGCTTTATGGATATAGGACCTAAGAGATTTACAAGCATATTAATATGTAAGGAAGCAGATACCGATTTAGTCTCTGGATCCATGCTAACTCCATAGAAGCCTCAGGTATCAGAAACGACATCGTATATAGCAAGTACGTTGATGACCCAATTTCTCTGACCATCAGAGGTCTTTGTGAGGGGCAGCATTGCTCTGATTTGGCAGAGCTGAGTCTGTCCTGACATCAGAAAATATCAAAAGTACCAGATCTCAGCCCAGTGGACCTGTATGGCTCATCTCTGTGACAAAAGGAGACTGGGAAGCTTCCAGGGAGAATTGTTAGACTGGCTTAAAGAAGCACAACTCTATAATGTAGCCAATCTCTGTGTTTTGTTTTAATTTATCTTTGGAGAAAATTTAAGCTTAAAGAGGTTTCTGAGAAGTTGGAGGAACCCTCTCTCCTATTACAGATGGAGAAATGAGGCTGAGCCGGGTCACATAACTTGCTGCGGGTTTTGCAGCATGCATAAGAGTCTGTTCTTCAGGTGCAGCTTGGGGCCTCTCACTAGACCAACTCCTATCCCAGGTGGAGCCTGAAGAGAAAAGGAACTCAAAGGGAGGCAAACACATTCAACTGTCTGGAAACAGACATGAAAGGGGCAAGTGGAAAGATCTAGAAGGCCCATTAAACCTTTACAGTGTTTTTAAAAAGCCATAAATATATATAGTTAGGACCATTTAAAAAAGGAAGATGTTTCAGCTGGGCGTGGTGGCACATGCTTGTCATCCCAGCATTTGGGAGGCTGAGACCGGAGGTTCACGGCAAGCCTCGGCTGCTTAGCTACTTTGCAACTCAGTGAGACCCTGTTTCAAAATAAAGAATAAAAAATAGGGCTGGGGGTGTAGCTTGGAGGTAGAATGTCCCTGGGTTCCATCCCCAGTACTGCAAAAACTAAAATAAAATAAATAAAAATAAAATAAAAGGAAGATGTTTCCAAATGAAAATTTAAAAGTTGCACGTGATCCCCGCTGTCCCCAGGCTGTGGACGCGCGTCCCTGGACTCTTCCCTTTTCTTTCCCAGTATACCCAGGCGGACGCAAGCCCATCCAGGCTGAGCTGAGTGGCCCTGAGTCCATCTCTAGTGGGAAAGTGGTGGGCTGGGGGCTGCGTGGCTTATGCCACATCATTCCAAGGCCCAGACCCGGTCATCATAATGCCATGGAGGTCATCTGAATCCTTGCAGAATTCCCTGCGGGAACAGATGTGCAGGGATGCAACATCTGCAGAAATTCACGTGGTGCTCCTACCAACAAAGGTGCCTGAGACCCGTGCAGCATCGTAGAGAGCTGCCGGCATCTTCTCATCTGTTTATAAGTATCCACCACAAGGCTCTCTTTTAAAAACAAACCTAAGAGCCGGGCGTGGTGGCGCATGCTTATAATCCCAGCATTTGGGAGGCTGAGATAGGAGGATGGCGGTTCGTGGACAGCCTCAGCTAGTGAGGCCCTTTGCAACTCAGTGAGACCTTGTTTCAAAATAAAGAACAAAAAATTAGGGTTGGGGTGTAGCTCAGAGGTAGGATGTCCCTGGGTTCAATCACCAGCTCCCCACCCCCCGCCAAAAAAACCAGAGCTGGAGCCAGGTGCAGTGGTACACATCTGTCATCCCAGTACTTAGGAGGCTGAGACCGGGGAATCACAGGTGAGAGGCCAGCTTCAGCAACTTAGCGAGTCCTGTTTCAAAATAAAATATGGCTCAGAGATAGAACACCCCTAGGTTCAATCCCCAATACCAAACACACACGCGCGCGTGCACTATGAAATATCTGTGACCTAGAGCCACAATTGAGCCCGCTATAGAAAGCCTGGGATCCCATGGAAGCTTTTAAACATCAAAAAGTAGGGCTCTACTAACTCATTTTTCCAAGGTCCCAGACCCTCAGAGAAAATTCAGGCAAGAAAAAGAGTTTCTGGTATCTTCTTGCATCTCTGATGGTCAGAAGACACAGTGCCAATTTCCAGTGGGTATTCGTTCTGCTTCGGAGTTTTATTATCAAATAGCTTTTAAAAATCTGGTGTTGTAGCAGATATAAATGCCTTACGAAGCCAGGGAACTGTTTCACTCACAGAATTGGAAGCCCTGTGTCAGAAGCCCTGGTGACATAAGCGTGCTATCCTTATGAATGACCTCGGATGCTCAGCAGTGTGGACAGAGGTCCCTGCCCAGGTACAGGTGCCCGAGGCAGGCTGCCCCCTGAGAGCCCAGGTACCTGGACTCTTCCACGAACCCTGGGTCCCAGGACCTGCACCTTAGCTAAGGCCCTAGAGCGATTCCCACTGATCAGCACCAAAGGTGGTTCAAAAGCAAGGGGGAAATCTTCTCAAACATCAAGGGGAATTTTCAGAAGTTTCAGCCAGGGCAGAGTGTGATGCATCTGGAACTCAGGCTTGGTTTTTACCCGCCGTCGACTCTTCTTTTGTTTCTACGTGCATATAGCTCACTGGTGTGAAGATAGCCTTCACTTTTGAAACTTCTGGTGTCTGAAAATGGTTGTGCACTGTTCTGTAAGATTGAAAAAACAAATATAATAGTAACTTCCTTGGAAAATAGATGATTCCTGCGTGCACCCTCCACTGCAGGGACTGACGCCTCTATTTATGAATAAAGGCTTGTGAATAAAGACTTTAGGTAGAAAAAGACAACGTTGTTAGTTACACCAAGACCCTTTCATCTGTAATGCAGCAACCATACTGTTTAAAATACCATTTAGTTATTCACTTGACAAAATTGACAGACGAGTAACTCGTAGTTAGTACCAAGTTTCAAGCCTGAAACTTCACATATTTTATTTTTTACAATAAAATGTGTAAAAAATGATGCAGCTGTTTGAGAAGCACATGTACTTACGCTGGTTTCTTTCGAGATAAGTGTTGCTCAAAAGGCACATTGTGGATGAAACATGATAAGATTTTTATAATACTAAAGAGCAGTAGGCAGCAAGTAGCCTAAATATCTCCCAGTTGATCATATTTTACCTTGGTTTCTTAGTTTTTCAAGATCTAACCAAGGCCTAGCTAACTCTTTTCTTTTTACACCTCCAGCCCTATTTTATTTTTTTTATTTTGAAGCAGGGTATTGCTAAGTTGCTGAGGCTGGCCTTGAGGCTGCAATCCTCCTGTCTCAGCCTCCCAAGTGCTGGGATGACAGACACTCACCACACACTCTGCTTTAACCCTTATTCCTTGTTCTTAATAGAGAAAGAGGGCCCGTGTTTACTGTTGGAAATTCATCTCAGCTCTGGGAGATGAGTCCCAAATACAGAGCTTTATTTTAGCATCCCTGGTGCTATCATCCTAGTATCCTACTATTTGAAAGCTTCCTTTTCTCCCATTATTCACGAAGCCATTTTTCTAAGCCTGCAAATGTTGGAATCTAGTTATCTCTACTAATTTTCTGGTTGGTCTCTTCCAATGTTCTACCGGTGACCCAAGTCAGTGAAAAGCCCTATCCATTAAAGTTTAGGTTGTGTATGTCCACAGGGCAATTTAAAAAAAAAAAAAAACAGCATGGTCCCTAAAACTAATGACTTTGTGTGTACAGTTCTCACAGAGCTGCAGGAACCTTGAACTGGCGTTTGCGCATCAGTACTTGAGCCCGCGATGCAAACGCTAAAGAAGTCAATGATCTTTCCGAATTTCACGTGTGCATGCTCGTTCCCCATGGACCGTGCTGGAGGAGAACCATGAGGTCATTTCGTCCAAACCTCTCATTTTACAGATGAGGAAAACGGGGCTAATTGATAGCTAGGGAAACGAAATTACAGCTCTTCTCAAACCAGATAGCAGAGTTCGTAGGCTTCTTAATGTGCTCAATTACTGTATGGACTCCAGGAGCAGCTGAGTGCACCATGACCTCCAGCAGCTACATTCTGTGGTTTCCAAATGTTTATGTTCCTAATGTGGTATTTGTGATCCTGTGCTCTGGTAACCTTTTACCATGGAGGCCTTGCCAGCCCCCAACTCGGGGAGGCTCACCTCGTCTACACTTGACCAGGCAATGTGTGAGGCATGGATCCAAAACACAAGCTCAGGCCTGGGAACCCCGCAGGGTCCTGCCTCCGCCTAGGTCAGTTCAACTCTTGTTGCCTCCCGCGTGTGATTCAGGAACCAGCCTGGCTTGATCACTATCCTCCAGCAGGTCCTTTATATCAAAGCCCGGTGTCTCCAGAGTCTCGCTCCCTTTCCTAAGAGCACACCGCTTCCATGGCCACCCTCACTTCCCAACAGTGCCCTAGGCCTTGAGTGTTCTCTCTCTAGAACTAGAACATAAGCCTCATGAGGTCAAGAGCCCTGTCTGTCCTGCTGCACCCCCTGTCTCGAACAACAGAACCCGGGGGAGGGATGGATACAAGAGCAGCCACTTTTCCTTCTGTCTTAGGGGAGCAGGTGACCCCTCCTCTCCGAAGGTCACCTTGGAAGCTCTGACCCATGGATCATGCCCCCTTCCTCGTTGTCCACTCTGATAAATGTACAGAGCTGTCTGGGCATTGCTGATCTTTCTCTCGTTCTCTGAGAATCCTTTCCCCAACGCTGCAAAAGGGGTGGTCTCCAGGACTCCGGTCTCAGCAGCCGTCTTCTCCTGGCATGTTTCCTTCCTTCCTTCCTTCCTTCCTTCCTTCCTTCCTTCCTTCCTTCCTTCCTTCCTTCCTTCCTTCTTGTTTCTCTTTTGAATGCTTCATTGACTCATCTCCAGCCAACTTTTGCTCTGTTCAGTGATTCTCAAATCTACCTGCGTGTCCAGATTTCTCCCTCGAGTTGGATGTGTCGAAGCAAACATGTTCAGAAGCAGCCTCCCATGTGGCCTCCGTGACCTCTGAATTTCTTCCACTTTTTTCCCTCCATCCAGGCAGCAAAGCCCAGTGTCCTTCCAGCTCCTGCACCCCCCCCTCAGTAGATGTGTAGACTTTGTCTGAAGCTGAGCCAAGGGCCACTCTCTGAGCTCCTGTGTTGCCCAGTCAGGTGCGACAGCCTGCAAGTCATCTCCCATCTCCCATGGCTGCTCTCCTTTCTTTCTGTCTTGTTAGATAAATGCGGATTCTTTTTGCCTGTTGAAAAATCAAATAGCTCAATCTGGCCTCCATCACCTGTAAACATTTTTCTTTGGGTACTGGGAATTAAACCCAAGGGCATTTGACTTCTGAGCTACACCCTCAGTTCTGTTTCATCTTTATTTTGAGACAGCTCTTGCTAAGTTGTGAGAGCCTCACTAAATTGCTGAGGCTGGCCTCCAATCTGTCATCCTCCTGTCTCTGCATCCCAAGTTCTGGGCTTATAGGCATGCGCCGCTACTCCTGGACACCTTATAAGACTTACTGCTAGTGTCCCCAATCTGGCCTCATCCTCACTTTTCTTAAGTAATTCTACACATTCAAAGCAACAGAGGAGCATTTTAAAAATTAACACAAATTAGGATCTGCTTAAATTCCCTTCCAAGAAATCTGATTTGATTGGCATGTGTGATTTTTAAATTTGTGCAGAAGATTCCCAAATTCTGCCATGGTTGAGAACCACTGACCACTGAGGGACCCTATGACCAAATCAAAGGACATACTCCAAACATACTCTACCACACACTTTTGCCTGGCAATTTTCCTTGTCAGCAATCCTTTTCCCCCATTTATTCCTCCCATAGGAAATTCAGAAAACCATCCTTTGATGCTTCCGTTGGGAAGAACAGGTCCTTCTCCTGGAAGCCCTTAGTTCTCTTTTTATATCACAGTCTTCATGCACACCAGGAAAACTCTGTTAGATGTTGGCAAGATAGAGAACAAGATAAAGTTTTGTGCTCGAGCACAGTCTGTTGGAGTGAGAGACACATGAACCTGTGAATATCGAGTTTTATGAAAAAAACAAAGAAGCAGCCATGGGTCCGTGTGATGCTGTAGGCACAAAGGAGTCTAGTCTGCTGGTTGTAAAGAAAGAGTCCGTCTACGCCATCCCCTCATCAGATGGACGCATTTAAGGGTCTGGATCGCACCTCACTCACGTCTATGTATTTCAAGGGACACAACGGTGTTCGGTGTTTTTTGAATAGCTGAGAGAGTGAATGGGTACTATGTTGGTGATTAAGAGTCACTGGGGAATCATGACAATTTTAAGGAAATAGTACCACAGTTCAGTGCTGGAAGCAGGCTGGGGTCCCTTTGCAGTTCAACCCCCCCCCCCAACCCGGTAACTTTCAGCCATAGATAATACATGAGTCTTACAATTCTCCTCAACCATCTGTCTCATAGTTTATTTTAAATAGGAATATTATATTAGAAATTAGATCCTGTTTCTCATGACCAAGAAAGTGAGAAGAGTCTCTTCAAAATCACACTTAGCTCCTTTGAACTTAGTAAGCAAATGGCAGAGATAAAATTTGCCGGTTGTTAGCCAGTGGGGAGAACAGAGAGGGGACCAAGAAGAGCACGTCCACCTGTCAGACCCTTGAGCCTCCCTCTTTCTCCCTTGACCTGGCACAATTCTCAGGTTAAACCCTTGGGCTTCTTAAAGCTGCTCAAATGGTCAAGTGAGTGTAGACACAGAGGGTCATGCAGGAGTTCCCATAGTGTGTGTGTGTGTGTGTGTGTGTGTACGCTTGGTAGTGAGGATGCAAACTGAATGCATGACGAACTGATCACTTGTGAAAGTAAGTGCGCTCTCCCATGGAAAGTCTAATCTTTGGGGTAATTACAGACATGTGTGTGTGTGTGTGTGTGTGTGTGTGTGTGTGTGTACGCTTGGTAGTGAGGATGCAAACTGAATGCATGACGAACTGATCACTTGTGAAAGTAAGTGCGCTCTCCCATGGAAAGTCTAATCTTTGGGGTAATTACAGACATGAATAAACACATCCTAAGAATTAAACCATTCCCAGGAAGAAAATTCATCTCCTAACTTCCATGCGCTCTCTCCTCGGGGTGCCAATGAGTCATCGCAGAAGGGCTAGTTCAGAGTGTCTGAGTCAGAATCGATAAAAAGACGTGTTTCTTAACCCCAAGGATTCCAACACCATGAAACTCGTTTCCCATGGAGACAGAACAATGTGCAAACATAAATCACTTCAGAAAGGCAGTTTGGCTAACGTGCGTGCCATGGCAGAGGCAGAGACACGGCTCACATGTTTGGGCCCGGTCTTTGACATTTGTTCTCTCTTTAATTTATGGATTGATCACTAATCCATTCATTGATTCATTTGTTGACTCCTCTACCGTCGTGAACTAGGAAAACATTTTCAAAGCCCCGATCACACGCCAGGACTGTGCTGCTAAGGACTCAGGGATGGATGTGGTCCAAAGGTCTGGCCATCTACAAGTGGGGCAGATACATAAGGCTTTGGAGCATCGTGCCACTGTGAAAGTGTAGTGACACCACACTCTGTAGCAGTAAAGGGGAGGAGGGTATTCAATGAACATGCCATGGGAGGGTTGGCCATGGTGAGCACCACTGGGTACCTGCGGGGATCTGATATGAGAGGCACCAGCTGTGAGCCCTGGGTGGAGAGCTGGATTTCAGTCAGACTGTGGTCTGAGCATGGCCGCCACTGCTAACTTCTTGTTGTGTGTCCGTCAGCCAACTGCACAACTCATCTGGGCCTGTGTTTGCTGGTTTTGACCAGAGTCTGACCAGAGCCCCTCTGAAGTTGAGCGTCAGGAGTCTATGAACTGCCGACTCGGTGCCAGTCACATGTAAGTTCTCAACTAATGACAGCTGTCAGCTCGATGATGACTATAATTAGAACCACACAAGAAAGCAAACAATTCCAGTATACTGAGATAAGCATACTGGGAGAAAGAAGCTGTTCAGGAAAGCACGGGCCCTTGAGAGCAGCTAGGGAAAGCACCTGCCTCGGACAGGCCGTGTCCCCAAAGAAGACACGAGGGAGCAGGCGGCTCTGGGCAGATGGCAGGCACGTTCAAAGGCCCGAGTCCGTCCACACGGGGCCAACTGTCGGCTGCAGTGTGAACAGGTGGCAGGCTGAGGGATGGCTGCACGGGCCAGCGGGGCCGGCTCCTGGGCTGTTTCACATCAATCTTCACAAGCTCAGGACCACGAGGGCCAGGAGCTGAGCAGCAGGGTGCTTGAGAGGGATCTCAGGGCTGCACTCTGCAGAGCACTTTAGAGAGAAGTCAGCTTGAGACAGAGACCAGAGACCTTAAGGATGAGCCTGCCGGAGTCACTGGCAAAAGGATAGACAGCCCCCTCTCTGTACCCACGGGTTCTGCATGAAAACGTTCAACCAACTGAGGATCCAAAAATAGCATTTTATATACATTATATGTATCATATATATATATGATTTCTTTAAAAGTTCAAAACACAAAACTTGATGTGCCATGTACCAAGCATTCTGCTAAATGGAAGCGCGTGTATGAGCCACTGCTCTGGACTCCCAGCACCGCACACATCCTGTCTGTCTGCAGCGTGGTTGAGCATGGCTGCTTTCGCATCTCGGTGTGCTATGTAGTCAGCCTGTAATGGCTGCCTCTGTGAATGTGTACGGTGTCTCTTCTTCTCATTATTCCTTAAACTATGTAATATAGCAGTTATTTCCATAGTATTTATATTGTATTGGGCATTATAAGTAATTTAGATGTGATTTGAAGTATATCCATGGATGTATATAGGTTACATGCAAATAGCACTCCATTTTCTATAAGGGACTTAGACATCTGTGTAACCATGGGAAGTCTTGAAACCCATCGCTTGTGAACACACAGCATGGAAGGGGAACAGGTGGGCCGCCTTGGAGGGTTTTGAAGTAAATTGGGGATATTGAATATCCTTTATCATCTGGGGGAGGGCAGCTCATATCCTGGGAGATGGATAAAAAACTGAGTCTGAGCCTGGCGTGGTGGTGCACGCTTGTAATCCCTGCGCTTGGGGGAGTGGAGACAGGAGGATCGCGCAGGTTCAGAGCCAGCTGTGCTGGCTTTAAGAGACCCTGTTTCCAAATTTTAAAAAGTATAAAATAGGTCTGGGAGTGTCGCCTGGAAGTAGAATGGTTTCCAGGAACCCCAGTACCACAAAAATAAATAAATAAATAAATCTGGGTTTCACTCGGGGTTCCCATGAGCAATCACCCGGCAGAACCATTGTTAGATGACTGTTGGTCTGGGAGGGACCAGAGGGCCCTGAGATGGACACGCAGGTCTCAGCTTCACAGAGGACAAAGGCGGCTTTGAGTTTGAGTGTAGGGGGAAGGAAGTCGTTTGGAGAAGGGGACCTTGGGAAACTGTCATATGAGAGGTTGACAGAAAAGCATGAACTAGCAATGGGACTGAGAAAGAAACAGAAAAGAGGGGAGTTAGGAGAAAATACAGCCAAAGTTTGTGCTGCCAGGAACATTTCAAGTCCGCGGGAAATGAAACATGTCCACTGGCCAAGTTACGAGTGACTGACCAAGTGCGGTGGACAGAGGACTTACTCGCTTGGCTCTGAAGAGTCCACCAGACCCTGGAGAAACAGAAGAAAAGGGTAATTTCTCTCTTCTTGAAGGCTTTTCTCTACTCCCTCGATCTTCTCGCCACAGCTTGGCTTTTTGGTGGAAGTCATCCTCCTTAGACCAACACCAGGCGTCTCCGCAGATCTTTAGGACAAACGTTGATTAGAGGGCACACAGAACGCGCATGGTCATTGCCAAGGTCTTTCAAGCGTATCCCCTTCCCAACATCACACTTGAGAGCTGAACCTCTTAACTGAAAAGTAGGGCTATGGATGGATCCAAGGGGGCAGATTGGGAAATGATGAACAGGGTTTTATTCAGTGGCCAACCCACCTCGAGGGTGGATGTGGCAGTCTTTCTTCATCCTCCTGTGGTCCCATCGATCCTCATATTCACTTAGCCTGTGGGCTGTTAGAGGCCTGTATCGTATTTCTCTGGATGCTGGGCCTGGTCTCAGGAAACACCTGGGCGACTCTAGCCAGCTACCATCAGTACCTGCTCCTCAGCACAGAAGGCGTGGCTGCTTCACAACTCACGTGTAACATCCCCTGCCAGGGCAACGTGGCTCTCCAATGAGGCTAAGGTCTATAGCTCAAATTAGACCAAAAGACTTTTGAAAGACGGAACAGGACACACACACACACACACACACACACACACACACACACACACACACATTGCTGGAATTGCTGGCTGGACAATGTGAATGAAAACTGATTTTGTTCAGCCAGTGGTGGTGTGTGTGTATGTGTGCATGTGTGTGTGTGTGTGTGTGTGTGCATGTGTGTGTGTGTGTGTGTGTGTGTGTGTGTGTGTGTTGACGTTTCCCTTCTTTGGGATGAAGAGCATTTGTGGTCTGCTCACTCCCAATAATACCAGCATCTCATCAAGCTTGGGTGGCTGGGGAGGAGACTCCTGCCTCAGCCCTCTTTCACTTAACAGCAGCCCCACAGGGCCCTTATGACCAAGAGTGGTCAAGACCTTGGTGTTTAGCTATGCATCCCAGAAAAAAAGTTTCCAGATACAAGCCAAACACTGAAGAAGAATGCTGACTCCAGGATCATTTTGTATCACTGTATGGTGACTTACAAACTATGCCTTATTGTTGTTGTTGTTGTTGTTATTTTAGTGAAGTCAGCTAGCTGGTGTCCATGAACTTTCTCCTGTAGGCAAAGCCATCTGTCCAGGGAGCCCGTCAGAGCCCCTTTTCCTGCAGAGCTGGGAGACGAGTCCGCCTTAATGCCCCCAAGCCATGCATTTATGGGACGCGTGGCCTTCTCTCATTCGTCTAGATCCATGGAGCAACGCTCCACAGGAACATCGTTGCTCAAGCCTTGTTCTGTGTTCTCTGTGGTGTGGTCCAGCCCAGCATCCCTGGCTGGACCGGGCTGACTGCTCCTCAGAGTCTTCAGCCCCCAGCCTCAGGCCCACCTGGGGGCTTGTTAGAGCTGCACATGCTCAGACTTCAGCCCAGAACTTCTGAATAAGAATTTGCCTTTTTAAATGATCACCAGGGAATGTTTAACACTTTTAATAAGCATTGGCTTAAAGCAATGGATTCAGAAAATTTATAATCACCCTCTCCTTCCAACACACACACATGTACAATTTATGTATTATTTTGGTTGGTACTAATATATTATGTAGATTCCAAAATATTCATAAAATGTAAGCATTTCAAAGGACCAGGTAGAAGTGAGATTTTAATAATTCTGTTATTTCATTACTGCCCCGTTTGTATTACTGATGTACCTCACGCTGTGGACAGTTGGGGCAGGAGAGTAAGCAGAGAGCAGAATGGAATCTCAGAGCCCTTTGGATGTGCTCCATGCACTTAAGGCCCACCAGACACACGGCACACGTGAAATCCATTCATGGGGCTAAAGCAAGTATATATATGCCCGTGGGTTCTATCATTTTTGTCAATGTGCAGCTAATTTTCTCTTCAAAATAGAATACTGAAGGATATTTTTGTGCTATGAATCAAATGAAGAAGTCTTAATATTTATTTCTAGATCAACCATTTAAATCAGCGTAGTTCCCCCCCCCCACACACACACACACACAATCCCCACGTGACTAGCTCTGAACCAGCTTTCTGTCTATCTAGAACTCAGTGTGCAAGGTCTTTAAATGAGCCACCCTGGTTAATCTGGTGGGCTTCGATCACGGTGGACAGCACCTCCGGCAAACATGACATCTCTACCAAGTGCCAGGCCTGTGTTTAGCATTAAAGATTAGAAAAGGAGTTTCACGTCCACCTTCCAGAGCCCTTCTTTTACAGAGAAAAATGAGTTTCAAACAGACCGTTAAAGCAATATAGTGAGTGTTGTTCTGAACTGTAGATGACAGACAATGGCTAGAATATGGGACAAGGTGAACTCTCTGGAAGCTGAGAGGGCTTTCATCTGGGTCTTAGTGGATGAGTAGGAGTTTATCAGAATGAACAAGGCAGAAAAGAATATGGGCCCTGCCCAAGCACGGGCATTGGGCAGGAATCTGCTTTCTCAGCGATCCCCTCGGAGGAAATGCAAACTTTTCATTCAATTAAATAAAGCCTGGAGTTAGCATCAAATAATTGCCTTGGTCACTTACTGAAAACTAGGCTCTTGGATCTGTGCAACCAAAATGTCCCTGGGAGTAAATGGTTTCCTAGAGTTGGCCGCAGAGTGTGTGGAAAATTTCTCAGTGGAGCACTGTAAGTGCTTCTCGTTTACAGTAGAGTCTGGAATGTTCGAGAATGATCTGAATTGAATTTTCAGATTAGCGGCTTAAAAATGGAAAGTCTGGTTGAGAACCCTTTCTAATTTTGTTTTTCCTTGTAAAGGTAACTTCTACTAGAATTTTAGAGACTTTCCATTTTAGTCTTACAGAGACAGAAAGAGAGAGAGAGTTATACTATATATTCAGCACTATCAATTGTCTTTTAAAAACATATTTTGCATTTTGCCTTGATCTTTAAATACCGTATAATAGCTCTGCTTTTAAATATGCTATAAATCAAAACCCTGTCTGTATCATTTGTGATGCAGGTTGTTTGGATGGTTTATTATTTTAACTAATGTAGAGAATGACTTTGTACATAATTCTATTGTCCATTTCTTATTAGTTCTTAAAAATGGATCTCCTGGATCAGAGGGTATGACTAAATAATTTAAAGTTTTGTCAACATTTCTTTCTGTGTTTGGTTCTGGGGATTGATCCCACAAACATTCTCTGAGCTACACCTCAGCCCTATTTTATTTTTATATTTTGAAACGAGATCTCCCTAAGTGGCTAAGTGCCTCACTAACTTGCTGAGGTTGTGGCTGCAAACCTGTGATCCTCTTGTCTCGGCCTTTACATTGTCAAATTGCCCCCCAAAATATATGCAACATTACTCTACCAGTCACCTTGCTTTGAAGCTATTCATATCTGCATACTGGTCAATATGGAATGTGATATGTCATTGAAAATCTTTAGCAATTGGATATGTGGGAAGTAGGGTCCTGGTGCTTTTGTGTTTCTGGGAACTCAGCTCTTCCTCTGTCTCCGTTGTCAGTGCTTCTATTCTTCCTGACCCTAACGCTACCCAGGGCTCAGTCTGGGATTGTTTCTTTCACATTCTGTTGTCTGGGGGAAACTCATCCAGGATCAAGGTTCGGATTCTGCACAGTCTGAAGAGACTCTGCGCAGCCTCTGTACTGGAGATGAAGTCCGCCGGTGCAGGTCCCCGTCCTTAGCTCTGCTCGGGACCTCCTAGGCTGCCCCTGGGATGCAGGCTCACGCCTGGACCTGCCCCTCATCCCCAGGCAGGACCCTGCATCAGGCTGCTGTACAAGAGTGGGCTCCATGCAGAAATACCATCAACACATGCGGCCACAACCTGGCTGTCCAATATCGTGTCCACTATTTTAAAGATCCAGCATCCTCTAACCAGAAAACTACCTCTCCAACCCTAACCTACATCATCTCCATGGCGGGGAGCCAGCGGTCATCTTGGAGACCTGGCTCCCTCCCCACTCTCATCCTGACACCTGTCGGCAATGCCTGTCGACTCCATCTGGCGCGTACAGCTCAAAGCTCTCTTTCTTCTCTGCTATTGGCACCAGTACTGGTTCTCACCCAGGCCGCAGCCCTTCCATCCTGGATCACTGAACATACCATGACTCTTCAGCAACCATGCCATCTGCATCCATTCTCCATGCTGTTAGGAATGACCACTTTACCAAGCAAGCCCAATTCTGCCTTTCCCTACCGTAAAGCCCCGGGATGATCCTCGCTCTCTGAGGATGGCGCAGTGGTCCTCAGAAAGCTCACAAGGGCGCCCTGCATGGCAGGCCTCTGTGCTCTGCTCCTGCCTGGCTTCTGCCTTCTCTTCCCCACTCCAAACCCTCCCGGCTAGGCTGGCTGCAAGGCCCAAGCTCTGTGTCATTTGCAAATGCACCAAGTCCCCACCCCTAACACTCACCCCTCATCTGCAGACTCTCACCTGCCTACGTCCCTCTCTGTCTTCACCTCTCCTCCTTGACGCCACCTCTTCTGGGAAACCTTCCTAGGACCCTCGACCAGAGCGCGTCATGAGGCCCATGTTCTGTCCTTGGCTTTCTCCCTGGTTCTTCCCATAAATGTCCCCTAGTCGCTTGTTTAAACATTAGCTCAACGTCTCTCTGCCCCGTTCTGTTCTAAACTACACGAGAGTCAGGACCCAGTGGATCCTGTTCCAGGCTGGATCCCGCGTGCCTCCCAGAGCCCCTGGCACATGGTAAGTACCCCCAAGTTTCTGGTAAATGAATGAATGAGTAAATATTGGAGTGTTGAAATATCTTTTCACCTTCTGAATATATTTCTAAAGCTTTTGCCTCTATAAATGTTGGGGATGGAAAGTGAAAAACTGAAGGCTCTTGTAGATTTATAAGAACTTTATATACAGAATATAGCCATTTGTTTCTCTCTGGTAAATGTGATTTCTTTGGGTAAGTTGTATTTTACATATTTTGATTCTTGTAAAAAGAGAGGGATAGCAGCTAACGCCTGTGTAATAGCTGGCATGAGCAGACAGACCTTCACACTGCTTCATATCTGACCTCTCCGGACCCCTGACGGCACAGGAATTCTTGTTATCTCAATTAACAGATGACAGTTTCCTCGGTGCAGATGAGGAAACTGAGTCTCAAAGGGACTGAGAAAATCGCCCCGAGTTGTGCAGCCAACAGGAGTGGGGTCCTGGGACACTTCGCCTGTACCCTACCCTGCCTCTGAGGAAGTGTTTGTTTTGAAAGCACAGAAGAGGTGATGCTCAAGCTGCCTCCTGGAGAAGAGGAGGATGTAACCAAGAAGGGGGAGAATGAACAACTTCAGGAAGGGGTCCTGTGGTTCTCGACACAGTCCCCGAGGGCACCAAGCAGCTGGGGAAGAGGCAACTTTGCACCTCTCCATCTTGACGGCTACAGAGGGAGCGAAGGCTAGGGTATGAAAGAGTCATCTTGCTTGTGGGAGTTGTTCAGGATTCGTCTTGTCAGCTGTGGGAGCCATCGGAGACTTGGTGAAGGGAAACCTTGTCTGAATTAGTGCTCTGAGCTGAGCAAGCGCCAGGTTTCCTGGTGAGAGGAAGGAGGACACTCCGTGACTATAAAGTCACCTGCAGAGGAGTCATCTATTAGCGGCAGTCGTCCAGTCCCATCATTCTCAGAGAAGCTACAGTAGGGCTACGGAGACCGAGCGCTACGTATGTGTCCTAGCTGTTTCCTGTTCTTTCTGCCTTTGTTTCCACATAAGAAGATCACAGGTTAAAGGACAGCCTCAGCTACATAGAATCTCAGCAATCAAACAAGAACCTGTTTCTGAACAAAAACTCACAAAAAGGCTGGATTTGTAGCTCAGAGACAGAATGTCCCTGGGCTCAATCCCAGTACCAACAACAGCAACAACAAAAATATGCTGTCAGTAGATAAAAATCTTGTCTTTAAGCTTGGCATGGCAGCACACATCTCTGGTCCCAGTATTTGAGAAGCAGAGACAGGAAGATCACAGGTTCAAGGACAGCCTCAGTAACTGAGTGAGATCCTGTTTCAAAATAAAGAATAAACAGTTCTGAGAGTGCAGCTCAGAGGTAGAACTCCCATGAATTCACTCCTCAGCCCCAGAAAAGTAAATTAATTAATTAATTAATTAATTAAATACATACATACATACATATATAAAATCTTTGCATCTTGGGAGTATTTGTGCAACTCTTGAGCATAAATTTATTCTTCCCAGGGAATGCCAGATTTAGCAAATAAAAACACAGAACTACTGTTCTATTTATATCTATTGCTACATATAGTGTATAAATAGAAATATAGAAAGTATATACATAAGCCGGGCATGCACCAGTACTTGGGAGGCTGAGATAGGAAGATCTCAGGCATGCGGCCAGCCTCAGCTACTTTGTATGGCCCTATGCAACTTAGTGAGACCCTGTTTCCAAGTAAAGAATAAAAAAATAGGGCTGGGGGTATAACTAAGAGGTAGAATGCCCCTGGGTTCAATCCCCAATACCACAAAAAATTAAAAAAATAAAGTCGGGGTGGAGAGGAGGGGTTATTCAGAGGCACAATGCCCCAGGGTTCAATTCCCAGTATTACCAAAAGGAAAAAATAAGAGTCCATATATCAATATCTACATTTTAGATAAACAATGACTAATTGTAGCATAAGTACCTACTGAATGTGGTATCGGGGCATGCTTATACTAAAATCTACTAGCCGTCATTCTGACGCTCACATGTTTTTAAATCTTTTATGGGTGTGTTGTGATCATACATCCTAACGGAGTTCAAGATGGTGGAGGCATACGTGCACCATCACCCGGTGAGCCCTAACCGGGCCCTCGTACCATACCTGGCAGACCTAACGCCACCTGGACTGGGCCGTCGGTTCTCCAGCTAATGAAGCACAGATGCTAGAGTGTGCTTTCTGCTGCTGTTTACTGATGGATACTGGCTAACTGCCAAAGGTCTCAGGCTTTGAGTGTGAAGGTATTTTGAAATTTTAAAATGCCTTTTTATCACTCAGAGATTACAGGCATCTATGTTTTCAACTTCAGGACAAGAAAACAATTGCGAAATATCACCGGTCCTTAAAGTACATTGACCACAGCCCAAGAACTTGGGTATTAACTATGTTCCACCTGGGATCCTGCGAGATCCAGTTTCCATAGCAGAGAAACGTGGTCAGCATTTAGACTGACAGTGAGAGTGGATTGTGAATTTTTTTTTTTTTTACATTCTTCTTGCTGTTAAATCAGTTTTCAATCAAGCAAAAGTCTTAATTTTCTTTATCTGGGAGATATTTCCATCAAGAGAGACATGAGTATAAATATCAGCGAGGAAAAGAATCCCAGGCTTGTGCACAGGTGTGTCGCACTGAAGTCCAGGCATCATCCGCGTGATCCCAAAGGCCAACGAGTCCAAGTTTATTTTTAACAAAAAGAAAAGGTAGCGGGAAGCCAGAAAAACAAGCCAGCCTGAACCCAGAGTCTATGCTTAGGATGTGCTTTCTATGTTTCTCTGCCTTTATCACTGTAAAAAACGTTGTAGGTGTGAGGCAAAGAAAGAAAGATGTGTCTGAGCGAGAAGGGCTAGACTCGGTGTCTTCATGAGGAAGAGATTTATTTATTCAGGGGAAAATCCATTGGAAGTGTTGCAAATTATATAATGATGCCTCGTTAAAAAGCAGCGCTCCAGGCTCCAGGAGGATGGGAGCTGAACATCATCGTGTTTGTTTAGGATTCACTTTCTTTTTCTTTCTATGCTCCAATTCTGCCCAGTCGAAGGACAGAGTTTGAGGTCTCATTAAAATAAAAAAAATCCTTGTTTCTGTCCATGGACTGCTGGCCGAAACAGATGCCTTCCTCTCTGACTTATCCCAGGTTACACAGTCCAACAAACCCCAAACACTCTGCATTTCCTCTTCCTTAACCCAATGGCCATCTATTCTGAGCCATCTTCTGCTCTGTGTTTGAATGAACCCAGACAAGAAAAATCAAAGTCCGTGAGCCAGTAGAACTCTCTTCCCCAAAGAGAACATTTGGAGATGTGCATTAGGAAAGCGAAGGTAATACCTTTTGTCTTGTTTTTTTTCCCCCCAGACATAAATTTTCCTGTTTCGCCAGTCATCTCAAAACAAGGCATGTCCAAGCCGTGCTGTGATTAAAGGGGAGGATCTGCTTATTACCCAAGTTCTTCACATGTTGGAGCAAGAGAGCTCGAGGGTGGTAAACCAAAGGAAATTTCCATTTGCTGTGAGCTGCTGCACATTTTTACTCTATAGGAGAGTTAGCTGTTATTAAGTAATAGTGTTCAGCTGAAGTTGGTCACTCGTAACAACACACAGATGTATAATGTTTTATTTGGGTTAGCCAGCTCTCTTGCAAATAAAGGGTCTGGAATTAAACTGTCTTTACAAAAATATTCAGCAAATGATACCTCTGACTTATTCCAGTGCTTGGATTCTTTGCCATGGAAAATGGAAAACGAGTCTCCCATTGAACCTGGTATCTGTTTAAACTTGTCTTTGCGGAGTTGAGAGAGGTTGATGGTCTATGGAATGAAAAAAAAAAATTTAAAAAGACTGCATTGAAGACTAAAGGGCCGAACTATGTAAACCACATTTAGGGATGGAAACGGATTTTTTTTCTAGTGCTTATGGAATTTGAAACAATAATAATGGAATGGAAACATAGGGAAAAGGCTAAATATTTGACCACAGAGGCAAACTGGATCATTAGACACTCACATGCAATGCAGAATGTGGGACTTGTCTGTAAAGGAATGCACGCTGCTTTTTCAATGAATAATAGGGCTAAAGAAAAAGCACTCCTGCTCACCAACCACCTCTCAGACTCCAGCAGCGTAATCCTTTAGGAAAGCAGGTGCTATTTCGACACGAGTCTTGGGAAGCATTCCCTAGGTTGGGAAGCTCAGGTGTGTGGCCAGAGTCGGCATTCCTGATGAGCTATCCCAAGGAAAGCTGAGGCTGCTGGTGTGTGACTTCTGGGTGGGGGCCCGCACTCTTCAGCACCACCCCATCCTCAGTATCCAGAGAAACGGAGCACTCTTCTCAGAATATTTCATAACAATGAAAAGAGATATCTGCCCCCCAAAATCCCAAAGCCTGCTTCCAGCCTCAACTCCCGCATTAGCTCAGTGACCTCGATGGGTCCACATCTGGAGGATCTTGTCTCTTTCTCCCCAAAGTTAAGAATTTCATTAGACCCGATGGGCAAAACCCAGAGTGTTTCCAAGTGTTATACTAAGAGCAGATATCTCTATATCCTAATGTGTTTTGTTTTTGTTTTTGGTACTGGAGATTGAACCCAGGAGCTTACACCCTCAGAGCAGCTCGCTAAGTTGCCTGAAGCTGGCCTCAAACCTGTCATTCTCCTGTCTTTGCCTCCCAAGTACTTGGTGGGCAGTGGGAGGGAGATTCTTAACTGTTTGATTTCTTATAACCTGTAATATAAGTGTGTACAGTGTGAATCTTGAAAGGATGGAGATAGCGGGGTGTTTGAGGGCTCGGAGAGCAAAGCCTTCCCGAGATGTTTAACCACAAATCCCATTAGTGATGCTTCTTCTGGACCACACACTTGAGAGGGCCCTAAGGGTGTCTAGTCTAGGCTCTCCCCAAGGTCCTCCAGAGTTCTCAGCACCTGGATCTAAAAGTGTCTCTGGGGTGATGCCTGTCATTTAAGAAAGAAGCCTGGAACAATTTTCAAGCCGGAGGCTTGCTTATTTCTCCACCCAAAACTCTCATTTATTTCTACAACAATACCTCCGAATGTCTATCCCCTGGGAAAGATTCCTGAATAACTGAAACCCCACCTGCAGCTCCTGTCCCTCATCCCAGGCATTTTCTTATTTTTCTTATTTTTGTTTAATTTATGTGTGTGTGTGTGTGTGTGTGTGTGTGTGTGTGTGTGGTACAGGGGATGGAACCCAGGGGCATTCCACCTCCGAGCCACACTCCCAGCCCTATTTTTTAGTCATTTTATTTTTTGAAACGAGGGCTCACTGAGTTGTGAAAGGCCTCGCTAAGAAGCTGAGGCTGTCCATGAACCAAGATCCTCTGGTCTCAGCCTCCTGAATGCTGGGATTACAAACGTGCACCACTACACCTGGCCCCAGACATTTTCTTAACCTCTGTGCCCTAGGCTTATTCCTCTGCACTTAATCGTTTTCTCTGTATTCTATGTAATTCAATAAGGGAGAGATTGTGTAGACCACAGTTCTCCAAGAGTGGGCCCAGGCTCTGCTGCCTGGGAGCTCAGACCTGCAGCCCCTCTGCCTCCATCCAAGCACCGCTGAACCAGAGCCGCAGGCTGGGGGCCCAGGCACTGGCCTGCTCACCAACAACCCACACGCTTCTGAGGTTCCAGGAGCTGCAGAGCGGCGGCGCGAGGCAGATGGGGCAGAGCAGCTGCCTCCAGCAGACCTCCTGCCTGCAGTGTCCTTATCAGCAACCTAGGAATAAAAGGAGAGCCTACTTCAGGACCCACGTGTGACTTAAAATGTATAATCGTAGCCAAGTGCAGTGGTGCACACCAGTTATCCCAGCACTTGGGAGGTTGAGACAGGAGAATCACAGGTTTGAGGCCAGTCTCAGTAACTTAGCGAGACCCTGTTTCAAAATACAAATACAAAGGATTGGGGGTGTAGCTCGGAGGTGGCAGGATCCCGGGGTTCGATCCCCAGTACCAAAAAATTAAACGTTAAAATAAAATCTCCGACGCCTTATGAATGACCTGGCACAGAATGAGCAACGGATTGGTTAGAGCTGTTTCCTCTGCGATGGATGCAGACTCGTGGGGAGCATGAGCGTACTGCAGGCTTCACTGCGCTGCTTCCGGGTCAATTGTGATGCTGGCGTAGATAGGTACAGAGTGCTGGAGGCAGAAGGATCTGGTTTGGCAACGAGGTCCCCCATTTACTAACTTTACGTGCACATGCGAATTAAGCTCTTCATGCCTAGTTCCCTCCTTTAGAAAATAGAGGAAAATCTCTTTTCACAGGATAAAAAGAAGGCCTGAATCAAATAATGCCTGCCATTGCTTGGAGAAGAGCCTTATCCATAGAGATTCCTCTTTCCCAAACAAAAGATGTCAAAGAAATAAAAAATAATGCTCCCAGGACAGCCCCGGTGTCTGAGATGACAGATCAGGAGACCACTCCTAGGATGTTCCCTGAAAACTTCTATTGTCAGGACACATTAAATGCTGACTTAGAAATCATTTAACGAGAAGACCCGGTTCCTTTGCTGTGTCATACTCAAGGCTTAGGCAAATCTTTCTTCACACTGGACTTTCATTAGGTTTGGATTCTTTATTTGGTATCTTATCCTAGCCCCACGCTTACAGTCTGCACTAGGGAGAGTTCAGGATGTCATGTCTTCCCTTTAAATTCAGTCCCTTTTGGGTCGGGCAATGAAGCAAGGACACCTCTGTGGCCACGATTTCACTCCGTTCTGCCTCGGAAACAACGCCAAGAGCTCTGTAGCCTATCAGCAGAAGAATCTTTTCTTACTGGCCTTGCAAGGCAGACGTGGCCCGGCTCCAGGTGGCTCCTCCTTCCAGCCCAATCAGGCTGAGCCCGGTGCCTTCGTCAGGCATGGGGTGAGCCAGTGCCGCTCACACATCATGGACCAGAGCAGACCATGGCCACTCCTGACCAGGGAGTGGAAACACTCCTCCTAGGGACAGGGCGGGGAAGGATCTTTACCGGTGGCTCCAGCAGAGAGCAGCCAGTGACTGGGAGACACATAGTATCACCATAACAACCCCAAACTGCCACAGCCCCACTGTGAGGTTCAGAGTCCACGTGTTCAAGACACAGGTCACGGGGCTGGAGGAGAGGAGCTTGCAGACACGCTGACATCTCCCCCACTTCCCGCCCCTCCCCAAGGAGTCTCATGGAGAAGGATGTTCAGCGTCAGAGCTTCTAAGAGGCTGCTCTCCACCATCCCCCAGTCCTAAGAGGCCTGAAGGAAGTGGAGTTTCTCCACGGGATAAAGAACAATGGGTCGCCCAGTGGACGTTGCCAGGAGTCTCCTCTGGACACCTTGCTGTTTTTCAAGGAACGTGTCCATTTCTGAGGCCATGTAGGCAGCGCCATTTGTGCCCCCAGCTGGCATAGATGACTTCGAGAGGTGGACTCAGAAGTGCAGGACCAGCCTTTGCAGCGAATCTTGGATGGCTTTGAGGAGCAGGGGAGGGTGTGGCGCAGGGCCAGAGCCCAAGGTGCCCACGAGTGTTTGTCTGACCACAGTCACAGGGTCCTGAGAAAAAGAGCTAAGCTTCGCTGGCTTTATTTTTAATTACTTTGAAACCTTCTGAGCTCAGTGAACCTCAAGTAGATTCTTGTCAAGCATTTTTTTGTACTTAATATCTAAACCTGTGTATACTTAAAGTGAAATTTAATCCAAGTATTTGGGGTTTGTAGGCAAAGAGAGATCATTAAAAACAACCCAACATGTCAGAAATATTTGATGTGTAAGACAGCTTCTTAAGCAACTTTTCTTACAAACAGGAAGCTATGTTTTTGTCAGAGCTTAAAAGTCAGATCCTCCACATTCTAATTTTAGTTTGGAAAAGCAAAGCTACGATTTGATTCAGATTTCATTCCTTCTTGCTTCTTTTGAAAGGACAAGCAGGGAGGTTGCTTGAGACCTGGTTAAGAAACTCCAGCTTGGGGATCATTTCTACAAATGAAATATGTGTGCACATATACTTATATATACATATGTATAACATGTATACATGTATATATACATATATATGCACATATACATATATATGCATATATACATGTATATATTCATATATACATGTACACATATTATATTTACATATATATATATAATTTTTCTGTTTTGTTAGTCGACCATTGGTACACAGAAGGAAGTATTCCCAGGGGAAGCAAATTGAAAGCTTCTAAAATTTAACTCAACAGAGCTCTGGGTTTTTAGAAAGTATTAATGTTGTGCTAGTGAGGAGGAAAGAATTGTTCTTGAATTGGTTTTTTTTGCCCTAAAAAAGCACCCAGGTGATCGGTAAAGAATCCTATTTTTGAGACTTAAAATAAAGGGGTGTTATATGCACGGGGGTTGGCTAGCAAAATCCATTGTGAAATTTATTTATTTATTTATTTATTTATTTATTTATTTATTTGCAGTTCTGAGAATGGAACCCAGGGACATTCTACCTCTAAGCTACACCCTCAGCCCTACTTTTTATTCTTTATTTTAAAGCAAGGGGGTTTCACTAAATTGCAGAGGGCCTCACTAAGTGGCTGAGGCTGTCCACAAACCGCAATCCTCCTGTCTCAGCCTCCCAAATGCTGGGATTACAGGTGTACGCCACCACGCCCGCCCGGCTCATTATGGGATTTAAAGATCCATCTGTGCTTAATTTCAGCTAGAATTATTGACATTATAATAAACGTATAACATAAAATATAAACCATCATATGTGTACATTTAATATGAATTCGATCGTGTATATTTGTAAATTTGTAAATTGTGTAATGTGTAAATGTGTAAAACTTAGGAAAAGTGTATATAATAAATATAAATAATACATCATAGCTTTGATCAGATTCTCCAGATACCCATGCTTTAAAAAATTCAAGCCTAGCCGTGGGCCAGTGGATAGGGGGCATTCATGTGGAAGGAGAGTGGAGGTAGGCATTCCTAAAGATAATAAGCAGGTGTTCCCCATGCAGGCGAGCAGTGGTGTTATTTCAGGATGCTAAGGCCCCAGGAGGGGATAGGGTTTTCCCCAGCAGGAGAGGCTGTGCCTCAGTGGGTGTTCCCAGCCTGTGCTCCTGGAGAATCAGCAGCAATGCCACCGGGAGCTCCTCAGAGCTGCAGATTCTCTGGCTCCACTGACACCTGCTGAGTGAGAGACTCTGAGGTTCTAGGCCACTGCTCAGGTGCTGGGGCAGGCACAGCAGGTTCACTGTGCAGGTGCAGGCACAGCAGGCTCACTGCGCAGGTGCAGGACAGCCAGGCTCCAGCTACAGGGGCCTGGGCCAGTCTCTTTCCGTCTCTGGGCCCTGGTGAGCAGGGCAGGGAGAGGTGATGGTGCTCCCCTGGCAGGACTGCACCGACGATGAAGTTCACGTGTGTGAAGTCTGTGGCTGGCACGGGCAGTGTGCTGCCCACTGAGTATCATGACTGGTCTTGTCTCTGACCTGAGCCTTCAGGACTATTACTGCAGATGGAAGTCTTGATTATGTAATTGTCTTATGACTACTCTTGTTTGCATTGAGCTGCGTCTTTCCCACTTTGGACCACTTCCAGCTCCATTGTGACTATTCCTGCTGCCTTATGATTTGCTTATGTATTTCTTCTAAGCGGTCAAACCCCTTCTGGGCGTGTGTACACTGATGTACTCCTGATAGAGCAGTGTGTGCCACTTGCCTGTGGTTGGTTCTTTGATCCTTGGTTCTCAAGAGCTTCTGTCTGCGTTAGATTTCTTTTCTTCCCTGTAGAAGGGAGGGAGCCTCCCTTTCATTTCTTCAGGTATCCTGTCCTGTCCTCAACACTGAAAATGTAGCTCTTCCAGCACAATCCATAGAGCTAAGCGCTTTTTTCAAAGTGCCTCCTGTGAGATTTCACTTCAAACTGTGTTTGTTTGCTTGCTTGTTTCTCTTAGCTCCAGAAAACAAATGCTACATAATGTAGGTACTAATGACTTCACACCGTTGTGTCTTTCATTGTCTTGAAGTAGGAAAGCTTAGCATCAGCCTCTCCATTCCACAGCGTCGAGGACTTTGCCAATAAAGATAGGGCCTTTACGAGAACCCTGGGAACCGCAATCTCAGCCCACAAGTTGAAAGAGCGTCACAAAAAGAGAGACCTGGTGTTGCCAAAGGCTGCAGAAGACTGCTCGTGGTTTGTGTGGAATAGCGCTTATGCAGAAGACTAAGACGGGAGAAATTGGGAAGGAATGTTCTTTTATTATTCATCTGTCCTTATCTCCTTGGACAGTGCCAGTGTCTTTAACATCTCAGAAATTGAGCAAGCTGGATTGTAGAATCGCTGAGAAAGAAAACTAAGGTAGAAGCGTAGAAACACACGAAATAAGAGTGTCAACAAGGAAGCCAATTTCTGAGGAAAAGATGCTGGGGAATGAAGTACCGTGAATTAAGAGCATATAATAACATAGAAGTACTAATGGAACATAAATGCTGCATACAACTGACAGGTGCGCAGGAGGCTTCACGCAGTAACAGAGCCAGGAGAAAGGGGCCGCTGCCTCACACACTGTGGCCACTCCAGGTCCAGCATGCCAGAGCTGTGCGGCTTGACCACGGGAGCTCCTGAACGATACAGCAGTGATTGTTGTGAATAAGGGCTGAATCCCCAAATAGGCAGGCTCTAGATAGAATGTGTGGGGGCAGATAAGATTGAGAGTGAGTAGATGGATGATAGAGATTGATAGATAATAGACAGATGATAGATTAGATGATAGATAGTAGACAGTATATAGATAGTTAATTAAAAATAAGTTCTTGGAAAGACGATAGATGGTAGTGGATAAAAGATAAGAATATGATGGCTGGAGGGATGATGATAATAGATTGATAAATGACCAATAACTGATGAGTAGGAGAGGCGGGGATGTGAGTAGATAGATGACAGACTGATAGGTGACAGGTGAGAGATCGATAAGGAAGAAGTATTTCTGAAACACAGGATGTTAGGATAAACAGATCTTTATTTTGTGTGGTACTGGGGATGGAGCCCAGGAGCATTCTACTTCCAAGCTAAACCCCAGCCCTATTTTTTATCCTTTATTTTAAACAGAGTCTCACTGAGTTATAAAGGGCCTCACTAAGTAGCTGAGGCTGTCCGCAAGCCATGAGCCTCCGTCTCAGCCTCCCGAATGCTGGGATTATGAGCGTGCGCCACCACGCCCGGTTTAGATCCTCTTGAACTTAGAGGACACTCTGGAACCGGAGGGCTGAATTTTTCATGTACTGAGGAGCACACTGGCCCAGCTCCCCAGCCCCCGGACTGGGTGTCTTTGGCCAGCACCAGCGGCATGGTCAGGCGCAGCCCCTGCAGACTCCCAGGTCCCCGTGTCGTGTCCTTGGCGATGCCCGCGGTGGGCCGGCGCTGACAGGTCCCCCATGCTCTGACTCAAGCGCCTTTGCACAGGCGGTGAGACCATTCCAGACTCTTCCCTTCCGTGCTCTCTGTTTACCCCCCCACACTTCCCCTTCCTGCCTCCCCTGCTGGCCGGTTCCCCAGGGCCCCAGTGGGGGCGGGTTAACCCTGTCTTTGCAGTGTTTTGACAATGAGCTGGTGCTTCTGTGGTGAGGGCCGTGGGGGCGGCTTCGATTTCATTCTTGGAACTTTCCTTGGGCCTTTTACACGGGTCTGGGCGCCGTGCCAGCTGCCCGGACGCGGGAGGAAAATGCCACGGTGTACAGCCTTTAGGGGCTCGCTAGCCGGGTGCTCTTGGTAACCACCTGTGAACACCACGTGCTCTTCCTTTCTTTTAGGCAGTGGCAGAGTCCCATGACAGCCAGGTGGGTGCAGGAGAGTGAAGACGTGCCACCTGCCCTGAAGGAGACTCCTTGAGAGCTGCCAAGTGAGTGACCCGATCTTAAGGGTTCGGAGGCCAGAGGCCACGGTGGGGGAGGGGAGGAAGACAGCGAGGCAGCGGCCTCCCTGCCCCCATCCACCAGCGGCCCTCTCTTCCAGAGGGATGCTGGGCTCAGCACACACACACAGCCCCAGGTCTCCTTCTGTGTTTGTGCCCACCAAAGCCCGCTAGGAGGCACTGCGGGCACCACGGACCCCTGCACTAGGTGTTCAGGCCTGCAGCCCAGAGCACCCAGCAGTGGGAAAACGTCAGCTCACCCCAGCCTGGCCCTCTGCCCCTTCGAATGGGAGGTTGCAAAGGAAACTCCAGGGCTCTGCCTTCCTAGAAACAAGGCCAGGCTTTAGAACTGACAGGGGGAGCTGGGCGCGTTGCCCTCGTCCACGGGACACTCAGGTGGCGCTCGCACTCAAACTGAAGCCTCTGTTTTGCTCTCAGTGGATTGAAAGGCATCTACCCCCTCTCCACCAGCAGTTTCTTTCTTCTTTCTTTGTGTGCGTGTGTGTGTGTGTGTGTGTGTGTGTGTGTGTGTGTGTGTGGTACTGGGGATAGAACCCAGGAGCATTCTACCTCCCAGCTAAATCCCCAGCCCTATTTTTTTTTAATTTTTAAATTTTTATTTTGAAACAGGGTCTCACTGAGTTGCAGAGGGCCTCACTAAGTAGCTGAGGCTGTCTGCGAATCGCGATCCTCCCGTCTCAGCCTCCCGAATGCTGGGATGACAAGTGTGCGGCTCTTTGATTTTAAGTGCATGAATTTACTGGTGTGGAGGCAGTGGGTCTTTGGTGGCGCTCACGTTGCTGGCTTGTCTGTGCGCCTGAGCACACCACCGTAGCCCGTCCTTTGCACAGCCCCACCCTGGCCACTTTCTACCTGGTTGTACTGGAATCGTCGCCCAGGGGATGATAAGGAAGCCCTGTGCCCGTCGGTAGATCCTACACTTTTCCTCTAAATGGAGCCCTAGAAAAGTGAGATAGGCTTCAACAAGAAATTCTAAATAACTTAGGGTCCTTTTTTGCCATGAAAATGTTAAGGTGACTTTCCAAGGAGAAAATAAAGTCACGAAGGGGGTGTTTTGTAAATAACCCACCCTTAATAACTGAATGAAAGAGTACAATAGTCACAGGTCCCTTGAATCCTGAACAGGTGTCGGGCTCAAGGTGTGTAGAGTTTCCATTTCCTGGTTTTCAAATCTTTTATTGAGATGATACTCATCTAATAGAAAAGGTCATAGCAAGAATTATAAAGCAGTGTATATCAGTTCCTTTTTAAAGAGTAGAATTTTTTTCTAACTCTTAAAACACTAATGGGGCAAAAAAAAAAAAAATTAAAAATAGGCCAACCAGGTAAGAGTACTCTGTAATCAAATTCTCTTTTTCGAGGAATGTGGAGGCAGTTTGGTCACTAGGCATTTTCCATAAGATGCTGTGTAGCCTTGGGCCCAGGCTACACCCAGCTGGCTGTTAGCATGGGCAGGGCGCTCCCTGGGGCTGAGTGTAGGAGCCTGTGCTGCGTCCAGGTAGGTCTTCTCTGCTGCAATGTTAGATGCCTGCACTTATTTATTTTCTCTTTAAAATCATCTGCAGCTTGTTCTACTTAGACCTAGAGAGTACGGCAGGTTTTTTTTTGTTTCCTACCTAAGTCTCTAAAATGGCATTGGTGGTACTTTAATACCTACAATAGCATTGGTGGTACTTTCATAACTACAGTGCATTGGGAGTACCTTTCTAAGAATGACCAGCCTATCCACGGCATCGTTAGGAAAGCCTGTTTACTTGCAATGAGTATGGTTGGAGTTGTTTGCTCATTGATTTTTTCCCAGCAAAATGAAGGACCGAGAGAGGTCACAGAGTCTAAATTTTCTCTGAATGAGGGAGGAAAGTAAATTGTTGCAAAGAATGTGAGGCAGATGGTACGTTTAAAACTTTCATCAATACTGTTTGAGTTTTTAAAGATGTGTACTAGTGTTCTCCAGTGCCCTATTAAGAATTATCTCATAAGTGGTAGCTTTTAGTTTTATCAGTACAGTACTGGGCCTGTGCTCAAACACTTTTTACACTTTCTATAGTAGGATACTAAGAAATCATGATAGCTGAATATTAATGATGCTCTGTGAGATAAAGAGATAATAGATAAATAACGGATAGATGATACATACACACACATAGATAGCAGTATCTTATCACAAGCAGAAGCATAATAGTATTTTCTGAGTGTAAGGCTCAATTCAGGGACCTCATCTGATGTAATCACCAAAAAACCCTGATGGTGAGATCTCTCCTCAGTTTAATGATGAAGGAGCTGAGGACCAGAGAGGTTGAGTGTGTCATCCTAGATCGCACAGCTGATGACTTATAGAGTTGGCATTTAGCCCACATTTTCTCCTCTCCAAATATTATGTCCCTCACTCCGCCCTCCCGGCCACCTCAGGAGCGAGCTGCCCGTCCTGTCTTCACAGTCTCCTTTTGTAGATCTCTCTGTACGTCTGGCACCCACTCTCCATGTCGGCAGCTCCGCATCCACGGATTCAACCAGCCACGGATGGGAAATATTGGTTAAAAAAATAAAAAAATTGGACACATACTGAACGCATACAGACATTTTTTGTCTTTATTTTCTAAACAAAACAACATGTCAACTATTTACGTAGCACTTACATTGTCTTAGGTATTATAAGTAATCTAGAGATAGTTTCAAGTACAGTGGAGGATGTATATAAGTTATATCCAAATTCTTGTCATTTTATATACAAGACTTTGAGCCGTCTTAGAATTTGTTATCTGTGGGGGGGTGCTGGGAATCAATACTTGGGTACCAAGGGATGACGGAACCTTCATAGTTGTTTCCTATGGTTATTCTATTTCTGTTTTTTGGAAGCACCAGGCAGGTGACTGTAACGCCATGTCTCTCTTTCTCATTCCCCTCTGTGGCCCCAGGAGCGGAGCATGGACGCTGGTCCCCCGAGCATGGCCAGCACCCCCCTGAGGAAGCACCCAGCTGGGGCTGGCCTCAAGGCCAGCCGACCCCGAGTCATGTCCAAGAGTGGGCACAGCAACGTGAGACTCGACAAGGTGGATGGCATCTACCTGCTCTACCTGCAGGACCTGTGGACCACCGTGATCGACATGAAGTGGAGATACAAGCTCACGCTCTTTGCCGCCACGTTCGTGATGACCTGGTTCCTGTTCGGCGTGATCTACTACGCCATCGCGTTCATTCACGGGGACCTGGAGCCCACTGAGCCCGTTTCCAATCACACCCCGTGCATCATGAAAGTGGATTCCCTCACCGGAGCTTTCCTCTTCTCCCTGGAATCCCAGACGACCATTGGCTACGGCGTCCGCTCCATCACCGAGGAGTGCCCCCATGCCATTTTCCTGTTGGTGGCCCAACTGGTCATCACCACCCTGATTGAGATCTTCATCACGGGCACCTTCCTGGCCAAAATCGCCAGACCCAAAAAGCGAGCCGAGACCATCAAGTTCAGCCACTGCGCGGTCATCACCAAGCAGAACGGGAAGCTGTGCTTGGTGATTCAGGTGGCCAACATGAGGAAGAGCCTCCTGATCCAGTGCCAGCTCTCTGGCAAGCTCCTCCAGACCCACGTCACCAGGGAGGGGGAGCGGATCCTCCTCAACCAGGCCACCGTCAAGTTCCACGTGGACTCCTCCTCCGAGAGCCCCTTCCTCATTCTGCCCATGACGTTCTATCACGTGCTGGATGAGAGCAGCCCCCTGCGGGACCTCACGCCCCAAAACCTGAAGGAGAAGGAATTCGAGCTGGTGGTGTTACTCAACGCCACCGTGGAGTCCACCAGCGCCGTCTGCCAGAGCCGAACCTCTTATATCCCGGAGGAGATCTACTGGGGTTTTGAGTTTGTGCCTGTGGTTTCCCTCTCCAAAAATGGAAAGTACGTGGCTGATTTCAGTCAGTTTGAACAGATCCGGAAGAGCCCGGATTCGACTTTTTACTGTGCGGATTCCGAGAAGCAGAAACTTGAGGAAAAGTACAGGCAGGAGGACCAGAGGGAACGGGAGCTGAGAACCCTGTTGTTACAGCAGAGCAACGTCTGAGCCCCGGGGTGGGGCTGGGCTCCCCAGGGCTTTCCCTTCAGGACTCCCTTGGGACTCCACGGAGGCCGTGAACAATGAGAACGCCGGACACTCTCTGCTGAGCCATAGGGACACACGCAGCAGGTCTTGTCCTTTCATCCCGTGGCTCGACCAGCATGTTCGAGAGAGTTCCTTTCAAGTGCCTCCCCTAGGACACAAACTCTTGAAATTCAGGTTTTCTAAGTGGGGCCCCATTTTATTTCAGAGATCTGGGTAGAGAGCGGTAGAAATGGTTTTCTGGTGGATGGACAGACATTCACAATGCTGACACGGAAAGGGAAAGCATTTCTATCCAGGAATATCAGCTGTAATATAAGGTATTTATTTAATACAAGTATCAAAGGCATTATAGCTGGGGGTTGAAATGTGGTTCAGTATTCACCTGTATCTTTGCTTTAAAACATACTCACTGTGTCCAGGCAGAGAAAATGTTCTATATATTGATGGGCATCTGGCAATACCCAAAATGGGGTGGGCAGGGGACTCTGTATTTACAAAATATAATCATCCCATGGTCACTGTTTTTTAGCAGACTGAATTGTATGGAGTGAAACTGATACGCTCAGAAGTCAAGAGTTGTGAAATCATGTCCATACCCCAGTTCTGTTGTTCCCACTCGTTGCTGTTGTTTGGGGGATATACTGCCACTTCCTGTTCAAAATGTGGTTCGAGGGTGGCCCACAGCACCATCCAGCCTATTAGCAGCAAAGATTATCAGATCCTAGCCCAACTTGCCAAACCAATGTCTATACCTTGACAATTTCCCCCAGTGACTTGCGTATAGGTAGAAGGTCGAAAAGCTCTGCTCTTGACTGTGTTTACAAAACCACTTTCTGAATCTAGGTGGAAAACTGAATCTGTGGTTCCCTTGATCACAGGCCCCCCAGATCTGCCCTCTCTTTACTTCAATATCATGGGTCTGTCTTTCATTCAGCCTTTCCATTTCTTACCTCCGAAAAGACCTTACCCCCCGGGGAACTGCAGAGAACGAGCCACCGACGTTCTAAGAGCCCTTAGAGTCACGGCTTTCCAAGTCATCCTCGGACACGGCTGGTGATTGTACTTATCACAAAAGAAAACTAAGCTGCAGAAGGATGTATGAAATATCCCCAAGGCTGCTGTTTGTAAGGTTGAGTGGGACTGGGAAGGAGATGGGAGGTGGAGGCTCCGCAGTGTGACCCCTTGATGCAGAAACACAATTTGATAACCCCATGACACATTAAAGTGCGCCCTCCGTATTGGAATGCACCTAGACCATCAGTATTGCAGAGGTTAACACTTTGCCGCTGGCAAAATTTAGGGGTCCAGTGCCCTGCATTTCACTGGGGAAGAGAGTTTCAAGGACTGACTAAATGTATCAAAGGTGAGAGATCATTTTATTCAAACCAAGACAGATTTGCATATTCACTCAAGCAAGATGTGACCATCGATGGTTTGGCTATGCATACACACAGATACACACATATGAGCCCATACACACACACACACACACACACACACACACACACTCACACACACACACTTGCATGCCCTGTCTCTTCAGCCATAAGCATGGTAGTCATCCATGACAGACATTTGCAATTGAGAGAGGAAGTCCGCCATGATTGTGCTCATGCGTGTTGACTCTTAAAAGATATGAACAGTGGGTCTCAGAGAAAGTGAGAAAACTAGATTCAGGTCGTCAGTGAAATGATGCTCTGGATGATAGCACATCAGGCCGTGTCTTGATGTAACCACAATTGCAGATGTGCTTGCACTAAATGGAAAATGTGGGGGGGAAAATCACTGGCCTGGAAGAGAGCTCATCTAATGCAAGTATAAGAATAACGGAGGTGAAGTTGGTAAAGTTTTGAAGAACAATCCCAACCCGTGCATGAGAGGAGGGATTTTTCTCTAATTGCTTAGGAGCCTCTTCTTCCTCTTCCTCTTCCTCTTCCTCTTCCTCTTCCTCTTCCTCCTTTTGCTCTTCCTCCTCCTCCTTCTTCTTCTTCCTTTGATAATTTTATGTCAGGTGTATTTACATCTCCATTCTTTAAAAAAAATAGTACATGTTAGTATAGTTAGACACTCATCACTTTAGTTACTATAAATGATTATTTTTGTGTAGATTGTGGTATGATCGACAGAAAAATAATGCCCCTGGGCACGTTTACAGCTTTTCTGTTTCACTATGAAATTCTTTTCACAGTATTTATGTCCGTACTCATTTGAATGTGATAAAGATTAAGGACCTTTCTCATTTCTATTATATATGGTGCAATGATGTAGCATAAGGTTTAGAAATCATCTTGCAGGTGCATTTAATATATATCATTTTCAGCCAGATTTGGAGACCTTGATCACCAAATTTTTTGTACTACACACAAAACAAAACAATATGCAGTGTCTTAAAAACCAATATATGTATGAGTCAACAAATCATAGCATGATATCTAATAAGTATTTCTAAAGTTATGCCTGGTTTAAAACTTATCATTTTCCAGATATACATAGTTATCATTATTTTGTACAAAATATTTTAATGCTAATAGGCTAACAAAAGATTCAGGTAGCAAATTTATTTTACCATATCTGGACAATCTTTGGATCGAAACAGATTGCTGATGGGGTTTTTTCAGTGCAAAATAGCTTTTGCATTTTGAAACGTGTGTGTGGTGTACGCACACGCACGTGCATGTGGTACTGGGGACTAAACCTAGGGGCATTCTGCCTCTGAGCTATACCCCCAGCCCTATTTTCTTTATTTTGAAGCAGGATCTTACTAAGTGGATGGGGTCCTTGCTAAGTTGCTGAGGCTGGCCTTGAACTTGTGATCCTCTTGTCTCAGCTTCCAAAGTACTGGGGTGACAGGCATGCGTCACCACCCCCGGCTTAAAATTTTTTCAATGCATTAGGCCTTTTCAGTGAACTCATTCAAAAATGTTGTGCTGACAAACCACAGAGTCAACAGATCAGCATGATCTACCAGACATCTCTTCTGCCAGTAACAAATAGCCCATACTAACGTGGCGCTTTGTGCCAGGCGTGTTGGCTCACGCTTGTAATCCCTGCGCTTGGGAGGCGGAGACAGGAGGGTGCAGCAGGTTCGAAGCCAGCCGCGCTGACTTAAGAGACCCTGTTTCCAAATAAAAAATATATATATAAAAAAAATTTTTTAATTTAACATGGCGCTTTGCAGCCAACAGGCCCAGCCAGCAAAGCAGAGATGCTCGTGCCGCCCTTCACAGCAAGCCACCGAGGGGAGGAGTGAGGGGGACACACACTGCTCCCCATTTCACTCACAGGGAAATTACAACACAGAGTACAAACCCCCAAAAGCTAAAATAACTGGCTAATGGTGAAGAATAAAACCACTAATGAGTAGACCAAATGTTTAGGCAAATCCCAACAAGCATTTTGATTGTTATTTGAATTACATTTCTAATTTCAGTCAACTGTGATTTTAGTATGACTGGGATGTAGATTGAGTTATTTTTAAAGTGGCCTTGCTACTCCAAGAGGACAAGAGTGGCTCTTCTGCCCTCGGGTGAGTCTCCCTCTCTGGATCCTCTGTACACATGTGACTTCTGGGGGGAGAGAAAAAGACGGAAAAAGAGGAAGAAAAGAAAAAGCCTTTGCATGCGGCTCTGGGGAGGAGCACCTGGCTGGGTTTGGGTGTCGCTGCCACGGTCAAAGGCCACACAGTTTGACTGAAGCTGCTGTCAATCATGGCCTTCCTTCTTTTTTTCTTTTTTCTTTTCCAAAGTGATTTTTCTATAAAGGCAACACATTAAAAATCAAGGCCCTAAGAAGTTAGCTACTTTTGTGGTACACTGAATGCACCATATTATTGTGGGTGTTTCTAATTTGGCACAAGACAAACTTAGAGAAGACTAGATAGGATTGAACATAATTATCAGTTAAAAGCTAATTGCTTTTATACTGACATGTTATCTGAGAGAACAGAATGAAGAACCATCAGCAATGAATTTATTCATCATCTAATTAAGTTTCCCGCCACAGCAAAGCTGAGGAAAATGAGTTGGGTCAGAATTTTCTGGAGTGACTTTAATAAAACTCAAGACGCAGTGTCATACATTTGGGGATATGCTGACCTAGATCCTGGTGAATCATGGCTTCCATTCTTGCCTTCTTGTCTTGGCCTGTTAAGACTTTAAAATGCCTTATTTTAGTCGGCAGTCGTCATAGCTTTCCACAATGTAGCTGTTTCTGTTCTTTCTGGTTTTTTATTGGTGCATTGTAGTCATCCATCTTAATGGAGTACAAGAAGGTAGAGGCATACATGCCCACATCACTCACTGAGCCCCTCCCCAGTTCCCATGCCATTCCCTCCCCCTCTTTCCTTCTCATTTTTGGCTTAGTGATTGTGGCTTCTTCTTTAACAAGAGATATTAGCATTTAAAGTTTTGATTTCCGAGGCCTTGTGTATAACCCAGCATCCGATTAGTTGACCGTGGCTGGGATTAGGATGCACTTGATTTTCTTTCTTCAAGCGGAAGACTTCCACTTGAGGATTGAGAGCTTAGCATCTCACTTCTAAATGATTAACTACATACATGTAACCCTTGTGAAGTTCTGTTTATCTCCAATCAGAGAGCTTTGCCAGACAACCTTTGGGCCTGTGAATAGCGGGGAGGTTTTCTGGTTTCAGAACACATATAATCTTGAGGAGCATTAAAGTCTCCAAGGTTTCTGGGCGTGGTGGCACACACTTTAATCCCAGCACTTGAGAGGCAGAGACAGGAGGATCGCACAGGTTGGAAGCCAGCCGTGCTGCCTTAAGAGACCCTGTTTCCAAATTTTTAAAAAAAAAAGTATAAAAATAGGTCTGGGAGTGTAGCCCAGAGGTATAAGGGTTTCCAGAAACCCCAGTACCACACACACAAAAAGTTTCCAAAGTTAGGATTTGCGATGAAATGGCACAATCAAAACATAGCTGAAATTTTAAAGAATAAAGGATTGCTTAATTTCTTAGGGCGTTAGTATTTATCAGTAACACTGCTATTCTGGTGGTTTTATTTATTCTTTAAAGGAATACGAAATTCTTGGTCTTCAGAGTAAGCAAGGCAGGGGAAGAATGAAGAAGTGTAAACTAATAGATGACCAACCAGATTTCCACGTAAAGCGACTTCCATGTATTGAAAAGAACTTGGTAGGGGGAAAATCAGTTATGCAGTCTTACAACAAACTGCCATTATGTTCTTCTGACTTCTCAGGAAAAGAAATTTTCCTAGCGTTTGAAGAAAAACTGATGGGTTACGTTAAACTTCTTTCCAAAGTTTATTTTTTCACTAAATACTTGATGGAAAAATAAATATGGGGCAAAACAAAAGCTTTGGCCATTCTCCTTTCCACTCTGGTTCTTCTATTCCGCTCGATTTCATTTCAACTTGAGATCTACTTGGTTGACTTTCTCTGATTGGCTATCCCTTCATCCAAGTCAAATAATCTAAAAGGCGAAAAAATATAATCATTGCAAATAGAAATTGTGGATACTTAGATATTCCCAAATCGATGAGAGAAATTTTTATTTTTTCTCTTGGTGTATTGATGGTATACAAAAATGGTAGACCAAGAGAAAGCTGTTGACTCAGTTAGATATTTAATTTCTATTAAGATTACAAAAATAGACTATAGAAGCCAGGAGACATAATTGATACATGAATATAATAGCCAAAGATGTCATATAGCTAGGTAAAGGTCCTATTATACCAGAGAATGTAACATCAGAGAGTTAGGGATTCCAGTTATACTCTCCACCTAGGACATATCCTATATTTAGTCACCTCTGTTCTATATCTTATGTGGACTTAGTTTGAATATCCTAAATGCCCTGTAGTCAACTTTTTTCAATACATCATAAAAATCACCTAGGCAATTAGAAAAAAATCTTTAAATTCATCTGGAAGTCCTGTGTATTTATCTACCCAATCTGACAAATCTGGGGATAATATTTATATAATCTGAAACTATGGTCTTTTCTAGAAGAGAAACAAATACATATCCCTTTACTTGGAAGTTGCAGGACTCATACAACTAGCAGAGAAAAGGACGTTCTAAAAAACACATGTCCCTTCCTTGATCAATTAGCAAAGGTAAATTCTGTCCCAACAGGAGCCCAGTCTGTGACTTCCCTGCAGTGAGGAGCCACAGGCTCTCGGAGCATACTCTGCTAGGGAAGTCCTTTCCTGGGCACCACCCTGCATCTGTGGGCTCAGAGACACCCTCCTCACACTGCACAGGGCCACAGATCCTCACGTTCCAGCTGTAGAATTAGGCCAATGCTTTTGCATCAGCACAAGAAGGGCAAAAGTCAAAGAAAAGTCATCTGAAAAATCCATCCCCACGTTCTATCTGTTTGCCGACTCCCATCACACCATGAGTTATATCCTGACTCAAGCCTGAATCTTATCTAATACCCACACCTTCCCATCAAATTCACGCCTCAAAAACATTTCAGTAAATAAGCATTCACTCAGAATTAGACTCCAAGGGAACTACTATCTAGTACCTATGTCCTCAAAAAATAAAAAAATTCAGAAGCTGTGGGCTCTGAGCTAAGAAATGTGTGCCCTCTTAGCTTATGATTTCCTCATATTGTTGTTTTTACAAATTTACCTAATGTTATGGTAAAATTAAAAGCTTCCAAGAAGGGGATTGGAGGGAAATTCAAAGGAAAGTCCTTTTTTGGTTACTGTAGCTTAACTCTTTTCTTCCATCTGCAATCAAACCTGAAAAGTGAGGATATTAGATGAAACAAAATGATTTCAGGAAGTGTGGCTGTGCTGGGGACTTTTACACAAACAAACCTGCTGCTTACAAAAGGAAGCTGTGTTTGTGTGCTGACACCAGTATTAAATAGCCGTGAGGGAGGAAGGCAGGATCGCAGCCAACTTGGATCTATTTTTGAGGAATTATTTCTACGGGGTGTCATGGAATTGTAAGTTACAAAAATGAAGCCTTTGGTAAACAGAATCTCCATTCCAAGAGGACCCACTCCAAAATACTGCCTAATGAAACTCACGGGAATGGAACAGAGATGGAAAACCCAAATCACACAGATTTTACCAGCAAACAACCTCACTACTTGTAACTCCTGGCAGGGTGTACTTACAAAATCTCGATCATGCCTTGGTCTCTGGCTATATTTAGAACTACATCCGACCTCCGTGCGGTGCCCTACAATGAGTGTCCCCGCTCTTGTCTGTTTTTTAAATTAGTCCTAGGCTTGACTTTGCCTTAGCAGAACGACAAGTTGTGTTTCTCAAGGTTGAGAAGCTATTCAGTGCATATTGGAAATCCCACAGTCCTGTGTGCGCACTTGTGACCACTGAGCCCAACCACACCACACCATGAGCCATCAGCTCTAAATATGGGCTTTCGCATCCTCTGAATTCATAGCTCCCCTTGTCATATGATTTCTTATGTTCATATATCTCTCCATCCTCTGTTTTTCTCTCTGATTCAATATATGGAATCACTGTAATCTGTGAAACAATCACAAGTACAATAAAGCTAATTTTATGGTCTTGAATGTCTTTGCATTTTGCTTGCAGTAACAGGCTTAACAGTAACAGGGTGGTAATGCTGCTTCAATGGAGAGGGATCTGGAAGGCCCAGGGAGAAACTCAAGTGAAATCAGCCTTTTTAAGGCTGATTACATAATCACAATCATGTAGGGGTAGCCAGGTCCTAGAAACTTTAAAGATGTTATTTTATAGAACTGCCTAAAGGAATGCATTTGCTTCCTTTCTAATAACAGAGCAGGAAATGTTTCATCTCTCTCTTTTGCATAATCCCCTCGGGTTCCAGAATGATTCAGAATGGTCATTTCACATTAGTCAGTGATTAAAGATTAAGTCACTAGATAACAGCATCCTATTAGCACCAAAACTCTTTCCAAAATCCCTTATACTTCATCACTCTTTTGTTTGGATGGATTAAAAGAAAGAAAACAATAAGTCTTCTAGGCATATATGGGTGTGACGGTAAATCAACACACTCATTTAAAGCCCATGCAGCAGAGAAATGCATCCAAGAAACAGCCTTTATCTGCCAAGTTGTTTCCTGGGGAAACCACACACACATACAAGGTGGCTGCTGTAGCTCCAAACATTTCACAAACAGCCCTTTGGAATCTTCTCCTGAATTCACTGCCATATTCTTGGTGGTGATATGGCTGCTGCATCCTTTGAGCAGATGTGGGACCATTGAAAATAGCCAGTGCAGAGAAGAGGAGGTCAAATCTGAAGATACTGTTTGGGCAAAATATATGTTTTCCAGAAAGTACACAGTAATCTGAAGCGTATTAATGGTGCTCATCCTTGGGACGGATTTTATTCATTTTAATTGACACCAAAGTTGTCAGACACATTGTTTTCTATCCCATTAACTCAAATGTCACTGCCCTTCTTAGGCGGCCTTGGACGAGAACTCTGGCCCCGGGCAGAGAGTAGGGAGTAGGGAGTTTGCCCAGCAGCCTGTGTGGCCTCCACCCGGGCTACAAGCAGCAGCCTGGTATGCCGGGGTCCAGCCCTAGCATGAGTCGAGGTTCACGTGTTGGTGAGAGGAGAGTCGAGGTCGAATGAGAGAAGATCTGTCACATGAGACCAGGTTCAAGCTTCTCCCTTTTATTCAGGATTTGTTACAATTTTTATATGTTCTTTTTTTGGCAGAAGAGCAAGGGCATAGCCATGCAAGCAGGAACTCCAAGGACAGGAAAAGTTTTTTTTTAGAGTTCAGAGCAGGGTGCCAGACATTTAAATAATCATAGAAAGTCTGCTTTGTCTCACTTCTCAAGGCTGACTTGAACTTAATCTTATATATTGGCCCAAACTAAGGTCAGTTTGAACTTAATCTTTGGCCCAAACTTTATCCTTGGGAAAAAAAATCTTTGCTGCCTCAGTCTCTCACAAGCCGCTGCCCATCAGTGTTAGTTATAATGCTTATACATAAAATTCCAATTATACATATTATATATATCCAAATAATCCTAAATAATTTTTTGAAGAAGGGAATGCTAGACATACTTCATGGGGGATCTACACCGTTGCAGATCCCCTGATCGAGCTTTCTCAGGATCTGCATGAGATGCTGTAACACTGGTAACCATAACTTCCCTTCTCAGCCATAATTCTGTGTACCTGCCTTTCGATATCACAGACATACAAGTTGAGTGGTTTAATTTTTCATGCCAAACTCCATACTCTTCCCAGAAACTCTTACCTTATACACCTTGTACCAACTCTTCTCTCCTAAACTAGCCTATTCCTTTAGCTGAATTTAACCCTTGTGCAGTAACTCTTGGCCTGTAATATATTTGAGTCATCCAAGTATGTTTTCACCAGTCCCAAGAGGTGCTTTATTTTTCTTAGTTTGCCTCTATTGAACCAGCCAGAGATTTTTGCTCTGCAAGGATTTTTCTTGTTTATTGATTCATTATCTACTTAATTTTTTCAATTTTTTAAATGACAACAAATAATAATATATATTTATAGAGTACAATGTGACGCTTTTATATACATGCATGCTGTGAATAATTTTCCTAAGCTAATTAATATGCCCATCATCTCACCTATTTTTAAATTTTTTATTGGTGTATTGCAGTCACATATCTTAATGGAGTACAAGATGGTAGAGGCATACAAGCACACATCACTCATTTAGCCCTTCCCCAGTTCCCACCATTTCCTCCCCCTCCCTCCTTCTCATATTTGGCTTAGTGATCGACTCTAATACGTTTGTGAATTTGCATTAGGAATTTCCCTCTTCCCCCCTCAGTTAGGTCGCCTTACTTTCTCCTCCATTGTTTCTTCCTCTTCATCCAGAGTTCCCCCATGACCCTTTTTCTCCCTGGCATCTGCATATTATGGAGAGCATCTGACTTTTTATTTTTTGTGACTGACTAATCTCACTTAGCATAACATTCTTCTTATTATTATTATTTAGTTATTATTATTATTTTGGAACAATTACATTTGCTCTTAGGAATGTTACTTGCTCAAGACACTAGGTCTCTTTGTAGACTCTGTTCACGTAGACTCTGTTTACCAGGCCCAGGGTTGATTTGAAGATCTGCAAATTTGTGGCAAACAACAGACTCCCATTTTTACAACAGCGCAGAATAATGTGTGCTTCTCCTTCTCTCCTCACCTGACCTGAGTTTTCTGTTCCTCCATGTTGAAAACCGCATGGCGTGTTCTATTGCCAACATTCTCTTCTGCTCACATGACACCCACACACGCACATCTCACAACATCTGGTCACACTTGGGTATGCAGAAAGCAAATTATACTTATGAGGCCTTGGATGCTTCATAGAACCTCGAATATTCAGTAGCCCATTTTATACCCAATGCAAAGGCAGGACAAAGCAAATTATCTACACATTATAGAAGACCCTACAGCTTACTGAAGTTTAGTAAGCCAAAGTGAACCAGAGAGCCAGCGGTATCAATCTGGGTCTCTCCCTGCTGGCCTGGTGTTCTGTTCCCTAAATATGCAACATGGGAGTCTCATGATAGAGCCGGGTGCCATGCAAAGTGGGTGGAATGAGAGTTGGTGTGATTTCAGAATGGAACACCCAGAGAAAGCATGAGGCTGAGAGCTGGAGGATTACCTGAAGGTCTAGCATGCTTCAAGAGCTGAGACCTTGAGATCAGGATCCTCAAGCTAGAGATAGCAGGAAGCAATAAATACAAAAAGTATACACATGAACAATGTCACTCACCATGATCAAAACAGAATCCACAACCCACAGGTTCATGTAGGGAGAAACAGACATTTGGCCGAAGACTGACATGGGTGACCTGGGGCTCTAAGAAATCCCAGAGGAAAGTTATGGTGATCTAGCACATAAACTTGGCTTAGTTAACCCCCCCATTCATTATGATTTCACCGTATTAAAATTGGAAGACATTGTCAGGATCTCCATTTTATATATGGTGTGACTGAAGCTCAGAGAAGTTAAATAACAAGGTGATGCGTGCCTAGAGTCCCAGTACTCAGAGGAGCTGAGATAGGAAGATTGCAGGTCCAAAGCCAGCCTCAGTAGTTTAGTTTAGTGATACTCTGTTTCAAAATAAAAAATAAAATTAGGCTTGGGGTATAACTCAGAGATAGAATGCTCCTGCATCCAATCTTCAGCACACACACACACACACACACACACACACACACACACACCCCACAGGAGAAGGAGGAGAGGAAGCTGAGGCTGAGGCTGAGGTTTGGTAACACAAAAGCCTGTCTCCATACTCTGTTCTGCCTCCCAGATGACCAAGACAGGTTGCAATAAAAAAGAAAGGGGGGGAGGGTTGGTGGCTGATTGTTTTTGGAGCAAAATGACATTTGCTTAGTACTCGAGCATTTTTATCCAGGGAAAACAAAGCTATGGTTGAGATGCTCTGTCGCCGCAAACTGACCTGTGTGTGTTGAATTAATTCTAAAGACCAGCAGTGCAAACAATAAGGGATTTTGCTAGAGTGAAGTCCCCAGTGGGTGGATGGAGGGCGTCAGCTCCAACTGGATGTTCTGTGAGCTCAAAAGCCTGATCTGTAGGGATTTGAGCTCTTTGGAGAACTTCTGAAATGAGAGGGAGAGAGAGAGAGAGAGAGAGAGAGTGTGTTGTGGTGATGAATACTACAGAACTGGCAGGACAAGGAGACAAGGTGGAATCTGATTCTGAGCTCATGGACCTAGTGGGGCAAAGGAGTGGACCTCACACATGCAGGCCCTGCTGCTGCATGACCAGGGATGAAGCAGGGATGATCAGAACCCAGACACCCAGAGGAGCTAGAGACACCAGAAATGCAGGGCAAGAGAGCAAGGCAGCTTAAAAGCTGACTCTACAGAGACGTCCTGACAGATTGGCTTGGCATTAGAGAATACCTGTCTATGAATCTCTCCATTTCATAAGATATATGTGAGCTTTCCACCACTATAACAAGTACCTGGGGTGATTGACTTCTAAAGAGAAAAGGGTGCCAGGCGTGGTAATGCACACCTGTAATCCAAATGCTTGGGAGACTGAGACAGGAGGATAGCAGGTTTGAGGCCAGTGTGCAGTAACTTAGCAAGACCCTGCTTTGAAAATTAAAAATGAAATAGGACTGGAGTGTGGCTCAGTGGTAGAATCCCCTGGGTTCAATCCCCAGGAGCTACAAGAGAGAATGAGAAGGGTTACTTCAACTCACATTTTGGCAGGCTCCAGTTAGTGGTGATTTGTCTGTGATGAGGCAGAGTATCATGGCAGAAGCTTGTGACAAAATAAAACCACTCAGCCCAGAGGCAGGTAGCAAGAGAGAAAGAAGCCAGAATCCCAGAATCCCCTTTAAGGGCACACCCCCAGTGACCTAAAAGCCTCTCTTTAAGTTCCACCTCCTATAAGCTCCCCCAAACCCCTGGCATCACCCTGGGGACCAAGCCTATAACACAAGGGTCTTTGGGGGATAGTCAACTTTCAAACTACAGCAAGAAGATAGGCAGATGATGGGGAATAGAAGAGAAGTTGTGCATGAGAGCATAATGATGTGTGGAGATGGAAGAAGGGAGGTTCCAGGAGCAGCCACTTAGACCCAGGGCTTCACTTAGAACTGAAGCAGAGGTGGCACTCTCTCCCCTGGAGGAATAAGTGAAGACCTGGGAAGAGGGCAGCATCTTTTTTCTGGGACCACGAATGAAGCTCACACACAAGTACCCAGGGGGCTGCCAAGATGGGAATGGACCTACAGTAGGAAATCCTCATGGGAGAGGATTTGTGGAGAGCTGGACCTGAAAAAACGTGGGCTTGCTAAGGGATCTTCATAACCCTTCCACAGAAATCAGAGTCGGGCACCAGCGCTCATTTCAGAGTTTCCCAGGAAGAAGCCGGAGGCCAGGGGCTGACCGCAGGCAGCCAAGCGTGCGTATTTCATTGTTCAAGTGTTTCCTTGCTGCACTTCATACTCACAGAGGTGTTGACATGAACAATCCCTTGATTTCCAACTCCCTTAGAACGTGGTGGCCTCCATGTCACTGGTTTGGTAACAGGCTCTGTACTAAGGAGGTAAGAGCCCTTCTTCGTGTATTCTCCCGCGGGCTTTCAGAGCACATTACCACTAACTGGGTGCTTCAGAACAGAAGTGTATTATATCCACTTCTCGAGATGGGAAGTCTGAAATCAAAGTGTCAGCAGAACGCTATACTCCCTCTGAAAGGATCCTCCCTGGCGTCTTCCAGCTACTGGTAGCCCTAAAAGGCTCTTGGTTTGTAGAATTATGAGGACGTGATTCTAATCTCTACCTTCAACATCACAACTGATTTTCCCTCTGCTTTCATGTCATCTTCTGGCGGGGGGAGGGGGGAGTCCAAGTTCCCCCTTTTAAATAATACCATCGTATTAGGTTAGGATTCACTCGAATGACCTCATTTTAACTTGCTCACCTTTGTAAAGATCTTATTTGAAGAAAAGATCACGTTCTGAGGTACTGGAGGTTGAAATTCCAACATACTTTTTTTAAAATTTAACCCTTAAATTTATTCTCCCATATCCATTTCATCACCAATTTGGCTACACTAAACCCCCTTCCTAAGCAGAGTCATAAACAAAAAAAGTCAGCAGAGAATTCTGCTCCTTAGAAGAAATGAGGATTTCTCTCAGTTACTGTAACTGTCCTTGACTTCCAAGTCCTGCAGAGGAGACAGAAGAGACTGACTTCTAGCAGACATTCCATCACCCTTTCCACAAGAAAACTATGTCAGTGGACACTCAGTTCTGTAAAGCAACTATGTCAATGGACACTTTTAAATACTCCTTCTGAGATGGTTGCTAGTTCTCAGAGCTGGTAGAGCTGCTATAGTTTGAACCATGAGTGTTTCCCAGAGGCCTATGTGTTGAAGGCATGCTCCTCAGTCCCTGGTGTGAGTGGGAAGTGGGGGAATACTTAATTAATAGGTGGGGCCTAGAAACAGGAAGTCAGGTCTCCAGGGTGTGACCTTGAAGGGGCTACTGGGGCGTTGGCCCCTTCCTTTCCTCTCTCCCTTTCCTTCCCAGCTTTTATGAGGTGAACAGGCTTCCTCTGCCTCATATTCTTGCCATGATGGATGTCCTGTGCCAAGTCACTGTGGACTGAAACCATGAACCCAAAGAAACTTTTCCTCCCTTTAAGTTGGTTTTCTCAGGTATTCTGTCACAGCGACAGGAAGCTGACTAATACAGGGGCCTAAGAGAGGCAGGTGAGTGGCAGCTTTCTTTCCTGGAAATTATCTTCACTGTTCCCTACATGGGAGGACTTAGCTGCTCCCTCTGCAAATTTGTCATGTACTGGACATTCTCTTTCCTCTTCTTGCACCAAGGGCTTGCTGATTTCCAACCACCTTGAGAGTTGAAAACACCTGACTGCCAGATGCACCGTGTAGTTCTGTGTCTGCTACTTCTGACATTCTGATCCTCTCTTGGTAAGCCACCTTCTCAGGTGCACACCATCCAGGTGGTGCTGTGTGTGGGGCTCGCTGAAGCATGCCTGGTGAGTCCCGCCTTGCACCTCTGTGCTCAGTCACCCAGTGGCTCCTACACAGTGCTCTTACACACTGCTCCCTTCAAACCCATCCTCCCCCACAGGTGTCGCCTGGGAGCTCAGTGTTGCCCCTGCTCCTTGGTCACCACGGATCCTCACCCCCACTCCCCACGGATCTGCTCTCAAGCCAGTGTCTGCTCTTCCACCCCCACCCCACCCCACAATTCTGGCCACATCGTCCCTCTCCAGTTTCCTTTTGTTTATTTAAGTGCATTAAGCTTATTTTGTTCATTAGCAATTGCCTTTGGCACTGGCTACCCTGCTTCTAATATTTTTTTCTCATCCAATCATTCTCCACACTGCACCCGGAGTATTCATTCTAAAACAGACATCTGGTCATATCAATCCTCCTAGAGACCAGCTCTGTCTGAATAGAGGCCCAGTGTCCCAACAAGGGACCAATGTTTCTGTCTGATCGGGCTCCTGCCACCTCCTCCGTCTCCTCTTGCTCTCAATCTCCAAACACTCTGCGATGTCTGAGTGTGCTTCCTTCTCTCTCAGCCTCCAGGGCACTGGTTTTGCTTCTCCCTCTGTCTGAGATGCTCCTGTCCCAACCCTGGCCCACTCCTGCTCACTCTGTTGCTACCTTCTGGGACTGGCTCTCTTGGCGATGCCCACATTCACCCTGGTGACAGACATACCATGGCGGTGGCTCCTTCCTAATGCACAGCACCCGCCTCTCACCTGACCTCCTGACTGGACTGGCCACACCTCTGTCCTGAGCTGTTCTCGGGTTCCTGCTCACTCCAGTACGTGGCTCCATTCTGGTTTATCTCACAAACTATGGGATAAAATGAGTGAGATCATGAGACATTATCCTCATACTTGCAAAATTTGAGGGGCTCTAAAAATTGCAATAATCAACATAATATTTGAATGTAATAATTAAAAATAAAAATGAATGTAAAAATTATTACCCAAAATCAGCTGTAATTTTAAACACCAGCAACACAAATTTGGAAAATGAAATTTAAAATTTGTATTCACAATAGCTCCAAAAATATTGGGATCATATTTAACGAGATATGTGCACAATGTATAACTGAAAACCACAAAACATTACATAAATTAGAGAGCATCTAAGTACATGGAGAATATACCATTAACCCAGTATGGCTAAAGTGTCTGTTTCCCCAAGTTGATCTGTAGATTGATTGCAGTCTCTACCAAAATTTCAGCAAGCTTTTTTTTTTGGAAAAAACGGCCAAGAGCATTCTAAAATTGATGCAGCTCTGCAAATGATTAAGAATAACTTTTAAGGATTCACACGAATGGTTTCAATACTCATTATAAAAGGACAATAATCGAGATGGCATGATAATTGAAAAGGTAGACATATCTACAAATGAAACAGGATAGAATTAAGAGTAGACTTACATATATAAGGACAACCAATTTTTTACAAAGGTGCCAAAAAAAAAAAAACAATAAAGGAAAGGTTTTTCAAAAAATAATGCTGAGACCATCAGATTTCCATATGGAGAAAAGGAGCATAGTTGTCTCCTTCTACTTTTTCTCCTCCTCCTTCTCCTCTTCCTCCTCCTTTTCCTCTTCCTCTTACTCCTCCTTATTCTTCCTCTTTCTCTTCTCCTTCTTCCTCTTCCTCTTCTCCTTATTCCTTTTCTATTACACTTTATTAAGTGTAATTAACAACATTTCTTGCACTCCTACAGAGCTAAGTTGTGTACCAGACTTCCCCCAGTCAGTGCTACTGATCTGTGAGGTTGCTAATAAAAACATCTGATGCTTATGAAGCACACACAACCTTCTGGGTACTTCTCTCACAGCCATATATGAATTTGCTCATTTAATCCTCAATACAAATGCAGGTTACCCACAAATAACAAATGTAGGAACTAAAGCACAGAATGTTGAAAGAACTTGCCCAAGGTCACTCCAATGATAACCAGAAAAGGTAGATTCAAAACGTACGCATCCCACACTCGTAATCACTATGCTCCGTGGCTTCTCCTCAGAATGATTACTGTGAGTGCGGTGGACCTACTGCTGATACTCGTCTGAGAATCCTCCTACTCGGTCACACTTTGTGGAAGCCTCACTGGCTCAGCACCAGGTACTGACTGGGCGCTATCATCTGCCACTTCCCGCATATTGCCAGCTCTTTGCATGCTACCCTGCAAACATGCCATCCTTTGCCAACCAACCCTGCACCAGCAGAATCTACTTTGTAAACTACTCACAAGAATGCTGACTGTGTATCTTTGGCCATCTTCTTCTGTTTGCTTTAGAATAGGAGTAGCCTATGCTTTTCCGCAGTGTCTCTTCATATCAGAGAGCCCACACAACGAGACAAGCCAGCTAAGAGCTTCTGAGGGCTTGGTAGGCAACCTTGCTCTCTGGCTATCAGGAGACTGGAATGCTGCTCCGGTATCCCTGCAGGTTGAAGACGTTCGTTTAAGCTCAAAGCATGCCAGCTGTAAGTGAGTTGTAAGGCAGAGATGACTCCTGAGTTCCCTCCTATCAGCCAGCCCAACAGGTGCACCTTCTTAGTCACTGGGAGGAGACCTGATAGTCCAACCCCCAAGTAGATTGCTGATTCCTAAAGATATGATAGCTCCAGGAGCCAAGGATGAGTCTTTAGTGGCCCCGGGAGCTGGCCCCTGGCAAACAAAGCCTACAGAAACCGGGAGTGTTGTGGGAACAGAGCTCAGGAAAGGGGACCCTCGAGATCTGGGTGACACATCAACACTGTTCACTATGGAACATTCAGGGGATGGTTCCTGAAGGGGAGGGTCATTGGTCACAAGCATAGACCAGCCAGGAGGCTGACACTAAGTTGGAGTGATAAGGATTCTAAGCATGAGTCTGTCCCAATGCAGGGGACTGGACCCGTGGAGCAGTCAGAGTGCTCCCAGAGCTGCAGGTCTACCTCGGTGAGTTCTGAAGTTGCCAGGACTCTGTGGGTACCACGTGGAAGACGGAGGAGGCGACCCAAGAGAACGCTGGCCAAGCCCACTTCCCAGTCAAGAACAACACGGTTTCAAAACAGCCTTTGCAGCTTCCTGGACGTCCATTGCCTTTACCCAATAGCATCTTGGTAATCTGAGTGTAAATGAATGAGAAACAGATGGATTTAATTTCCCTTGAAATTAGGGATGGGTGAGCCCAGCCACAGTTTGGAATTGCTGAATGTCTCAAACTATTTTTTTCAAGTGTTTTTGGTTCAGCAAAACCAAATCCATGGCTTTGAAAGCACGCCTCCCTCATTTGGACGACTCTTTGTGTACTTTAAGGGGAATTCGATCTGCATATTTCAACTTCTTTACACTTCACTTATCAAAATGCTTAATAAAATTTCTAGGAAGTCTGAGAAGTATTTTATCCTTTATTTAGGAAAGGAAAAAGTGGGGAAGGATGGAAAATTTGTATGTCAGAAAAGTTGGGTTCAGGTGGAAGTTTACTCACACTTTCAGGGAGTTCTATATCCCAAAATTATATACATATTAAGTATGTAGTGCCAGTGTGAAATGAATGAATTAAAAATCTCTTTAAAAGGGTGAGTCGGTTTATTAAATATAGGCTCAGAGAAAGGCTGGGAACAAGCTGACTGGCCCCAGGGATCCTCATCTCTAACTATCAAGCAATGCATCTCTAGGACTCAAAGATGGAGTGGAGCAGAACTCTGGTGTCCTGTGTGAATCACCATCCTAGATCTCCACCATTTATCATGAATCTCCTCTCTTTCCAAGACAGGTGATAAAGGACCTAATATGAAGATTCTTTACTGCACAGCTATGGGCCAAATCGGAGCTCCATGGAGCCTACGCTTCATTCTGAAAATGACTCATGGATTCACGGAATCTCGAGACACAAGTGGTTGAATGAGTTAACCAGAGCCACCCAGCTGGCTCAGTGTCTGTGTTGGACAGATTCTTTTTTTTTTTCTTTTAATTTGGTCACTGTAACCAAAAGACCTGACCAGAACAACTGAGACGAGGAAAAGTTTATTTTGGCTCATGGTTTCAGAGGTTCAGTCCACGGTCGACCATCTCCATGGCAGTAAAGAATCTTTGCACTAGCCAAAGAGAGAAAGAAAATTCTAGAAAAGTTCTCTGGAGGAGCCTAAGTCTAACATGATGAGCCAAACATACTGATCAATCAAACTTCACTGAAGGAAAACCAAGATATTGAAAGAAAACACTTCTCCAAAATAATCACAAAAGTAGCTGTGGCTAACACTGGTGAGGCTCCAGCCAGGTATCTCATGGTGTCTAAAAGTTGCATATTGCTTAATCCTTCTGTCGCCCCATTGTTGGAACTGGAGGATGACCAAGAACATTACACCCTACACTTAGCCAATGATGTGGACGGCAGCTTACTAGTCACACACACCCAGAGTCTGGGGAAGAGGACAGGTCTCACTGGGCGGGATGGAGGAGGCAGGTCTCCTGGGGACCACAGGGGGCGCTGTGCCTGAGTTCCTGTGAGGCAGTGACTGGCTTGTCTGAACAAGCCAGCGGTTCTGTGGTTGGTGAGAAGCTGAAGCCCCTAACAGTGCCTGAAACATTTGGGAGAGGGGTGCTTGGCTTGGGGCCCCAACCTATAGGGGAGAACGAAGAGGGTGACCTGTGGCTGGGCCATTAGAGGCTCTCCCAATTTTATGTGAAAGTAGCATGTGATACTAAGCTTTAATTATAAGCCTCAAACCACACACTACATCATGCCATTTCACCCTACAGCACCCCTGTGAAATAGCAGCACACCAGGCTACCCAGGGGACTCCGAGGCTTACGAAGGCCAAGAAAATTGCCCTGTGCCGTCCATCTGGCTTGTGGCTGTGCTGACACACATTTTTGTTTGAGCCCACATTTGTTGAGTCTGACCCCCTAAGCCGGCAATTACAGGCAGGCTTACCAGCCTACCCGAGGCAGGATTAGGAGAGAGGAAGGATAAAGAGAGCAGGAAGTACACTCTATGCTCAGTAGCCAGAAAGCTCAACTTAACGTCTTGTCCTGACCACCATTTGACCTTCCGGGTCCCCCACAATCTTCTCCCAGGCCGTGGGTTAATAATACAGTGCCACTAACCACTGGCAGCCCAGCTCGGCCTCAGATGTCCAACCTTATACTTTAATCAGTAGTCCCTGAAATGCCTACAAGCCCGGCAGCTCCAGACACACTTGTGATTACACAGTCCAGAGGAAGAGGAGCCGTCCACGCAGATCAACCGGCTCCTGGATGCTTCAGATCCCCAGGCCCGAGGCCATCACAATCAGTTGTCTTTTTGCACGTGTATACTGAGCATGCTAAGGGAACTTGGCATTCTAGAATACATTTCTCTGCCCTGAAAGAGGCCTTAGTTCTCGTCCAGCCCACCCCCCTCCTTGCACAGTTAAGACACTGAAGTTAAGTGTACCCGAGGTCACAGAGCTGGTTGGAGACAGAACTTCAAGAGTTCTGTCTTCAGCCATTTTCAGCTGAGACTGGGTAATTTTAAGAAACAGAGAGTTATGTAAGGTTGGGGAGTCTGGGAAGCCCCTGGCCGAGGGTCCTGCACCTGGTGAGGGTCTTCACGTTGTGTCAACCTGTGATGGTCTGAAAAAGCTGTGAACCTTGAAACCAGAGAGGCATCTTTCAGTGACGCTGACCATCTCACAGACGCAAGGCCCCTGGGGCTGTCAATCAGCCGCCCACTGTCACTCCGGACTCCCGCTCCAGGCTCATTCAGGTTAAGTTGGTCCTGATCACAATCCTTCCTTGCAGCCAAACGCCCTCCTAGATGCAGGCAGGGGGTCTCTCACTGGCAATGTGACCCAAAGCAAACAAGTAACTTTTCTTGGCCTCGGTTTCCTTTTCTGTGAAATGCACACATTTTTACAGAGCTGCTGTAAAACTTAAATTCACAAGTATTTATACTAGCTCAAAGTAAACCATTGGCTCTGATAGTTCATTCTAGGGTCCCTACCTCTACAGAGGCTTTCCAACGCAATGCTCCTCAAAAGTTTTGACAGTGCAGATGATTGACACAGAGGTCTTGTGTAAGTGTGATCTCAGATCCAGGAGGCCTGCAGTGAGCCTGAGACAGCCTTTATGGAACCTTCTGCAGTCCTCACGGCTGCAGCTAAGACTCTACTTGATAGAATGAGGCTGCAGGGCTCTGTGGCTCTGTTCCCTGCTGGTCCAGCTTCTAGCTGGTGGCTGTGATCCGATGTCATGCCTGGCCTTTTCATACATTCATGGATGCTCTTCCTGGAGCCCAGCGGCCCTTGCAGGCCGGCAGCTTTGCCATCCAGCCCCAACCCTGTGCCAAGACCATGTTATAGTTAGCTATAGAATGACCCCCTGAAGACCTTACACATTGGAGTCAGAGCTGGTGTCATTGAGTCATGAGGGTTGTAATCTCAGCAATGGATAAATCCATGAGATGGGTTTATCTGGGTGGCGGCCTCGGCCAGGATGGAGAAGGTGGCCCTGGGCAGCGACCTTGGGGAAAACCACTGTATACGATTCCTCCCCCTTCTCGCTTGCTTCCAGTCTCCCTGTGTGAGCGCTAAGCCTTGAGGTGTCTCTTGCTCGGCTTCCTTCGCCATGACCTGAAACCCTCAGGCCCCAGCCTTATGTGGACGGAACCCTCAAATCTCCAAGGAAACTCACGAGCAGACAAATCTGCCTTCTAAGTTGTGTGGTCAGAGCGTGGCTTAAGACTGACAGTTACTTGGCCGGGGGTGGTGGCACACGCCTGTAATCCCAGTACTTGGGAGGCTGAGACAGAAGGATTGTGGTTCTCGGCCAGCCTCCACCACTTAGTGAGGCCCTTAGCGACTCAGTGAGACCCTGTTTCAAAATAAAGAATAAAAAAATAGGGCTGGGGGGGTGCAGCTCAGAGGCAGAATGCCCCAAATTTCATCCTCAGTACTGAAAATAAAAACCAAAGAATAAAAAAATAGGGTTGGGGATATAGATCAGAGGTAGAATGCCCCTGGGTTCCATCCTCATGCCAAAAAAGAAAAAAAGAATAAAAAATAGGGCTGGGGTGCAGCCTGGAGGTAAAATGCCCCTGGGTTCCATCCCCAGTACCAAATAAATAAATAAATAAATAAATAAATAAATAAATAATAAAATAAAATAAAAGACTGACAGTGACTCAGAACAGCCTCTCACATCCGGGATGGTAGCTGTCATCCACCCTGCCACTCTCTGGTTAGCAAAAGGAACTGGATGTACAATACAAGGAGTATTTTTTAAAGGACATGTGGGGCTCTAGGAGATTTGTTCACAGCAGCGCACGCAGGCCATGCACACCAGGGCTTTGGAGCCACCTGGCATCTCCAGCAGGCCCCTGGTCTCAGGATGAGCTATGCTAGGGCAACCCCTGAGACTAGAATCCACCTGCCTCCTCAGTTGAAGCACTGTGCTCCATCTGCCACCTGCGCCCAGTCGGCCCAGACCAACCACCTGCCTACCTGGACCACTAGCAACCACCCTGGCCAGGTGTCCCTACCTTCCTCCTACCTCACAGAAGCCCAGGTGGAGACCCACCCCGAACACCATGCCCTTCCAAAGGCAGTCCCACTTCCCCTCCACGCCTGCCCTCTGCTCTGCACCCTCCCCCCTGCTGGGCCCCCATTTCCCCCAGTCCTGGGTGTGCCCTGCCGTCTACTACAGGCCACCACTTTCCTTCAAGCCCTCCAGTCAAGTTCCTCTCCCAGCCTCCTCCTAGATCCTCCCAAAAGGCTCTATTTAGAATATGCCAGACCCCAGTCAGTCACTCTTTGTTTAAAGGATAAGCCCCCTGCTTCAAATAACTGAGCTCCTCTGAGATCAGGAAGCACTATTTATTTATTATTATTATTTTTTTTTTTTTGCAGTACTGGGATTGGAACCCAGGAGCAAGGGGCATTCTGCCTCCAAGTTCCACCCCCAGCCCTATTTTTTATTCTTTATTTTGAAACAGGGTCTCACTGAGTTGCTGAAAGTCTCACTAAGTAGCTGAGGCTGGCCATGAACCACGATCCTCCTGTCTTAGCCTCCTGAATGCTGGGATTACAAGTGTGCGCCACCACATCCAGCTAGGAAGCACCTCTCATATGGAATCCTTTCCCAAGCGGGACCCTCTCCTCAGCCTCCCAGAATCTAGCATGCCTGCCTGGTACCTCCGCGGCCCTGGGCACTGGAGGGCCAGCTGTGCCCCTGTGCAAACCAGGCACGTTCCTTCCTTGCTTGTCAGCCGGCACCAGCCTTCTGATCCTGCAGCCAGAGCCACCATGTCATCAAGTAAAGAGTGAAGCCTCGGATCTAATGATCCTTGGACGAGAGATTCATGAACACCCATTTAGCAGATGCCCGCGGCAGCTCTTCTTACCCCCTGCTCTTTTGTGATCTCCGCTCTACAGGTGCAAGCGCAGAGGCTTAGTGCAGACGACAGAGGTACGGCTGCAGATTGCACCACGCGGAGACAGCGGAGCCAGGAGCCCGGCTCCTTTCCACTTCTAGAAAAGGGGCCCAAAGAAACATCAGCACAAACCTGACTCCTGACATGTTCTGGGGTCTGTGACTCCCTGCAGGACACTGAATACGACATCCTCACAGAGGCTCCCACGTTCTGTCTTATCCTGAGTCCAGTCCCCTTGGTAAACGGTCTCGGGTAAGCCGTGAGCCACAGAAAGGATGCAAAGTCTTACAACATCAGGACCACTCCTCAGAACCTCCTCCTGAGTCCCTGTAGCTGCACAGGCGAAGACAGAGTGCAGGGTCCGGAGCTCAGCCTACCCTCTCCCCATAACAAGCGAGAGGCCTCTTGAAAATCTTGTATTTCTCTTAATAATTTTCCAGAATTTTACATTTCACTCCATCCCTTCCCATATCAACCACATATTATGTATAAAATAAACAGTTGTCTAAAACCTCAAGAAAAATCGATATCCCGTGAAGCTGTGCCCCAGTCTTCCTGTGACCTAGGGTACATGACTGTGATCCCTGTAGATAAAAATGCCCCAGACACAGAGGCAGATGTAAGGCATTAACCTCACCGGCTATTCTAGAACCATGTACAGCTCATGCTTAGGAAATCTACAGACGGCCAGGGGCTTGGACTTAAGCAACCTATGCACTATAGGATGGGGCCCAACCAGAGAGCAGACTCTCCAGGAGACATCCCTGTATCCAAGAAGTCTCCCACACAAGAGGTTTATTTTTTAATTGCCCCACTGGAAGGTGGTGATTCCTCGCATTTGGGGATTCTCCGACCTCAGTGTAACCTAAAGAGTCTCCCTAGGGGGGGGACATTTTCTCAGGCCTCTGTGTCCTTTCAAATGTTCCAGACCCCTCCACCCCCAAAGCCACCCCTGGGTTCTTAAGAGTCCAAGGACTATCACTGAGACACTTCGCCCTCCACACTGTGGCAGGCGTGTGTTTTCTTTTAACACATGGAAGCAGGGTTGATCATTCAAGAGTGACGCGTGGCTTTGAGGAGACCCCCAGCTTCTCAGAGCGCCGTGCAGCGGGAGGGATCGGCAGCCGTGGCTGCGCCTCAGGGGTCCAGTCTGCTCTGATGTGTCACCAGAACATCTCATGAGATGTCAGCCTGACAGTGGACAAAGGCCTCTTGGAGTCCACGCTGGTCCATCTGTCTTGCTGAAGCAGGAGAGAAGCTGCAGAGAAGGGAAGAGGAATCTAGAATGCTCCGAGTCCTGGGAGCGCCGGGGCCATGAAGGAGCTCAAGGCCCGCAGGAAGGAGTCTCCCCACCCACTGTGAAGAGAGAATAAAGTATCCATGATAGCTGGTTTGGGAGCTGGCAAGTCTGAAATCTACAGGGCAGTCTGGGAATTCTGGAAATTCTGGCCAAAGTTGATGCTGCTGTTTTAAAGCCAAAAGCTGTCTGGACGCAGAATTCCTCCCTCTTTTGGGGACCTCCATCTTTTTCTTAAGGCCCTCGACTGATTGGATGAGGCCCACCCACTACATTATGGGGAATAATCAGCTGTAGTCAAAGTCTGCTTATTTGAGGGGTAACAGCATCTAAAAGTGGTGGTGTAGGAAAGTAATCCCAGTACTTGGAAGGCTGAGACAGGAGGATCTGGGTTCACGGACAGCCTCAGCCACTTATCAAGGCCCTCTGCAACTTAGTGAGACCCGTTCCAAAGTAAAGAATAAAAAATTGGGCTGGGAAGAGGATCAGAGGTAGAATGCCCTTGGGTTCAAATCCTAGCACCACAAAAAAAAAAAAAAATAGTAAAAATACACCTTTGCAGTGACAGCTAGACTAGTATTTAACCATATGTCTGAGCACCATAGCCTAGGCAAGTAACACATAAAATTATCTCTTACAGTACTAGGTAAGAGATAAGACCAATGAACCCTTGTGAAGTCAAGATGCACTCAGTGCCCCAACCCACCAGAGGTCACTGCGCAGCCCCTCGGTGCACCGCAGCGTGTCCGATTCTCCCCAGGGCAATGCCTGGCTGAGCAGGAGCTGCCACCTCCTCAGATCCCAAGAAAGTGTCGCGCTGTACTTTTTAGCCCAGAAAAAGATAGGCATTTGAAAGTTGATATATTCTGTTTTTATTTACTTATTTATTTATTTTTGCGGTACTGAGGATGGAACCCAGGGGCATTGTACCTCTGAGCCACACCCCAGCCCTATTTGTTTTAGCGTTTTTATTTTTTGAAACAGGGTCTCACTGAGTTGCAAAGGGCCTCTCTAAGTAGCTGAGACTGCCCATGAACTGCGATCTTTTAATCTCCGCCTCCTGAATGCTGGGAACACAAGTGTGCGCCACCACGCCCGGCTAGATATATTTTCAATACTTGTACATGTGTATTGCTTTAGCACCTTTGAAAAGTGACCCAAAAAAATCTGAAATGGAACCATGGTAAGTCGGAGGTGGTCTGAAGTCATGGGTATGGAACCATGGTAAGTCGGAGGTGGTCTGAAGTCACGGGTATGGAACCATGGTAAGTCGGAGGTGGTCTGAAGTCACGGGTATGGAACCATGGTAAGTCGGAGGTGGTCTGAAGTCATGGGTATGGAACCATGGTAAGTCGGAGGTGGTCTGAAGTCACGGGTATGGAACCATGGTAAGTCGGAGGTGGTCTGAAGTCACGGGTATGGAGAGTTGTCACTCCGAGTCCAGCCTCGTCCTCTTAAGAATGTTTACCTGTTTGCGTTGGAGTACAGGGGCCCCATCCCATCCTCGCCTTTACCCTGTGCCTACCGCTGAACAGTAGCTCCCTGCCGTAGTGAGCTGGCCTCGTTATCACAGATCAAAAGAGCTTTGACTACCCAGAATACCAAGGTTGGGACATTATTTTGTTTGTAAGGGAAGTTAACAATAAATAGACTCTTACCCAAATTCTGCTTTTCCCACACTCTTCCATTACTACTCCACCCCACCTTCCCCAGGCAGAGGGGAGTGATACTGAAGGGCCGTCTCCTAATTTCCCTTCAGGGAAGGGGTGGGGGGGCAGCGGATGTCCTGCAGCCATGAGACACATAGAGAGAGTGAGAGAGAGAGAGAAAGGAATGCTGATTCTCTGGCAAATGCGTTATCTCAGGTTGTTAGATCTAATCATGGCATCATTAAATGGCTACTACTGTCCCAGCTCTTTGGAGAAATTCGTATGTCTTAGCTTGGGTTCCCCCTATCAGCCGACCTGGAAAGAGTGATTTTATGTGCCAAGGTTCACTGGGACCCAGGGATCAAGGTGAGGGAGTGAGGAGATGAGACGGAGCCCAGAGGAGCTGAGTGAGGAGGTGCGGGCACAGGTCACAGGGCCAGCCCCACCCAAGGACTCTGCAGCCATCGGCTCAAGTATCTATGCATCAGAATAAGGGGATGCTCAGACCTTTGTAGGACTGCTGGAAACCGTTTCTCAAATGACTTGATACCCGGTATTGTGGTGTGGACCTGAAGGGTCCCCTAAAAGCTCATGTGTTGAAGGCTGGCATCCCAGTTCAGCAGTGTTCACAGGTGGGACCTTTGGAAACTGATTAGACCTTGAGGACCACCACCTGGTCAGTAGATTAATCCATTGATGAGTTCATAATCTGCATAGACTACTGGGAGGTGATTCAGTTTGGGTTTAGAATGTTCCCCTAGACCTTCTTGATAGCTTGGCTTCCACCCTCCATGATGTGAGAGCAGAGCCCCCCCCCCTCTCTCTCTCTCATCATCTATCTCTTCATCTCTCTCTCCTTTCCACAGCCATGCCTGAGCTCTGCAGATGTAACCTGGTCTAACATGGACTGGAGGTGGTGTAAACTGTAAGGAGTAGGACCCGGGTAGAGGGGTGTACGCTTAGGGACATGCCTTGGGGATCTTGTCCCTGCCCCCTTCTGTTCCTCTCTCTCTGCTTCCTGGCTGCCATATGCTGAGCAGCTTTTCTCCACCATGATATTCTGCCTCATCCCAAAGCAACAAATCCAGCCAACCACGGACTGAAAACCTCGAGCCAAAATAAATACTTCCGTCATTCGGTTATTTCCTCAAGTATTTTGTGACAGATGCAGAGAGCTAATCCACCTGGAGCCAGGTAATAAATGGAGTCCCAGCCCAGGTCCAGCTGACAGCTGATTCATCCGTCTGTGGGTCGCTCAGTGATGTTCTCCTAATGACAGATCATCAAATTGGAATGGAAACGCTTGCTAGTTCTCAGGATTTCTACTTTGCATCCTTGCTCGGTGGGGTCCGAATTCTTTCTTAGTGGGGAAAGCCAAACAGAAGCTTCTGATATCTTTCCTCAACTCCTTACCCTGGCAAAATAGTGAACTGAAAAAACAAAACAAAAACAAAACCCGACACATCCTCTGGGGAGGAGATGGAGCTCAGCTCCACCAACAGAAACTCCCGGAAGGCTGGGGTGGTGCCAATGTCCTAACCCCACTTAACCCAGAAGTCCGGCCTCACAGAAGCCAGGGGCCGTGGAGATGCATAGGACAGGCTCAGACAGGTAGCCACCTCCCTTGCAGCCCTGTGCGGCGGGAGGCCCGTCTGCCGAGACTCTGGCACAGAGCACGAGCACTGCTCGCCATCTAGGGAGTGTGTTCTTTTCCATCCTCCCAGCAGGGAAGATCAGAAGCAGTTTTCATTCCTGTGGCGCTGAGGAACTTTCAGTCTCGCCCCAGGCCTGAGTCGACGCTCCTCCCCCCTCATCATGCCATCTGGAGGGACCCGGACCATCTAGGGCAGGGGTGGGCCAGCGACGGCCTTTGGACCAAGCTTGTTCCATGGCCTGTTTTTTTTTTTTTTTTTTTTTATGGCCTGTGGGATAAACATGGCTCCTATTTTAAAAACTTTTAAAGGGTTGTAAAAAGCAAAAGGGACAGAGACTATGCAAAAAAGAATGTATGTGGCTTGCAAAGCCAAAATACTTACTACCCAGCCCTTTAGGGAAAAATCCTGCCAACTCTCCATCCAGACCTTTCTGTAGAACCACACACTGGTCCACTACCATGATGACGTCTGCGGATCCTCTCATGGGGATAAAGAAACAGGAAGGGACAAGTGTGCTAGAGATCCGAGTAACCCGCAGGCCATGCAGAGAAGATGGGGTAAAGCCTATGAGGATTTAGGATTTAGGGTTTGTTGGGTTAGGTATGCTGGAACATCCACTCTAAATAAAGAAAGAAAGCGATCGAGATTCACACTTCCCACTATTAAAAAAGGGAACACAGACTTGGAAGTTTTCTTTGGTTCCAAAAGGCATCACATTCCGAGAAATTCTGTTCCATCCCATCAACCCCAGGCTGTCAGCTTGGATGGGGCGCCCAACAGGAAAGGGTTCTGCGGCAGGTGCGCTGGGTGGTTCCAGCAGCCCTGCTAATTAGGCCCTGTGACCCAACAGATTTTATACCGGTCGGGATGTCAGCACTAAGAAAGACTCTGTGTAGAGGTTTGGGCAAGCCCTATAGGAGAATCAGTATAGACCTCCCAGGACTCTGGAACAAAGCCATGCAATCACAAAAGAAAACTGGACACCATGAAAAATTCAGCCCCTGCAGTAATGCTGCTGTATTACCAGAGCCCCTTGGAGAAGAAGCATCTAATCGTGGGACGCTCAGCAACATGGCTCAGTTTGCCCAAAGTAGCTGTGTCCGACCAAGTTATAAAGTTGATTGGGCCCAGCAGTAATCCCTAAGACATGGCCCTCGGGATCAGCCAGAGCACAGCCAGCAGGTGCAGCCCTGCAGCACGAGCAGGTGGCCAGGGCCCCACCCGGTCTTCCTCAGTCGCACGCACTACGCCTCTCACATCAACTCCTGGGGCCGCGTGAAGACAGGTGACGCTCTGTCACCGGAGGGAAGATTACTCCACAAGGGCTTCCCAGTGGAGGAGAGAGGGGAGAACCACTCAGGACCTGCAGCGTCCTTAGACTATGTGTGGAAGAGAATTTCAGCACATGTCAGTCAGAACATAGAAGTTTATTTAGGGAAGCAGGAGACACACATTCCTAAAATTTCAGCGTGCTCTTCTCAGTAGAATTGTGCAATCTTGTACCATCTAGCTGTGCCCTGCCTGGGATGTGAATCATCCCCTTGTCCAGTTGTATGTGCTGCCCACCTGTCACTTAGGATGTCTCAGTTATTAGTTATCAGATTAAAAAGCATAGTATGTGTACCGTTTGGTGCTGCTATCTATGACTTCAGTCCTCCGCTGGCCATCTTGAAACTATCCTCCACAGACAAAGGAGGGCTCCTCCTACTCAGCAATCATGACCTAGAGAGTGCTCAGACTCATTGGAGAACACAGTCTGGGCTCTCCCCCCAGGTAATCTGCCTATACCAGCAACGTAGCAGACAAACAAAATCCTGGAGGAGTTCTTGCCTGCCGGGCCAACTTATATGTGTGTGTTTGTGTAAGCATGCATTACAGGTGTAAGCATGATATCTGAGCAGAGCACTAGGTGGCCTGTACTGGCACCAGGTGGTCTATCCAAAGCCCTCTGGAGCAGAGGCACCCACTGCCCCACCAGTGGGAATACTGACTGTGACGACTCCTGGCTGCATCCCTTAGTGGGTGGTGCCATGAGCCACAGAGAATGGCCTTGCCCAGCACACCCTATCAGGAGGCAAGTGGCACCAGTGGCTGACGGCTACATGGACACAGAGCAGTCCTCCCCTCATCTGCAAAGGATATGATTCAAGACCGCCCTGGAGGCAGAAACTAGGTTAATACTGATGTCTAGGAGTATTATGCTTTTTCCTCTGCATACATACCTGTGATGAAATCCAATTTTAAAATTAGGCACAGTAGAGCTTAACAATGATAACTAATTATAAAATAAGCCAAGTATACCAATCTAGTGCAACCAAAGTTATGAATGCGGTCTATCTGCTCATCTGTCTATCTCACTGTACTGTACTCACCCTTCTTGGGATGAGTAAGATAATGCAATACCTGCATGATGAGATGGGACTGGGTGGTGCAGGATTGTGACACAGTGTTAGACTGCTCTTGACCCTCTTGCTTCACCACAAGCCCTGCAAAAACCCAAGAGTCAATATGATAACCCAGATGGCTGTTAGGTGTCTAACGGGAGGGTAGCATATACAGCGTGGATGCTCTAGGCAAACCAATGGCACAAGAGCTTCACATGCCGGTTAGAATGGCGCACAATTCAAAACTTACGAATTGTCCATTTCAGGAACTTTTAATTTAGTGTTTTCATACCTCAATTGACTGCCCATCATGGGAAAGGCAGAAACCAAAACCACAGATGGGGAGGAGCTACTGGATACGTCCAGCTCTTTGTCGTCACTTTGGGACAGCTCTGAGGGTTCGTGCCAGCCATGGTGTTCCTGAGCTACTGAGGTCTTGGTTGTGCACACTCTTGTGCACACTGTGGGTCAGTTTCTCTGTCTGCCCAAGCCTGCCTCCCTCACCTCCTTACATGGATCTCCCCAAACACTCCCCAGTGAAATTCTGCACCAGTTCGCCAAAGCCAGCTTTCAGAGTACCTATAATATGACAGTAAGTATCCTTTCCTAAAACTGATCTGCCTAAAAGTGAGCCTACCTTCAGAACAGTCCTTCCACTGTTAAAAATAAATAAGATAAAGTCGGGCGTGGTGACACACACTTGTATACCAGTACTTGGGAGGCTGAGAATGGAGGATCACAGGTTCATGGCCAGCCTCAGCTTCTTCGTGAGGCCCTCTGCAACTTAGTGAGACCCTGTTTCAAAAATAAAGAATAAAAAATAGGGCTGAGGCTGTAGCTCAGAGGTAGAGTGCTGGGTTCTATCCCTAGTACTGCAAAAAAATAAAAATTAAAATATAAATAAATAAATTAATTAATTAATTAAAAAATAGTTCCCCTCACCGGGTGTGGTGGCACACATTTGTAATCCCCATGCTGGGGAGGCAGAGACAGGAGGATCACGCAGGTTCAAAGCCAGCCTCACTGGCTTAAGAGACCCTGTTTCCAAGTAAAAATATAAAATAGGTTTGGCAGTGTAGCTAGGAGAAGGGTTCCATCCCTGGTACCACCAAAATAAAATAAAATAAAATAAAATAAAATAAAATAAAATAAAATAAAATAAAATAAAATAAATTAGTTCCCCTCATCAATTCCAAATAAGACTGTGGCTCGTCACCCTCAGCTAAGATACATGGCATCATTAAAGTCATCCAAATAGTGTTCCAAAGACTATTTTTATGATTAATCAAGGCCCATTGAACCACAGAGATTCCAGACTGTCCCTTCTGGTATGTATTTCTGTTAACGGTGAAGGCTGGTTTTAGATGTAATGTACTTGGACCTGTATTGTGACATTCTGAATATGGAACGGCCAATGCAGTTTGGGTTAGTGTCATTTGCTCTTAAAAATGTCAGTTTGGTGTTTTGTGGGACTACCATATTCCCTAAGATGAATTATACAAAATGTGCCAATAAAAACTGTGAAAGGTGTAGGGCATGGTGACTCACACTTGTAATCCCAGCATTTGGGAGGCTGAGACAGGAGGATCACGGTTCATGGCCAGCCTCAGCTACTTAGTGAGGCCCTTTGCAACTCAGTGAGGTGCTGTTTCAAAATAAAGAATAAAAAATAGGGCTGGGGATATAGTTTGGAGGTAGAATGCCCCTGGGTTCCATCCCCAGTACTGCAAAACAAAACAAAACTGTCAAATACTCCTTTTAAAGGTGGTGTGTTTCATTTAATATGATAGTTGAAACACCTTTTACCAGCTCATTTCACATTTATCCTAGCTGTCATCCATCATCGTCTTATCCTATCTTAATGAATATTATATGTGTGTTACCAAGAAATAAACCTTTCAAAATTTACAATGAAAACACTCAGGTGGTCACTTACAAGAATGCATAGTGGTAGATAAATTTGTCAGAACTCTTTTGAGGTCTACATGAACAATGAAGTATGAAGATACATGAAAAAACTAATATCCCTCATACCTATCCATTATGGTTAGATATAAAATGGCCCCTAAAGAGTTCATTTATTAATTTTTGGAGCTGATATACTTGAGTCATGAGGTTGTAATCCCAGCAGTGGATAAATGGACATATCTGGGTGGTGACCCAGGTCAGTAGCCGCAGGTGGTCTCTGGGGGTGTGGCCTTGGTCTTGAGGATTATATCTGGTTCCTCCTCCCCCTGCTCTGTCTTGCTTCCAGCATCCATGATGTGTGAGAAGCACATCTCATGTGTTCACCTCCCTCTCCCTCTCCCTGTCCCTCCCCCTCTCCTTCTCCCCCACTCCCTCCATCTCCCTCTCTGCCTCCTGCCACCATGTTCTAAATCCAAGGTCCCCAGCCTTACATGAACTGAATCTGAAATAATAAACAAGTAAACCTTTTTCTACGTCACATAGTCAGTCTTTTAGACTATAGCTACAAGAATGCTGAGTGGAACACCCTGTTTTCAATAAATTACTGAGAGAAAGAAAAGAAAGAAAGAAAGAAAGAAAGAAAGAAAGAAAGAAAGAAAGAAAGAAAGAAAGGAGAAAGACAAACAGGAGGGCAAAAAATGTAATGGGTGCCCCTGTACTAGTATTAGAAAATGGCCTAAAAATATTTGAAAAAGAAGTGTTGGTTTTTAATATATTTATCAAAAATCAGTGTATAGAAAATGGAATTCTGATCTGGAATAGAGAAAGGGAGGTAGGGCCTGGTTACTGCCCCGACACCTGGGTAGCTGTTATAATGCAAAGGACCCTCACTAAAAGTAATTAGCAAGTGGATAGAGGAGTTGGGACCTAGTTCTTTCACATTCTAAAAACAGGTTTGCATAATAAGTGATATCTAGCAAGGAACTAAGGATTCCCCCTAGAGTATGGGAGGAGGGCATTGACCTTTGTGAAAGGGGAGCAGATACCACATATAAATCATTCTTGTTTTAACAAAGAAAGCTGCAGTTAGGCAGGCCAGAAATCCCCATATAAGTGTAACAAAAGAAGTCTGCAGAGAGTTAAGGGCAGAATTACACCTAAGTCATAGGATTGTGTGGTAGAACAAGATGGGGGATTTTGTATCTATAAAAAGCTGTTTTATATTTTGAACTCCAGTGACTTCGTCCGGGCATCCCACTATGTCACTCTGTGGCGCAGTGCTTTACTCTGAGCTCTATCTTTCCCTCTTTCTAGTGTTGCCGTAACAGTTACAACCTGTATTTCTATCTTTGTAATAATAAACTCATTTAAGTCTTCAGCAAGAGTTTGGACTAGTGTATATCTATCCTAAGTCTGGACAAGAACCCACATTTATGGGCACGGTTTCCAGGAGCCTAACAGAGGTCCCCAGGAACAGTTCCCCCCAAACCGTAACAATTTAAACTGTTATATCCTTCAATGTGGCAGGTTGAAGAAGCGTTCCCCCTAAATACATTCTAGATGCTCTGAGAAGATCCCAGATCCTAGCCTTCAGATGATTAGTTCCAGAAACGTGAGCAGAACTGGTAAATAGCTTGTCCTCTCTGGGGAATGAGCATGAAACTCAGTCCTGGAAATGCCACCCCTTTGGCTCCATAGTCCGGTGCCCTCAAAGCCCAGAGGCCATCGTGTCCTTGGCTTCCTGGCCAGGTGCTCCCGGTTGGCCCTTTCCCAGGGAAGACCTGGTTCCTGGCAGCTTTGCCTCTGCTTTGCTTCCAGGTCTATTTTTGCCCAAAGCGGCTGATTTCCCTCCACAAGTCTCCATCCTTTTCCTCTATCCTTTTCATCCAAGAGCCTCCTTGGTTTCCCCTTGACAGGGGAGGTGTCCCTGGCCAATCTTGGTTCCTTGAGCCACAGTCAGCACCCTGGCCTAGGGGCCCCAAGCCCACCGTGCTAGCTTCCCAGTTCCTGAAGACTATCGTGAACTAGAAGCTTGATTTGTGGATCAGAAATAGAATATCCCAGTCTATCTACTGAAAACACTTACTGGGTTCGTGTTGCCAACATGTTTATGATCGCACCTGAACAACTAGGCCCTATTTTTGTCTCCAAGGAAAGAGGACTCACAAGATCTTCCAAGCATTAGCCAGAGGACACTCGTGGGCAGGGCCTGGACCCAAGATCACAGGCACCAATGCCCAAGCCTAGGCAGCGATTTGAAGTTACCAACAGCTACTGCTGCTCCAAGCACAACCTACGGGAGTCTGTGATGCCCAATGGGTGACCAGGAGGTCTCATCTTGTCATGGGTCAGCACGATAACTTCTGTGGGTTCTTAGCTTCTGTGGCAAAAAGAATTTCAACATGTGTCAGTCAGAGATAAAGGCAGAGGTTTTAATTCGAGTAAAGTAAGGATAGTCAGGGGAAATGCTGGCCATCTCAAAAGAATGTGAGATGCCAGGCGTGGTGGCACGCACTTGTAATCTCAGTACTTGGGAGGCTGAGACAGGAGGATTGCAGGTTCAGGGTCAGCCTCAGCTACTTAGTGAGGCCCTCTGCAACTTAGTGAAACCCTGTTTCAAAACAAAGAATAAAAATAGGACTAGGGGTGTATCTCAGTTGTAGAAGACCCTTGGATTCCACCCCCAGTACCAAAAAAATAAAAAGCTTGAGAGTGGCTGTGGGGAGAGAGGGCCAAGAGCTGCAAAAACTGCCACAGAGTTGCCCAAAATGGCCCTAAATGGCTCAAAAGAGCTCAAAATGGCCCTCCTCCAAATGGCAAAAAGCTCTTCAGAGCTATACTTTTTATAGGCCTTACTAGAGCGGGGATGGCCAGGTCACAAGGGATGGGAGCCTCCTTCTTTGAAGCTTTCTGGTACACAAAGATGGGAATTCATTTTGGGCCAGGACTCCTTGAGATCAGAGACAGGAACCCGGGGCTGCTGCAGTGTGGGGCTCTTAAACAAAAGGGGTGACTTTCTGGGGATCTTCCTAGAGGCAGACAAAAGATGAAGCTCTCTGCCTCAGAAACTTCCTGAGCCAGCCCATTAAGATTTTAAATTATGGGCCTGTTTTTATTATTTTTTTAAGAATACCCAAGCTCTGTTAAACTAAAAGTTCCACATTTTAAAACCATATCTTCCTTGCCTTTCCAATGCATCTCCTTTCTACCTAAACTTTTATTTTTTCTCTTCTACCTCTTCAAACCTTGATATTACAAAGTCAGGATTCTCAGCCCTAGAAAAGTCAGACTTAAATGGATATTTCTGACATCAAGCTTGTGGCCCTTTGTTTTTGTCAGCTTTTTCAGTCACTGTGACCAAAATATCTGTCAAGTACAGCTTAGAGGAAGAAAGATTTATCTAGAGCTCAGGATTTCAGAGGTCGGTCCTTGATCAGCCTGCTCCCAGGCAGGAGCAATGGCTGCAGGGCTTTAGAGCAAGGGCAGGAAGCAGAGAGATGGAGACTGAGTGCGGGCAGGTGTGGTCCCCAAGGCCAAGCCCCCAGGGACTCACTTCCTCCAGACATGCCCGGCCTGAGAACCTGACTGCATTGCTTAACACCTGAGCTCTGGGGACATTTAAAACCTAAGCCACAACACCATTGTTTCTTATCAAGTTACACAAGTAGTCGGGTCTCCATTACACCTTTTATATTTTCTCCACTAAAAGAAGGTTGAAGTCTGGTAGGATTCCAGAAAAAACAATTCTCAGCATTGCCTGTAATCGCCATATCTTCAATTAATATCCGTGGAGTAACATTTTAGCTCGGGGAGGGCAGGGCCAGTTCTTCTCTACTCATCATTTTATCCATTATATTTAGATCACTGCTGGCACCTAAGAAGTGCTAAACAAGTATTGATTAGATGAAAGACCATTTTGACTTGAAAGGACATTTAAAGAACTTTTTAATTCCATCTAAAATTTGGTTATCATCCCTTCTGCTCTTAGAGCTTTCAAAAATTCTCTTACAGGGCACTATCACCACCTAAGCAAGAGAGGAAGATTATTCTCATCCAGCTCCGCCCGTCTTTGCCTTTTGATAGCAGGCACTCATGCAATCCAATGCTTCTAACCAAAGACCTATTCTATCACCGCCTAGTAGAACAGAGGACTGAGGAAGCTGACAATCTGGTAGGTGAACCTGATCACACTGGATGATCAAAGGACGAAGGTTTGTTCATCTTATATCTCTGTACCTCACTTGCTCTCCACTGGGATGGGCCAGCCTTGGAGAATCTCTACAAGCAAAAAGTGTGTTTGTTGCCCTAGGAGAAAAACCTCAGCTCCAAAGACATCACCCATGAGCCAGTTGGCCCTCTCTGACCTGCTCTGGGTGGGATCTCCTCTATTATCTACTTCCTCTCCTTGATCTCCAAATTGGATCAGGAATATAGAGAGAGACTGAGCCCAGGAGATCCCAACCCCACAGGGAGGAGAGGCTCACTTCCTCAGTCATCTGCTCCCTACTTCTGGAGGACGAGCTTGAAATAAAAGCTTGATTTGGGATCAGAAACGGAAGCTCTCAGTCTGCCTACCTTAACACTTGTTGGATCCATGTCATCAGCATATTTACAATCACACTGTAGAAATTCTAGCCTCGTACCTTTTGCTTCCATGAATGTCCCCAGAACATCAGGTAGACCAGATGGCAGAAGCCTCAATCACTTGTTGTACAAAACAATCACTTGATTCTATTTTCCCCACTTAATAATGATCAAATATGTACCAGTATTGGGAATGGCCTAGGAAGATTTGAGAAAGCTCTGATTATTAATAAATATATTTCAAAAATCATTTTGTAGCCGGGCGTGGTGGCGCACACTTGTAATCCCCATGCTTGGGAGGCTGAGACAGGAGGATCGCGCAGGTTCAAAGCCAGCCTCAGCTGGCTTAAGAGACCCTGTTTCCAAATGAAATATAAAATAGGTCTGGGAGTGTAGCCCGGAGGTAGAAGGTCCCTGGGTTCCATCCCCAGTACCACAAAAAAAAAAAAAAAAAAAAAAAAAATTTGTAGAAGAAAAAGGCAGACCTGGAGAAGGACCTGGTTTGGCCAGGAAACAAGCAGCTATTATAATGTAAAACATCTTAGCTAAAAGTAATTAGCAAGTGGAAGAGAAGGTGAGCTGGGACTTCCTCATTCTAAAGACAGATTTACATAATAATTGATAATCTAGTTTGGATGGGAGGAGGGGATTGACTTTCTGGAAAGACCAAAGTTCCCTGGGAAAATCAAGGGGATGGACTCTACCTATGTCAGAGTTACATAGGAAAAAGCAAGATGGAGGATGTTGTGTCTATAAAAAGGCTGTTCCGCGTTTTGTATTTCAGTGATTTCATTCGAAACACCCCCCCATGCCACTCCTGAATGGCGCGGGGCTGTGACTGTATTTCTATCTTTTAAGAAACTCCTTTAAATCTTCAGCAAGAGTCCGAGCTATTGCAGATTTATCCTTAACTCAGGACATGAACCCGTGGTTTTTTTTAGGGGAATTGTTTCCGGGGGTCTAACCAAGGTCCCCGGGGATGTTCCCCTACACAGTAACCCTCACCCCCAAATGGTAAAATTCACCTTTGAACGTAACAAAATAGTCTCTTTCTCAATCTCAGAGAATCCAACACAACAGCTCCAGTGACGGCAACAGCCAAACTTGACTTGGGTGACAAGCGCCCGTTCCCATCCATGCAAATGGCCGGCAGTGAGGGGCAGCCCTGAGGACCTGGCCACTGCCAGTGATTTCTGCTGACCCGACCATCACTTCCTCTTCCCAGAACACTGCCTCTGTTATCAAGTCGAGCACAGCCAGGAAAATGTAAGTGAATCAAGCATTTTCAGAGCTGTTGAGCGCTGATTAAACGCTGGCCTTCGTGTGGTCCTGGACGGGGCTGCGCCGTACCACCCACCCATGCTACGAGAGGGCCAGGAAGCAGGCAGTGGCTCTTAAACCAAACTCAGCGTTTGTTTGCTTTTCCCATATGCTTGACTGCATTTCTGCTGAGTTCCAGGGTCATCTTGTTTGGACAGTGTCCACAGATGCGGGTCCCACAGCAAGAGGCTGAGTCCTGATGCCAAGGGAGATTAAGATCCCACTAACAGGAGAGGGGAAAAAAAGGGACTGAAAAAGAGCAATGTCCGGTCAAGGAAGCTATCAGGTGAGCTTGTTTCTACTTGTGGAAAACTAAACTCAGTCTCTGGTCCAGTTGAAATCATCCCCAGACTGTCTGAAAACCATCGCCTGTGGCATGGGTTTATAGACATCCTTGCAGCTTGGAGGACAGGGGGCAGAGAACATGTGCATTAAAACAAGAGCCAGATTACAGATCACTGCAATGAAACCAGAGCCCAGTTTTCCAGAGAGGCCAAGAAAACAAAAGTGAATAACAATAATTATACCGTTGCTGGTGATGATACATCGAATAAACACCGCTGAGCTGTGTGCTCTCTGCCGCCGCTGCCGCCGCCGCTGCTGCTGCTACTTGTACTTTCTGCCTCCCCTGGGGTTGGTCGGAGCAGAGTGGCAAAAGGTGGCATCTTGCCCTTCTTGCTCCAAGTGATCTCGAGTTTTACAGCATGAAAAATCCAATTGGAAGATAAGAGCACCCCAGATATTTGCACAATTAAACCATCACACAGGATGTTCTGCCTTGAGTCGGCCCTGTGGCCGCAAGGGTGGTACCGAGCTCTCCACGTCCTCTGGGGTTCAGAAGCCTAGTGCCCTCTGCTCCAGCTGCCACCATCTGAGACGTGGAGATATGCGGAGACATGGAAAGAGAACCAGGTGTAGAGCAGAAGCAAGAGCTGAGTGTGGGACCAGTCCCTCTGGTGTCAGGCCTTTTGCAGTGATATAGGTGATAGAAACATTCGGTTGTGTAGACATTCTACTTATAGCTAGAAACAAGGAGCTTGGAAAATTAAAAACTCGAATGGGAAAGGCATTTCATAGCTTTTTATCTCTAGTATTTCTTTCTTTTTAATTACATAGGTCTACTGTAACCCCAGGGTCAGGAATATCAGCCATGAATCACATAGACATAGACACTGGCACCATCAGGCCACATAACATGCATTCAGGAACTTTCCCAGAGGATCACTACTGACTAAGCAGGGGTAGAGTAGGAAAAAAGCTGAAATCAAAAATCAGCAGAGAAAGCAGGAAGCCAGGGCTAGCTTGGTGGACGTGAGACCCTTCCTGGGTTCCCCCCTCCATGGAGGGCTGGTGGCCAAAGCTCCTGGGGGGGGGGTGCCAGACTCTTCAGGGTGGCTTAATTGCAGAGAGATGCCCCATCAGGGCATCCACAACCAAGACAAACTGAAGAGAGAGTGGAAAGGTCCAGAACTTGGACATTTGGCCCAATCCACTCTAATTCTATCAGACCATCCTACCCCAAAGCTCCCACAGGGACAGCAGGGGTTGTCGCCTCTGCATCTTTTCACAGCTCAGACTTCTCTGCTCACTCCCGTTCCCTCCCCCTCCCCTCTGCTGAGGTCAGTCTCAAGGGTTCTAATAAACAGCCTTTTCTCTAAACTTTATCTCACAGTGAGCTCCCGGAGGGATCTAACTTGTGACAACCAGGAAATGGAGCAGGTGGAAATTCACTACAGAGACCGAGGAGAGACAGAGAACGAGGAGGGTGGGGGACACGTCTGCACTATTTATTGGTACCTTCATTGCTCTTCTATCTGGTGGCTGCTTGGCCAGAGGATGGAGCTCAGGACCAGGAGAAGGGCTACTTTCCTAAGGGCTCAGGCTCCCTTCACTGCTGCAGATGAATGGTCTTTGAGAAGCCCACGTCCCAGGGCCCGTGTTTGCCATGGAGACGGAGCAGAGTTATCGTGAGGCTTAGGTAAGATCAAGGATGTGAATGTGCAGGCCAGATGGAGAAGCTCCAAGGATACTGACCAGTTCTCTCCACTCCAGCCAAAGCGTGAAGCCAACAGAAGCCAGGCCCCAGATGGTTAGTGGTCTCTGCCCAGCCCCTCAGTTCCCAGGCTGACCCCGTGATGGTGGGGCTAGGGAAGTGATGGAAGAGGGGAGGGCGTTGACTCAGGAGACTCCCTACACAGATACCAAGGGGCATCTGCTCCCTGTCAAGCACCACACCCATCCCTGGAGCTCACATCAGAGCGGAAAAACTCCCACAGACAAATAAAACCTCCCATCGGGAAACCAGCCAAGTAAGAGGAGTTCCAAAAGGCCTCCGTAAAGAAGGGAAACCAGGTGGGCACAGTGGCACATGCCTATCATCCTAGTATTTGAGAGGCTGCAAAAGGAGGATCACAGACTTGAAGACAGCCTTATCAACTTAGTGAGACTCTATCTCAAAATAAGGCATAAGAAGGACTGAAGTGTAGCTCAGTAGTAGAATGCCCCTAAATCGAATCCCTAATAAAAAAGACATTGGAACTGGGATTCTAATGCTGAGAAAGAGGATTTCCGTAAAGAAAGGAGGGAAATTATTCTTAGATGGGAAAAACAGAAGTCTCAGGAGGTCCTCCAGCAAGTGGCCAGGTGAAGTGGGGGAGAGCGGTGTGGGTCAGAGCTGCAGAGGTGGGTGAGAGGCACAGTGGGCACTTCCTGGCAGGTCAGTCAAAGGCCATCATCTTCATCTTAAATATAGATAATATGGTCACATTATCATTCTACATTATGGCAAGTGGTAGATGGAAGGCTTAAGCAGAGCAGTCAGATGATCACAGAGTTGCAGAGGGAACTGGAAAGGAGACCAGACTGGGTAGTACTGATAACAGTTGGCACTGATGGATTGACTCTGTGCTGGCACAATTAAAACCTATACAGCAGGCGCTATGAGGATCTCTACTGAAAATATGGAGAAACTAAGACCACAGGCAAACAAGATCCTGGCCAATCTGCCTAGTCACAAAGCTATGAGCTTAACCACCGAGTGATGTGGTACTCTGTGTAGAGCAGATGGACAGCCATTTCAGTGACCCAAGTTTAAGCGATAGTAGTAGAGATGGCAAGAAGTGGATTTCTTTGAAGTATACAGGAGACTAAAAGGAAAGACAGACTCCAGTCACCCATGGGTCATGGGAGATGGTCTCAGAGCTACCAGTGAGAGACGCAGGACTGGAGAGAGAACCATGTTGCCCACATCAGGACTGGAGCGGGAGGCAGGGGACCGCTTCTTTTGAGTCCACTGAGCACTCTGGAGCAATGAGGTGCATTAGAGACATATTCAGTAGTGTCAAATTCTTGTAATGGGACATGGTTTTACCCCCCCCCCAACACACACACACACACACACACACACACACACACACACACACACACACACTTCTAGATCTTTCTCCTTGATCAAGATTTATCTGGCATATCCATTGCTTAATATAATAGAGCCAGTATGCATGCAGGGAAAGGAGCTAATGGAAGGACCCTTGAAGACTCCTTCTGGAGACAAGAGCATGTTCACCCCCTCAGCCCAGGATATCAGCACCAAAGCACCATGAGGCACACAGGAACAGCTGCTGTGCAGCGAGAGGACATCCCATTGTGAGGGGCTGGTTGGGAGCAGAGAATTCTGAGTCTGACTCCAAGGCCTGCCATTTATGAGTTGTGAGATTGTGTCTTTGTGCAACTCACTCATCTTCCTAAGCCTCAGTTTTGCTAAGAAGATGCAATGAGACGTTATGTCTGTAATAGATGTGATGAGACATTATGTCTGTAATAGAGCCCAGCGTGCAGTGGCCAAGCAATGGGATCTGGGTGGATGATTGTCTAGGATTGTTGTTCATGTCAGAGCTCAGGCCCCTGAAACTATTGCTCCTCTGCTGCTGGGTTCTCTCTTGTAAGACTAGTGATCGTGAGCCATGAGGAAAGTCCTGAGGTCCTAGAGCACCCTAGACAGAATTGCCCACCCCCCAAAGATGTGTTCCCCTTGAATTAGTTAGCTTTTGTGTCACTGTGACCAAAATATTTAACAACGAGGAGGGAAGGTTTATTTGACTCCTGTGTTCAGAGGTTCAGTCCATAGTTGACCAGCTCAAAGCCAGAAAAAAACATGGTAGCAGAGCAGGGAAGAGGAAAGTGACTCAGGGCAGCTGGGAAGCAGAGAGAGAGAGCTAGAGGATAGGATCCAGGATGACTCTATTCCCCGAGGCCATGCCTCCAGGGACATACCTCCTCCAGCTATAGCCTACCTGCCTACAGATACCACTCAGTAATTAATTAATTATTAACTCAAATCATTGATCCATCAGTGCACTTGTCCCCTGATGAGATGAGGACCCTGGTTTCATCGTTTTATCTCTAAACATCTTCCCATCGCCAACACAAGAGCTTTTCTGGGGAGATGGGCATTCCTTCCGCATCCAAATCCTAAGAGCTCTGTCCAACAACAACACCATCTACCATGAGCTATATCGCAGGTAAAGGAGACCCCATCAGTGAGGTTTGCTTAGTGAGAACAGGAGTTTAGGTGAAAAAGAAAGAATTTTATTCAGAGAGTCTCAGAAATTTAACGGCATTTCTTTTTTCAAGTGCAGACAATGGATAGAGCAATAGTCTCTGTGTTAGTTTCCCATTTACTTCCAGTTGGTTCCCAGGAAAAAAAATGGTACCCTCTGGTCCTTCCAAGAGGGTCTTTTCTTGGGAGAGAGGTGAGGATATTTGCCTCCATTGAGATTTCTTTGCTGAGGCCTCTGGAAATCCAACCCACCTAAGAAAGTGTTGGGTCCCCATGCCGTGGCCCCTTAGGGGTGATGGCAAATAGGACACTAAGTCAAATGTGACAATGTCACTGGAGATTTCTCACCTGGCCAGGAAGAATAAGAGGAAAGAGCAGATGTGTCCTTAGGTCTTGATCTCATCATCCGATGATTTGAGCAGAGAGAGATTCCTGGATACACTCGGAATCTATGCATTTTCTAAACTTCACATGGAGAGCCCGACCGTGCCTGGTCTGGAGGTTGGACTTGATGGGAAGAGAGCCTCCATAGAGACCCACCCCCCCTTCTTTAAAGGACCAACACCAGCAGCCTACAGGCCCAGACATGGTGTCTTTGCAAAGATGCCTCAACATTCTATCACTATACACAGAAACAACTAGTTACGCTTCCCAGCAAATGTTACCCCTGCATTGAAAAGAAAAGAAAGACTCATGTGCGATCAGTTTGTAGAAACAATGATTTTCTTGAGAGAAAAGAGAATAAATTAAACCAAACTTAGGGTTCTGTGAATAGGAGGGGAAAGAGAAGACCAACAGCAAAACACATGCACCTGACCCCTAGCTACCCTCTGTCAGAATGGGAGGGCCATGTCTGGAAACCCACAAGTTGGGGCTTCATCGGACACCCCTGTATCCCCATTTCCTGGAATCTGTTAACAGAAAATGTCAAACCAGCCAAGATTTTTGACTGAGGTTTTTTAAGAAAACATATTCTCAGTTTGGGTTGTTTTTTGAGGGGAGGGATGGGGAGATGTGGTTTAGGGAAGAAAATGGCTCATGGACAGTTATGGAAATAATGACCGTCTGGACTGTTCCACGTGTCTCTGGCTACAGTTACAGGAAGCACAGTGGAACGGGGCTTGCAATTACCTGGGGGACGTGGGCAGAGCGAACAAGTGCTCTGAAGGGCCGGGACACAGAGACACCGTTCTGCCTGAGTTATCCGGATAATTGCACAGCTGCGCAGGCAGCTCCTTACCTCATGGAAGGTAGTCAGGGCTGTTTCCTGGAGCCTGGCTCAACTTCACAAGGAAACAAGAGAATCTGCTTCATCTAATTTGTTGCCCACACTCCCTGGAGAAGACCACGTCTCGGGGCTCTGACGTCCACCCATGGTGAACCTCACCAGATTTATTATGTTCATGCTGTTTTAGGAAGACCTGTCTTTTACATGCCAACCCATGTCTACCATGTTTGACTGGCCCCTGAAGATGGTTTTGAGAGTTACAGTCCATAGAATAAAGGTATGAATGCCATAAATATCTCTCATAGACCTAACAAATAATAATAGTTCTAAGGCATGGATTTCTGTAACTGTTTGACCATTAGAACCAATTTTTTGTTTCTTTCTCTCTAGTGTATCAGTGGTTACCACCTGTGATGTTCCACGTCTGTTACCATGTAGCCATCCAGGGAAAGACAGCTGAGGGCCTATTACATTTGTTTTTATATTTAGGGTTAAAGACTTAACATTTCTATCTAATTACCTTTGCCAATTAGAAGACCTTAAATCCCTGGAGCTCATGAAACTCAAGTGGTCGGGATGGGCCACTTGTACCCAGTCATTCATTCAGTAACTCATTTATTATCTTAAAAGTCTGGGGCAGATTCCAGGAGAGGTAAATAGAGGACTAAGGAGTTTCAGGTAGATGATGTTCTAAGTGTTCCAAGCAGCTACAATGGCTGCTGGGTGGTAGATGGGGGATGGAACTGTGGAGGTTTATGGTGCCCAGTGAGTTGCCACGAACCAGAGACTCTTTAGAAGAAACCAATTTGAGGGCTGGAGATATAGCTTAGTGGTAGAGCACTTGCTTAGCGTGTGTGAGGCCCTGGGTTCAACCCCCAGCACTGCAAAAACAAACAAAAGAAGAAATGAATTCAGATTTTTTTTTTTTTTGGTTATCATTGTTATTGTTGTTTGTAGCAGCTGGAACCAAAGAAAATGTGTGAATGGAGTAGGGCAAAAAAATAAGAGTTGTGATGAAGAAGGCTGCTCTACCATGATGTGAAGAAGGTACCAAAGAGATGAGCGAGGGATACAGAGAGGAGAGACAGGAGATGCCTCTGAGCCGAGTCCAAGAGGGAGGATGTGAGCGCCAGAGTGGGCGTTGGGGAGACACAGGGAAAGAGGAGGGGGCCCTGAGAAAGGTGGTTTCCCAATATCTAGGCATAGACTTAGTCCCACATTAGTAACTGTGGAGCCAGGACCAAGTGACTTACTTGATCTCGGAGCGAGGGGAGGGGCCGGGTGAAGTCAGTGTTCTGTGGACCAGCACCTCCTGGGAAGCGGCTGAGACACTGCAGGGTGGAGAGCTCAGCCCACTGGGGAGGGGCGCCTCGGAGCCTGGCATGGCGTTGGTGCTGATGTCTCTCAAGTGTCAGTCAAGGTCAGAGTCACACAGGCATCCCAGGCCATACCCCCTGGGATCCAGATACAGACCAAAGCTGCCTCTGTGGCTGCCCAACACTTTGCAAAGCCCCAGACTCATGGGCAGAGTGTGGAAGGAACCCAACCCCCAGGGGAGCTCTTGGTGTCTAGACTAAGGGGCACGTGCCAGGCTCCGTCCCCATGCTGGGCTTTGGATGGTACGTCTCTCAGAGGTTCGTGTGTAGAGAGCTTGGTTCTTAGTGTGGCAGAGGGAGAGTGTGTAGAGCTGGAGTAGAACCTCTAAAAGGTGGTGTGTTCATCAGCTTTGGGTTGCTGGGACCAAAGCACCTAACAAGAACCAGTCAGGGGATGAAAGGTTTATTTTGGACTCAAGTTTCGGAGGCCCTGTCCACAGTGGGCTGGCTCCAAGGCAGAAACATCATGGCAATGGGCCCGCGCTAAAGGAAAGAGGCTCATCCATGCCCCTGGTGACCCTCTGCCTCCAGCCAGGCCTCCCCTCCCCATAATTTTCACCACCTCCTAGTAAAGCCATCCGATTCATGAAACCATAGAATACATCAGTCCACTGAAGAAGTTATGTCCAACCAATGATCCCATCAGTGCCAGGAGTCTCCACCTCTGAACCTCGCCGCTCAACACTGGGCTTCAGCTTTAGGAGGGAACATTCCAGATCTAACCCATGCTGAGAGGGCCTGTGGGACTAACTGGATCCTTAAGGGCATCTCCTTTAGAAGTAACTGACACAGTTCTCCCAGGACTCTGGCCAGTCTCCATGAGGAGAGGAGGGTGTCCTAAAGAGCAAAGCCAGCCCTTCCCAGAAGTCTCTGGCTTCCACTTTCCATTATGTGATCCCTCCCTCTTGGGCATGCTCCACCTTGATGCCACCCGCCATGATGTGATACAGCCAAACAAGTCCTTACCAGAGCCGACGCCATGCTGTGTAGACTGTCAGCCTCCAAAACTGTGACCTAAATAGTTGCCTTTTTAAAAAATATAAAGTATCTAGCCTCAGGTACTTCAGTATAGTAATGAAAACCAGACGAATGAACCCATCATTTAATGACAGAAAGCACAAAAGATGGCCCCCAAGTTTACCTCTCTCCCTTTCCTCTTGCCTGAGCCCGCCTTCCTCTGGCTCAGTGGGAATCTATTGAGCTCAAAGGACCCCCCGAGCCATGAGGCAAAGCTGCAGGTTTCACAGAAGCGGGTCTGAGGTTGAGGTGGCCCAGGGTCCTGCCATCCTGGCACGCGGCTCAGAAGTAGAATGCCTTGGGTTCAATCCCAAGTATGAGGAGAAGGAAGAGGAGAAGGAAAAGGAGGAGGAGGAGGAGGAGGAGGAGGAGGAGGAGGAGGAGGAGGAGGAGGAGGAGGAGGAGGAGGAGGAGAAAGAAGGAAGAGAGGAGGACAGGAGGGGGAAGGAAGACAGAGGGAGGTTATGTGACTGGGCCTTCCGCCTCCTCTCTCTCTTTCAGCCTGTGGGGTGGGTGCTAGGTATAGAAGCCAAGAGCATTCTACTTCTCAGCCATACCCTCAGCCCTTTTTATTTGAAAACAGGTCTTGCTGAGCTGCTGAGGCGGGCCTGGAGCCCGCAGTCCTGCTGTCTCCTCTCCAGCACTGGCAGCTCCAGAGCATCCAACTTCCTTTTTTCATATCTCACCTTGGAAGAGATAAAGTAGGACTGGAGGGCGTGGGCTTAAGAACTCCCAAATACAAGGCCTCTTCTGTTTGCCTTCCGCTTCCTGGAGAGGAGGCCACCACCGCCCTGAGGGCGCTGAGCTCTGGATTACAGGGATTTGTCGCACACCAACCAGGAACAGGAAGTCTGCGGCCACTAATCAATCGGCTTCCACCTTTAGGGAAAAGCAAATTCTGGGGAAACAGCTTAGCACCTGGGATCTGCGCTCTTCCCTCGATGGCGCCTGAGCACGGCAGGCAGCCCCATCTTCTTCCAGGGACAGGCTCTCTGGCACGGGCTCAGAGGCCCGCCCTCGCATGCCCAGCTGTGGTGGCAAGCTCTCTCTCCTCTCGGGGCCTCGATTTCTTGGCCTGTGCATTGGGGATTAGAAAGTAATACCCTACTCAGCATGGTGCTGTGGACAGGATTAAGGGCTTGTGCAGCGCTCACCTGCCTGCAGTCTGCAGCCATGAATGCTCTCCTCCCTCCCTGCCTCCAGATGCTCGCAATCCAAGCACAGCTTTTACTGTGGCCCCTGCACTGGCCTGCTACACCCGCAGGGGGGGGGGGGGGGGTTCCGCGCTTTGAAGCGATTCTATGAAGAACACAGCCGGGAGACCAGAAGGAAGCCCCGAAACACGCCAAACCCTCGCTGGTTTAGGAGCCGCGGGCGCCACCTCTCGGAGAAGATTGGTAACGACCCACCTCGCGACCCCAGATTTAACATTCCTAATTCATTTTTCTTCTTTCTTTCTTTCTTTCTTTCTTTCTTTCTTTCTTTCTTTCTTCCTTCCTTTCTTTCTTTCTTTCTTTCTTTCCTTCTTTCTTTCTTTCTTTCTCTTTCTTTCTCTCTATCTTTCTTTCTCTCTTCCTTTCTCTTTCTTTCCTTCTTTCTCTCTCTCTTTCTTTCTTTCTTTCTTCCTTTTTTTCTTCTTTCAAGGTGCTGAGCATCAAATACAGGGCCTCAGGCATGCTAGGCAGGAGCTTTACCACGAATCTGCATCTCCTTCTCTCTCTATTAATTTCTTGTTAAGGGTCGTGTATACCATCTTTCTCTCCTTTTCCATTCAAACCATTCTTTCTCTCTAGCTCATCCGGTCATTTTATTTAAACTGGAGATTGACCCCGGGGCATTCTACCTCTGAGTTACACCCCTAGCCCTTTTTATTTTTTTTATTTTTGAAACAGGGTTTCATTAGGTTGCGGAGAGTCTGGCTACCTCGCCGAGGCTGGCTTTAAAGCTGCGATCCTCCTGCCTCGGCCCTCCGAGTCCTGGGCTGACAGGCGTGCACTGCTGGCACCTGGCTCTCACCGGGTCTTGGATCAGTCCTGCCAAGCATCTGCCCTAGGGTCTGAGTGTATGACTCCGGCCTAGCTGCAAAGATTGACTTCTCCAAGTGCCCTTCCCTTGGAGCCGCGGCCCGCACAGCAGTGTGGCGGCGCTGTGGTGCTCCTGGACCCTGGAGACACAAACCCACTTCTACTCAGCCTTCGGCAGCGTGAGCTTGGGTCAGTGACTGCACCTCTCGGTGCCCCCTCCCGTAACAGGAGGCGAGCGCAGAGCCCCAGCGAGGACTGCTGAGCCCAGGGCCCCAGCGAGGGCTGCTGAGCGCAGAGCCCCAGCGAGGACTGCTGAGCGCAGAGCCCCAGCGAGGGCTGCTGAGCGCAGAGCCCCAGCGAGGGCTGCTGAGCGCAGGGCCCCAGCGAGGGCTGCTGAGCCCAGGGCCCCAGCGAGGGCTGCTGAGCCCAGGGCCCCAGCGAGGGCTGCTGAGCGCAGGGCCCCAGCGAGGGCTGCTGAGCCCAGGGCCCCAGCGAGGGCTGCTGAGCGCAGGGCCCCAGCGAGGGCTGCTGAGCCCAGGGCCCCAGCGAGGGCTGCTGAGCCCAGGGCCCCAGCGAGGGCTGCTGAGCGCAGGGCCCCAGCGAGGGCTGCTGAGCGCAGGGCCCCAGCGAGGGCTGCTGAGCCCAGGGCCCCAGCGAGGGCTGCTGAGCCCAGGGCCCCAGCGAGGACTGCTGAGCCCAGGGCCCCAGCGAGGACTGCTGAGCCCAGGGCCCCAGCGAGGACTGCTGAGCGCAGGGCCCCAGCGAGGACTGCTGAGCGCAGGGCCCCAGCGAGGACTGCTGAGCCCAGGGCCCCAGCGAGGACTGCTGAGCCCAGGGCCCCAGCGAGGACTGCTGCGGCTCCACCCTCTGCCGCCGCCTGGAAGCCCCGGGCCTGAGCATTCGGCCCTGCTGCTTTTCCCGGGCTCTTCTCTCTGAAGTCCTTCCCAAGGCTGCGATAGAATTTGTTTCGCAACTCCCTGAATCCACATTTCTGCAGTGTATGTGGTAAAGAAGCCGGGTGGGGCCAGGCTCAGGAAGATGCATTGTTGACACTTAAATCCCGCCACACACACACACACACACACACACACACACACACAGTCTGTGGGTTGAGTTTCTGAGCAGAAGCAACCCGCAGAGAGATGAGAACAGGCCGGCGTGGCCAGGGCGCGACAGGCGTGGTCTGGGATGGTGGGCGTGGCCAACGCGTTGTGGGCGTGGTCACCCTCCCACTCAGGGCCCCTCACCTGTGCAAACCCTGCACCCGGCCCCTGGGGGTGTTTCTCCCACCTTGGGTTCCTGCTTCATCATCTCTTTTACTAAATGGCTTTTGAGTGAGCGCGATACCGACTGCCCCGCGCTTGTGTATTAGAGTGGCAAGCCGTTCCAGGGCGCCCAGCAATCCGAATGTCTATTCTGTTTGCTCCATTAAGAGTTCACCTGCAAGCCGAGCGTGGTGCTGGGGGTATAACGCAGAGGTAGAATGTCCCTGGGTTCCATTCCCAGTATTGAAATAATAATAATAATAATAATAATAATAATAATAATAATAATAATTCACCCGCAAGCTTTTTGCCTATGAATCAGAGGTGTTTGGGTCAACTTTATCTGAATTGATGAGGTAGTGAATGATCCTCTCGCACCACGAGCGCACGGGAGAGCCACTGGTGAGGTGGGGATTTGCCCCGGGTTTAATGATGTTTTACTAGGAAGGACGAGGGCGCCGACCCTGAGCTGAGCATGCGCACTGCGCTGCTTCTTTGGACGTACATTATCACCACTTCTTTTCAAAATAGCACTTGAGTCTCTAGCCAGAGCAATAAGGCAAGAAATGGAAATCAAGGAGTAAAAATAGGAAAAAAAAGAACTCAAACCCCCACTATTTGTAGATGACGTGATACTATACTTAAGCCTTGAGGACACGGAGGAATTGACAATCGGGGGAAGGAGACAACCCTTGCCAGATTCCATGGTGCTGAGGGTACAAGCCCACCAGCTAGGACAGGGACCCCCATCTGTGCGCTGCTACCCAGGATCCCAGGGCCAACAAAAGAGAACATACCTGTTTCTATTTGGAAACCTGACTACAGCCTTCGGCCAGTATCCCTGGCGGGCTTGGCTGAGGCAGTGACATCTCTACTCTGTGACTCAGTAAAACAGCAAGGCCGTGCATGGGGAGGTCCAAAGGCACGCAGGAGGGCCAGCCTGGGCTGTGCTGTCCACACCAAGGCCCGCGGCAGACCTGCCCTTCAAAACTTCTCCCCTGGGCTCCAGTTAAGTAGAAACCAGCTCTGAATCCTCCCCGTTACTATGAAGGAGAGGATGTTTACGGGGACAAGAGTGGTGGCCACGAAGCTCGCTGTGTTCCAGAGCAGGGGACAGAAGATCACAGCGTGGGGGAGACACATTAGTGACAGGCAGGTGTTTTCTCACTCCCGTGAAAGGCAGGGAGCCATCAAAATACGAGAGGGACATTCGCTAGAGAAGGGGAAACCTCAGCGTTGCCAGGGAGGGGGCTGCGGGAGGGTGGTGTGGGAAGGGGAGGGGAATTAATGGAGACACCCAAGCTGACATCGGGTAAATGTGCGAAGTTACCAGTGACCATCTCAGTACCTGCACAGGGCAGGGGAGGGCGCCGCGGAAGCTCGCCGAGCACTGTGTGCATGTGCGTCCCTATCACTCTGAACTACATTTTGATGTGAGTCTACAGTGCACCAATAAAAGTATATTTAAAAAAAAAAACTAATGGTTCTTGGTGGTCAAAGCTGCCTTATCGAAGTTCTGCCTCTGAGGGTTTTTTTTTTAGAGTGTCCTTTCTCTATAAAATGTAAATAAAGATGACAGAGAGAGAGAGAGAGAGAGAGAGAGAGAGAGAGAGAGAGAGAGAGGCCAGATCTGTCACAGAAGCCCTGAGGGCTAGAGAGAGGACTGTTAGGGTGCCCCCCTGCCTTAGAAATGTGCTCAGACACCTGGATCCAGCCCACGCCAGAGGCTGAGAAGTGCATACGGAGAGCAGGTTTTGGGGTTGAAGGTCCATGGTGGGTTTAAGCAGGGGATGTGTCCACTGAGCTGGCCCTGGATTGTGGCCCCTGACGAGCTGTCTGAGGGAGGAAAGCCCCAGGGTCATGCAACAGTTCCAGGAGGCACTTTGGCTGCCCCAGCCAGGGGCCCACAGGGCATCTCTTTTTGTCCCAGGAGCAAGGCATGCGGGCTGGGGCTGCCATACGGAGCCTCTCCTAGGCAGGGGCTGGGGCTGCCCATATGGAGCCTCTCCTAGGCAGGGGCTGGGGCAGGTGAGAGCCAGGGAGCCTCTCCTAGGCAGGGGCTGGGGCAGGTGAGAGCCAGGCTGGCGGGAAAGGCGCAGATACTGGCTCACAGCCCTGGTGTTGGGCTGCTTCTGCGGGGACACTGGGCCCCCGCCCCTAGGGAGACAGGGAGCTCCTGTAAACAGGAACCTGTAGGTGGCCAGTCTGAAGTCCCTTCATTCTTAGACCAGGAATGAGGACAGACTCCCAGCGGCAGGAGGCCACGAGACCATGCTTCCCAGGCTTGCCTTTAAGGGCTTGGAGTAGATCTGTGTAAGTGGCCACCACTTAAAACCGGATGGCCAGAGCTGGGCACGGCTGTGCACTATAAATCCAGTCCTCGGGAGGCTGAGACAGGAGGATCACAGGTTTGAGACCAGCCTCAGCAACGCAGTGAGGTTATCAGCAACCCAGGGAGACCCTGTTTCAGAATAAAAATTAAAAATATAACTGGGGATGTAGTTCAGAGGTAGAACACCCCCAGGCTCAATCCCCAGTATAAAATAACAAAGAAATCAGAGCTGGGCGTGGTGACGCACGCTTGTAATCCCAGCATTTGGAGGGCTGAGACAGGAGGATCAAAGTTCGCGGACAGCCTCAGCTACTTAGCGAGGCCCTCTGCAACTCAGTGAGACCCTGTTTCAAAATAAAGGATAAAATACAGGGTTGGGGGAGGAGCTCGGAGGTAGAATGGCACTGGGTTCCATCCCCAGTATCACACACACAAAAACTTACAGCTAGTCTGTCCCCTCACCCAAAGCTCCCCAACCTAACTCATACAAAACCCACATTGTGGGAAGCAGGATGATGTTGCAAAGTGCTTTAAAAAAAACAAACGCAGGATAAGTTTTGATGGAGGTCACCGCGATTCTATTGATATGTAGTCCTCTGGAACACGGAGCCTGGAGAGGGGCAAGGTCCCTTCTACCCCGCCCCCACCCCAGCCTCAGAGGGGCCTCAGTTTCGGCGCCCACAGACCACAGCGATGTCCTCAGGGAGTTCCATGAGAAGTCCTTACAACTGGCCTATGACTTGTTCTGGAGGATGGTGAAGCTGTAGAAATGAAATGCAGAAGGCAGCTAGTGAGTTAGCATGGGCCAGTAGCGGGCTGCCAGTGCTGGCGTGAAGCTCCAGCGCCACCTAGTGGACACAGGGCGCCGCCCAGCACCGGGCGTGGTCCTGCAGGAGACCTGAGGGGCTCCCTGGGTAGAACTGCCCCAAGGCGGGGCCCCTGGGCGTGGCCACGCGGGGTGACTTCTAGGATGTCGCTAACCCTGGTTCTTTAAAAGACCTTCCCTGGTAAGAAGTTTAGCAGCTCTAAACTCCCCGGCCACAGCCAATGAAAGGGCTTTGAAGGAGTTAGAACGCTGAGATTGAAGCCTACAACACACACGCACACGTGTGTGCCCACACACTCACACACACAGAGCCGCGGTGTGACACAGAGATAGCACACTTGCCTAGCATGCACCAGGGCCTGGGTTCCACCCTCAGCACCGCAGAAAATATATACAAGCAGCAACACACACATACATTGACACACATGTGCATACTCAGAGACACAGAAGCACGCCCATAGACACACCCACATGGAGATGCACACAGACACATACAGACTCACACACACACACACACACACACACACACACACTCAGACACAGAAGTATGTCTATAGACACATCCGCAGGGAGACACACACACTCAGAGACACAGAGGCACGCCCATAGACACACCCACATGGAGATGCACACAGACACATACAGACTCACACACACACACACACACACACACACACACTCAGACACAGAAGTGTGTCTATAGACACATCCGCAGGGAGACACACACACACACTCAGAGACACAGAGGCACGCCCATAGACACACCCACATGGAGATGCACACAGACACATACAGACTCACACACACACTCAGACACAGAAGTATGTCTATAGACACATCCGCAGGGAGACACACACACACACTCAGAGACACAGAGGCACACCCATAGACACACCCACATGGAGATGCACACGGTCACATCACACGGAGACACACACGGGCACGCTGGTTCCTAAAGCTTGCAGTGTTTCCGAGTGGGAGAGGAGCACCGGGGCTGAGCATCCCAGGGCCACGGCGGCCTTATCGAGGAGGTCCTGCCTCAGCCGTGGAACCTCCTCCCTGCTGCCCTCTGATAAGGCCGGGCTCTGGGCAGTCTCACGGAGGGAACAATGGCAGGGCCCTGGGCTCTTCCGGAGCCTGCCGGGTTTACGTTCCTGCCAGGCCTTATCAGGGCCCGGAAGGCCCCGGGTCTGCACAACCTTTCTGTGCTCCGATCAGGGGCTGCTGGTCGACCAGCCTGCAAAGACCTTTCTAGAGGGGGCTGGAGAAAATGGGCTGATAACATTGCCCCTTCCCAGAGAAGGAGAGGAAGCAGCTTCCGTGGCCCATGGCTTGCCCTGGGGAGGGAGCGCTGTGAAGGAGTGACGGGCCAGGCCTCAGAAAGGAACAGAGGGAAGGCGGCGAAGACAGAGCAGCAACTACTATAAACTGCCCGACAGACGTCCGCATGTCCTGACAGCTGCGCACAAGGAAGTCAGCGCCCAGCCCGCAGGAAACGCCCCTTGCAGGCCTGCCTGAGTCTCCCAAGGAGAGGGAGAGAGAGGGAGGGAGGGGGAGAGAGGGAGAGAGAGAGAGAGACAGAGAGAGAGAGACACACACACACAGAGATAGAGATAGAGATAGAGAGATAGAGATAGAGATAGAGAGAGAGAGAGAGAGAGAGAGAGAGAGAGAGGATGTGCCAGAGGGAGCGAGCTGTGTGACCTTACTCAGGCTCATTAACCTCTCTGAGTGTGAAAGAGATTCTAACAGCGTAGTGCCCACGCTCCTGTGCCAGAGACCTGGGGTGTTCAGCTGACTGAGAGTGGACTGCCCCTCTCAGACCCATCCTGGGTAGCCACGCATCCCGAAGGCCTAGAATTGGCCCTGCTTCCCACTGAAAAGGAATGTGAGCTTTTCAGAATCAGCACACAGGGAGGTGGGAAGGCACAACCGCATCCTACCACAGCTAAACTTACCAGGAAAAAAAATCAACTGTCTACGTGACTCTCTAAAGACCTTCACAGGTCGAGGCTCTGGTCTCGCCTCCCTCCCCTGAAAACTCCTCCTAAATCTGACCTTCCTTTCCCCGGCCTCCTCATGCCCAGGGTTTTCAGCTCTGGCATCCATCACCTGTAAAGCTTTGAAAAAGGCCCAGCCACCAGCCCTACACCAGTGAAACAGAATACCTCATAACTGGGGCTGGGTGTCAGTCAATTTTAGAAGCTCCAAAATGATCTACATGTATTTAGCACTTTGAACTTGCGATCCTCCTGACTCAGCCTCCCAAGTATTGGGGTTACAAGCGTGTGCCACCATGCCCGGCTCTTTCTTTTTTAAATAAACTCTTATTGGTGAATCATAATGCATGATTGGTGCATGCGTGGCAATTGTACATCACAGTGAGGTTGAGTGTGAGACGCCAATCTATGTACAGACCACATCATCTCCCAGCGTGTCTCCCTCCAGATCCCCGCCCTCCTGCACCTGCCATTTGTGTTAGATTGGTAGTGTTCCTTCACATACGGACATAACATTATGGGAGCCCAGCACACAGTCCACGATGCATGAGGAATACGCAGGTGCACGGTGTCTGGCTTTCCTTAAAGCATCTTGGTAGCATGTTTAACCAGCCGTTTCTAACCCCTCCAGGGTGGCTGGCGGGTCTCACCTCCAAAGGCAGCAAGCAGGACGCTGCTGTCAGATGGATTTCACCTTCTGGCTGGAGCAGGGGCACACACTTGTTACAGAGGACTTCTAGCATCGACTCCCATGTTTGTCCCCATTTCCGAAAGACTCTGTCAAAAGCCTCTGTGCTTACCAACAAATCGCTGCATCCAGGAATGAGCAAGAGCAGTGTTTCTGTGTAGATGAGGCGCCTTGCAGAGAGGCATATGGCTAGAGGCCAGTAGAGGCCACTATGGAGGTGCCCGCCAGACCCAGCCTTGCACCTGGAGAGGCACACTGCTGTGGATATTCTGCCCAGGGAAATTGCCTGGAAGAGACACCTTTCCGAATTTACATAGTCGCGCACAGGTGGAAGCCCTGCTGGTAGAAACTGGGAGCCAGGTCTCTTTCCCAAGCCCTCTCCACAGGAACAGAGCCACGACAGCATTCTACAGATTCCTTGCTATTAGAGGGGGCCACTGGCTGTGATGTGGCCAAAGGGGAGTGAGCACACTTGTCCCCTGGCAGCTTGCAAGGACTTCCTTAAGAGACACCCGTCATACGCTTATTGTCTCTTCTTTATCCTTTTCTCTGTCAGTGCTAGCAAGACTGGACATGCTATTCAACCAAGGATAGTACTCAACCATAAACACACACACACACACACACACACACACACACACACACACACACACCACAGCTCTTGCCAAGAAGCACCGATTGTAGAAAACTCATGACATTGGGGGAAGAAGTGGGGTGTGGGCCACCATTGGACACATGGCTCAGCAGTGGTGCACAGAGTGCTAGCAGGGCCTGGCATTCAACTACAGGTGGAACGAGGTTCTACGCTTGCCTCTCCTAAAAACACTTTGGGTTGGAATCCAATAAAGATAAAATGTGACAAGACCTGTCTCCAGCCCCACTCCAGTGTCGCAGACTCATGGTTGGGAGCACTGGCTGTTTGTCTCTTCCCTGACCAACCAGGGCTGGGATCCAGGCGTTGTAGATGCACTGCCATACAGAACTCAAATCGCCACCCTGAGCACTCAGCAGTAACTGTTTTTCAAAGCTTTGCAGAGACTGGCTTGTGGGAAATCAGTCACGGCATAGACTTGTAGCCACGATGGTCAGTCTAGTGTACTCTTAGAAGATATTCAAACGCAAGCCTTAGAGCTTACACTGTGGGCATTTTTGTAGATGTGCTTATAATTGGCTCACTTTAAAGGTAGGAGATTTTTTTAATGTGAATGAGCGGGCCTCATCCAATCAGTTGAAAGATATCAAGAGCCAAATTGAGGGAGGAGAAGTGGTGCTCATGGATGGCTGTGCCAGCTCCTGCGGAAGGCTTCTTGCCTGGCAGCCTGCAGATTTCAGACTCACCCAGCCAGTCTCCAGAGCTGCAGAAGCCAACTCCTGAAAATAAATAAGTACACATCCAACTGGTTCTGGTGTGTGTGTGTGTGTGTGTGTGTGTGTGTGTGTGTGTGTTGCTTGTTTGTTTTGTAGAACTCTAGCTGCCACATAGTTCAAGTCCAGCCCTTGCTTTTCAGCAAGTCTGTTGGAATCAGAGCATCTGTCTTTGACCAGAGTAAGTGCGTGTCTTGGAACATGAGATAGAATGATTCTGGGTTTCTAATGGTGTGGGTGCCTCAGTTGCCCGAGTCTTCACAGCTCTGCATGGAAGAAGCTCTTGTTTTCTTTCCATTCAAGACAAACTTGACCTTGAATAATCTGTACCTATTCGGTGGCTATTATAAGGAAGGAGAACTTCGTTATAATAGAGGCTAAATGCAGTGCACAAAGTCAAGCAACAAGAAGGTGGTAGAAATTGACAGCTGTCCAAGGGGCTTAAAAGCCTCCTTATTTAAGACAATCTGCAAAACCCAGAACTTCTGGATCCTTTCTAGGCTCTTGAAGAATCTCTTTAACATCCAAAGTACTACAATAGTAAATGCTGGCGAGGATGTGGGAGGAAAAAGAATCACATACTGTTGGTGGAATTGTAAGTTTGTACAATCACCATGCAAATAAGTTTGGAAGTTCCTCAAAAAACTAGGCATGGAACCACCATGTGACCTTGCTGTACCACCCGTGGGAATCTTTCTTAAAGTACCAAAGTCAGAATACTACAAAGATATATGCACACTCATAGTTTTAGTAGCACAATTCACAGCAGCCAAATTATGGAACCCACCCACACGCCCATCAACAGATGAATGGGTAAATAAAACATGGTATGTACTCACAATGGGGTTTTACTTTTCAATAAAGAAGACCAAATTATGCCATTTTCAGGAAAACGGGTGGAACTAGGAAATACGAAGCTAAGCAAGGTTAGCCAGTCTCGGAAAGTCACGGGTGCTACATCTTCTCTCATGTGTAGAAGCCAGGGGGGATGGGAACTAAAGGGACTCTGAATGATGCCAAGACAGGTCTGTGGGGTAGTTGAAGGGGCTCAGAGTGAGTTATGAGGGGAGGAGGAAGGACTATGAAAGAGTTCAAGTAATACCACAGCAGTATGTGAAGGTATCGCTACCACTCTTGCTAACTCGTGGGGAAATATACAAGGAGCTGTGTGCATTTATGTTTTTAACACACTGAACCTCCCTATGATGAATAACTGCAATACACCAATAAGCATTCTTTTAAAAAAGATTGTTTTGTCTTCAGAAAATCTGAGCATCAATGAAAACTTTGTCAACAGAAGGTATTTTAGAGGTAGAGGGAGCACAGCTCTAAGGGCCACCAAGGCCATCCTTCATGTCTAGCACAAAGTGCTAGGTTAGGCAGGACTCTCAGGCAGGAGTCCAAAGAAAGGTTAGTGTATTGGTTGCTATAGAATGACTTAGAGCTGTGTAACAACCCCCCAAAAAAAACTCAGTGTCAAAAATGATAAACATTTATCATCTCACTTTTCTGTGGGTCAGGAATTCAGAAGCAGCTCAGTGAGGGGGCCATGGCTCAGGCTCTAAGACACTGGCTGATGCTGAGGCCATCTGAGGGGTGCCTGGGGTCGAAGCACTGGCAGCTCTCAAGGGCTGCTATAGTGGCTTCAAGCAAGGGCTGGCTTGTCCTAGAGTGAGTGACCCAAGGAGAAGCCACACTGCCTTCTGTGACCTAGTGTCGGAAGTCACACACTAACACAGCGGCCATAATCTCTTCGTTGGGAGCAAGTCTATGGGTCCAGCCTATAATAAAAAAGGTGGGGTATTGAGCTCTATCTCTTGAAAAGCAGAAAACCATAGGGGACCCATATGAGAGGGACATGGAATTCTGCACCAACATTCAACATTAATAAACCAACAGAGGGCACTTGAGCAAAGAAACAAAACTTTCTGGGGCTGTCATTCCTGCCATCATAGAAAGGATCTTCACTTTGAGTAAATGAGCGAACAATATCCCATATCCATGAGCTGCTTTTATGACCAGTTGAGACAGCACATGGGCCAGCTCTTTGTGAACTATGAGCGCATGACAAATGTGTACTGTCGTTATCCTCTTTCTACCCTATTTCACACCAATGCGAGACTCCTTAAAATTTCCTTTCATTCCCTTAACCCTCAAATCTTCAGATCAGCTCACAGCATTTTCTTATTTTTCAGAAATTATTTAGGATAGCCTCTGTCCAAGGAAGAGTTAAAGGGCACTTCACAAAATGTCTTAGAAATGGTTTCCAAAATGCCCCATGGTTGAGTGATTTCTATTTTAAAATGGGTGCATTTTTACTGTTTAGAGCCCAAACCATTCTTCCTACCTTAAACTATGGCTAGTCAGATCCACAAAAGCCATACCTTTTAGACACACTCAGTATGCATTAAGACTCCCCAAGGCCCACACCTCAGTATTGTTTGTTGTTTGGTTAATTACAAACAAAAGTGATGATCTTATATGACCTTACATCATCTGTGAATCAGTCTTCTTCTTCTTCTTCTTCTTCTTCTTCTTCTTCTTCTTCTTCTTCTTCTTCTCTCTCTCTCTCTCTCTCTCTCTCTCTCTCTCTCTCTCTCTCTCTCTCTCCTCCCTCCCTCCTTCCCTCCCTCCCTCCTTCCCTCCCTCTCTCTCCCTGTGGCTAGAACCCAGGGCTTTTCTCTGCATGGCAAGTGCTGTACCACTGAGCTACATCCCCCACCCCGGTTGACCTTGTCTTATCTCTCCATGGCTAGTATGTTTATCTCCTGAGTATTAAGTGATTTTATGACCTCATGTCTTTACTCAAGAAAATATTTTTTCTGCCTGGAGTGTGGCCCAGCTATTAAACCCCCACCCCCCCGGCACTATCACCTCCTCCAAGAAGCCTTCCCTGGGATGCCTGTCTCGAGTGACCTCTGCCTTCTTCTCACTAACCATACATGGTCTCACATGGTACTAGAGACTTTTATGTTCATATTATTTTGTTTCTAGATTATAGTGTCTTCAAGGGTAAGAACTTCCTTCCACCACATTTCCGTCCCTCTCACTGTGCTGTGACATAGAAGACAGCCAGCGCATGCTTGCTGAAAAAACAAATAAAATTATTCTTGATCCCCACTGGTCTACCTTTTGTTTTAATAATGACAATAACATCCTTTCCAAAACCCTCTCCCACAGATTCTAAGCCACAGTGAGAAAGGGCCAAAAAGACTACACAGAAAAGAAAACAAAATCTGGCAAGTTCACAAGCGGCAGACAGTCAAAACACACATCAGGAAGGGCTTCCCAAACAACCAGAGGATGATTCCATTTCCAAGAACACTTGACCTGAGAATATAGCATTCACTCTGCTGAACCCACATATTCTGTGACCTAGACACCTGTGGGTTGATTCCGTCTCCCTTGCTGACTTGGTAAGAGTGTACACATACACTCTGTAAGAGAAACAGGGTCCTCTGTAGACATCTGTTCTGTGGCTTTACTGTGAGGTTTCAGGTAATGATTGACATTCATTTTTTACCCACCATGCTTCTCCTGCACTGAACATCTCAAAGCAACTTACAACACAGCCTCCCTCCCCCACTTCCCACCTCCCACCTGCACAGTTTCTTTCTGCCTTTTCCCGTCATACAAATTATCATCTTCTTGTCCATCCTGGGAGAGTTACCCAGCCTAGGCATCCTACTATGAGGTCAGGCCTTTCTCTGAGGGGTGGATCGGCATAGTGGCTAGTGACAGTGGAATTGGAGTCAGACCACCGACACCAATTCAGTTCCTGTCCTCGCCTCTGAACAGCAGTGTGGACCTGGAAACGCACTCTTGACAAGCACTCAACCTTTGCTGGGTGAATGATACAGATCTTTTGCTGATGTCTCCTCAGCTGTAGTGAGATCACTCAACATGAGCATGCACCTGACAGTGTTGTTTAAGGCCCAGTAACCACTGTAGAATTATACTTTTAAATATCCTATGCCATATGAATGCGAATGAACAGAAGTAGGGACAATGTAAGCGCAGAGGGTTCTTCCAAGGAGAAAAGTGGAACTGGCCAGTTTGAGACTGGGCCTCTTGTTAGGGTGGAACCATTTTTCTTCACTAGGCATGTTTCTGCAGGGAGGGCCTTTGGCTGGCACTTTTTGTTCGGTTCCTGCTTTTTCAGCTCTTCCACAGGAAGAGGCGGGACCTACCTTGCGGGAATCCTGTTCTGGTTTCTGTCCCCTGGGAATCTTTTCTCCTGTTGTTCCTACCCAACTATGTCAGTGAAAGACTGACACCTTAGGGAGCCACTGCTGCAGCTGTACAGCATGTTCTCTTCTTAAAGGGATGTTTGTATTTTTATCTGCCCCAATCCCGAGCTGATCCCCAGTGTGGAAAGTGAGACACTGGAGAACGTGAGCCAGGACCCTCCCAAACTCCAATCTAGGAGGGCCTCTACATTTTTTTTTAAACTAGAAATTGAACCCAGAGGCATTCTATCTCTTAATGATACCTGCAGCCCTTTTTATTTTTTTATTTCGAAATAGCATCTCACTAAGTTGCTGAGCCTGGCCTCAAACCTTCGATCCACTTGTCACAGCCTCCCAACTATAAGATTACATGCATTGATTACATTTGGGTCCCTACTCCCCCAACTTGGGCACGAAAAGGAGCAGATAAACATCAGGCTCCAGCCTGGGTCCTGGAGGGGTCGCCTGACTTTGGGGCTGCAGCCTCTCACCTCCCCCAGGGCATGGCCCAGCAGTGCTCTCAAGCATGCTTGTGTTCTACATCAGAGAGAACTCAAGTCGTCCCAGCATTGCCAGCGAACCCACCCCAGCCTGAAGACTGAAGGGTGAACTGGGAAGTGGGAGGGCTGTGCTTTGCTTCCTGCCTGATAGCTACCAGCAACCAAGTTTCTGCCCATCCTACCAAGATAGGGGTGGGTGCTGTCTCTGACCCCCATGAAGCCCATCCCAGTGATGATTTGGGAAGTCCATTAGAATTCTGAGTCCTGAAAGTTGTAAAGGTTTCCTATGATTTAAGTTGGTTTACAACATTGTTTAATCTCTCGAAGCTTCAATTTCACATCTGTGGAATAGAGATAAAAGCATCTCAGAGTGTTATTGTGCAAGTTAAATTATTGTTTGCTCTAACCCATTTTATCATCAAAAATAGTAGTGGTTAGTAGTTTTATTTAGAAGAGGAAATGATATCCACTGGGAGACTCTTTTCTGGACCTACCATCTGCATATCACAGATGATTTAACCTTGAATGCCAGCCTTCTTCCTCTGGCCAGCAGCATGCTCCCTTTGTTAATGAGGTGGTTTTGAAATCCTGCCCTAGAAGCCAAAGAAAAGACACCTAGCCTTTTTCTTTCCCTTTACCCTTAAAAATGAAAAACGGGAAAGTTACCCATCCACCCACCTCCAATCTTTCAAATAAGTTTCAGCTATATTCCTGCCAAGTAAAAAACAAATATTTAGCATGAGAACTTATTTAAAATAAAAAGTCAACTTGAAAGACACTGGATTTCGTAGTTAAGATACTTTACAAAATGGACTCATAACCTCTAGCCCAAATTCTTCCTTACACATTTAACATACCATCTTCCTTAGCCTCTACTTCAAGAGCTTAAGTGAAAAGCCAGCTATGAGCTTTAATTAAAAGCCAGTGTCCTCTGCCTACTTGGACATGAGAATGGTCAGTCTGGAGTTGGGTTGAGGGTCTCCAAGGCAGGCTGACACTCTTTGCTGAGCCAGGTCTAACCTAACGCTGAGCCCACTGTGACCAACAACCCCGTGACATGTGGCTTTATGCAAGTGTGCTGTAAGAAATGGCCTTCCTCCTACTTGAGAAGAGACCCAGCAGTCCCAGCAGCTAGCTGCATCCCCCTGTGCACCTGGGACCTGTCCACCTGAGCAGATAGGAAGCGTCTTTCATCTCCAAGAAGGATGGGGTCAAGCCAGTCTTAGGCACAAAGCCACAACACAAGAGAATTAGGGGAGATTCCCAGGCCTTTAATGTCTGAACCCCTAACGTGCTCCTGCTCCTTAGGACTAAGTAGGAATGATCTAGAGTGAGGATACTGACATCATTAACTTCAGACCCTCTTCCCTCAACTCCTATGGATGTGTATATGTGACAGTTAATCATCTGGCAGAGTCCGAGTTACACAGAGCTGAGAAAGACCTAAATAACCATATAGGCTGTGTGCTGCTGAACACCTAGCAAACGGTCACGTGGCCTCACCTGTACCTGGATCTTCTGGACACAGGTTGGTCATTGGATGTGGAGTTCTTCTTTGAGTTGGGTTAATGGGTGTGTCCACCAAGCCCACCATTAGTCCATACACCACCTTTCTGGATGTTTACTCACAAATGTTCACTCATGGGTGTCAAGCACTGTGCTGGTCTTCAATCAGTGGGCCTAAGTGGGATATCACTCCAGTAGAGACGCTGAGCCATCCCTCCGGGTCCCTTCCACGGCAGAGCCTTGGTCACTCGGTCTGCTGTCTCTCTGCACTGACTTTGCAGGAGCTGGCGTATGCCACTCATGTAGACCCAGAACTGACATGGGCATCTTTTCAATGCAGAGTAAGCAAGTCCTCTTTCACAATCTACTTTGGCAAATGTAGCCCAAGATTGGGCAGTCATGCCCAAGTCACCTTCCCGTTAGGTTTTCTCACAATAGGAGGCAAAGTAGCTTAAGGGTGAGAGTAAAGATTTGGAGTCGGATCATACTGTAACAGGCATCAGTTCTTTCTCTTCCCTTGAGTGAGCTCGGCAAATTTCCTATCAAGATTTAAATTAAACACTGCATCAAGGGGCTGCTGGAAGAAGTGATGATATAGTGTGTGGGGGGCGTGTGGTCCATACCAAGCTCATTCAGCTTTCCTATTCTACACATCATTGCTGTCACTGAAGACCCCGAAGTGCGTTTCACATGAGCTGCCGCTCAGCCCAGCTCACTGGTGTTTTAGACATGGGTGGAAGTCCCGCCATTTTCAAGATCTAGCCCATCGCCCATCACTTTAGCCTGTCCTGTGGGATCCTGAATTTATCAGGGAACCTACTGCCATCTCTGCCCTGTGGCGTCTGGCGCTGTCTTCAATGTATCCTCATCTCAGCTAAATGGGAATACGTGAGCTTAAGGGGAGAACCCTGAGGTTCAACCTTGGCCTCCCTGCTAAGAAGCCAGTTTCAACGTGAGGCAAAATCTCCAGACTATTTTATGAAGTCCCTTCGGAATAAATCATGGCCACTGTTTCTGTATTATTTTCTTGAAAAAGCCAGGCATGGTGATGTAAGCCTGTAATCCCAGTCATCGGGAGGATGAGACAGGAAGATCACAGGTCGGAGACCGGTCTCAGCAATTTAGCAAGACCCTGTTTTAAAATATTAAAAATATATCTTAAAAATATATATTTAAATATAAATATATTTTATAAATAAATGTAAGTATAAACAAATATATCTTTATATATTTAAGGGCTTGAGGTTCTGGATTCAATCTAAGCTCAATCCCAAGAATAAAAAAAGAAAGAAAAAAATTACTAAATAAATAACATGCTATGTTGCTCTAAAACATGTAAAACTCATCTCCTTTCTTTCAAAAACTTCCTACAGGTAGCATGGTTCCTCTCAAGTCTATAACTCAATATGTTCTACAACAGATCATAATCAATTAGTATTATAGCAGGGCTCCACAGCATGAATAGTTTGTGGAAACATTCTGTGAGACAGTGCAGATATTTTACTTAGTAGGAGTTTGAAATTGAAATGGTAAGTGTGAAGAGTTTACCTAGTTGTTTCTATATAGCACCAACTTGGGCTTTTTTGTTGTTTTGTAACTAAGAATCAAACAAAAAACACAGAACTACTCATGAAAACCTAGCCTTGGTCCTGAAATTTCTGACACATTTGCTTCATACCGGGCAGATTAGGACCATCAGACCTGCTCAATCAATGAGGACCACACTGCCAGTGGGGACGGAGGTGTGGAGCACAGGCTTTCAGCACGAAGGGACTGTGAGTTAGGGCTGGTCTTTTAGACCATGTGCACTTTAAGGGCACTTTTTGGCCAGGGTTGCTTTAGAAATTCTAGAAAGAAGAGCAGGCTATCCAGCGCATGGTAGGCTCGATTCTAAGATGGCCCCATACTGCTGGGATTACAGGCTACGCCATAACACTGGCGATTTAAAGAAAATTATACAGGAACACACGCCTGTCCTTCTGTCCACCTGTCCTAGTGAGACAATCAGGAACCATCACGGTGGGACAGAAGCCAGAACAATAAAACAAACCCTGACTGGATGAAACAAATCCTCTGTGCCTACAATGCTGCTTCTCTGCCTGTGTGCTTTTTCCAGCAGAACTGTCATAAGACCCTGAGGGAACCAGAGAAGTAGAATGTTCGCCCGGGATGAAATTATTTCTAGAAGAAAACCAAAATCATCCCTTTAGCTTCACTTAGTCAACTTAAAATTGACTAATTTGGGAGGTCCCACTGCTGGGCGATCCACTGTTGGTTTCCCAGTGGGTTATCTGTACCTAACACCCAGATATGCGGGCAGTGATGATACTGGCTGCCTCTGCTACTCTTTAAGAACTTAAAGGCTGCCGGGCGTGGTGGCGCATGCTTGTCATCCCCGCGCTTGGGAGGCGGAGACAGGAGGATCGCGCAGGTTCGAAGCCAGCTGCGCGCACTGGCTTAAGAGACCCTGTTTCCAAATAAAAATGTAAAAATAGGTCTGGGAGTGTAGCCCAGAGGTAGCAGGGCTTCCAGGAACCCCAGTACCACCAAAAAAAAAAAAAAGAAAAAAGAACTTAAAGGCCACTTTTGATAAACCCAAACACTCTGCCTGGGCCTGCGGCTGTCCAATGGATGACTGGAATGGGACCTCTGTCTCCACATGTGTTTGCCCCCATTGCTGCCTGACCTTTGGGTCAGAATCTACTCAGCTCTGCAAGCAGATGCCTCGAGGGCCTGTCGGAACTGGTGCTAGCTTTCTCCTCCCCCACCCTTGGGCTTTTGCAGCAGCCACAGCAGCCCGAGCAGCCCGAGCCCTTCAGCCCACCCTGAGGTCCAGCTCAAAGCACAGGACCCGGCTGTCTACACAGGGCGACGGTGTCTCTTACAAGAGAAACTCAGCAGGACAAGGCGATCACGGCTTACCCCAGTGCCGTAAGTGTCCTGCAATAATGAATAAAGCACAGAACTTGACACGCCTTGGAACAGCCCAAAGTACCTCTTATCCCGCATTATTAACCTTGGGATTTTATCTGGGTGGGCCCGTGGGAGTTCAATTAAACCAAGTTTTACAAAGCGCATGCTGTTCTCTTTTCACACGTGATGGGCCCGTTGGGGAGACCCACAAGACATCTGGGATTCCCTGTTTCCCCCAACTCTCCCACACAAAAGCTTTGGCAGTGGATGCTCTACCTGCATTCAAGAGCAGCTTGCCTGGGCCCTTGCTCCAGAGAGCGGCTCAGAAGAGCCTTCCCCTTAGCCGGTCCTGACAAACCCCAGGGTCCTAAACCCCTCCAAGACGTAAGAAGGGCGTCTCACTGGAAGCAAAAGCGACGTCCTGACTGAGGTCTGGGGATGCCTCCAAGCATAAAGCCCAAAGAATGTTCAAGAGAGGGCAAAGCTCTGGCCGCCAGGAGTGCGGTTATACAAGAGCATGATCTTAATCAGAACAAGCCAGGAGCTGCAGAGCAAGGACGATGCATGTAATTATGGAGATGCCCTGCAGGGGGCTTTGGGCTGGATCTGACAGGAGCTGAGCAGGGAGCTGACTGCCAGACAACGTAAGAATTATTTATCCGGGAACTCAGTGCTATCATGTCATCCCAGAATAGCCCACTCGCTCACTTTTTGTCCTGGATTTGGGGTAGGGGGTTTGAAGAATCTAACTAAAAACATCTGTTAGGATTGAATATGATGATCACATTTTGATTATTTTGCTCATAACACCGTCTTGAAGGGGAAAACGGAGTGACTGGCCAAGTGGGTTTGTACCTAGTATGTGCAGAATGTGGGTGTGCCTTGCATTTCTATTCCAAAATAAAAATGAGTTATCTCATTAGAACCACTTGGGTCACCCCAGAGCTGCCAGCTTGTGTGCTTTTTCTTTCCTTCTTCTGCTCCTTTTCTTCTTTCTTAAGGAGTTACCGGCATGTCGTGGGCCTCTCCCAAGCTGCTACAGAATGACTGGTGGTCGGGCTCCTTTTGATCCAAATTAGGAAGGGCGCCTGGTCCGAAGCGTTGGCAATCATACCCTACTGCCTCTAAAGACTATGGCCAAAATATCCACAGCACCGAGGGCTGGCAAGTTTAAAGAGTTGATTAAACTCTTTGCTATGATTAAATAAACCATAATAAGATGGCACATTTAAAATGACCTGAGCTAGGCGTGGTGGCGCACGCTTGTCATCCCAGCATCCGGGAGGCTGAGACAGGAGGATCGCGGTTCGCGGACAGCCTCAACTACTTAGTGAGGCCCTCCGCAACTTAGTGAGACCCTGTTTCAAATAAAGAATAAAAAATAGGGCTGGGGGTGTAGCTCGGAGGTCGAATGCCCCTGGGTTCCATCCCCAGACTCGCAAAATAAAATAAAATAAAATGACCTTGGCTAAGAGAGTGCAGGATTGCCCAGTGAGGTCCTTGGGCCCCTCCACCTGAGCCACGTTGGGCTGCACGTGTAGCACGTAGGAAAAACCTTCAGGGAAACAGCCTTAGGGTTCTAGAAAGAGACAGCATGTGCAAGAGAGAGAGTCGGAAACCACAGGCTCAGGGCTGGGGAATCCTAAGCCACTGTCCCCATTATTCTGGTTTGAAAAGATCAGAGCAGGAGCCAGTGTGGTGGTGCACACTTGTCATCCCAGCATGCTGGAGGCTGAGACAGGAGGATCGCAGTTTGAGGACAGCCTCAGCTACTTAGGCTCTCTGCAACTCCGTGAGACCCTGTTTCAAAATAAAGAATAAAAAATAAGGCAGGGGGTGTAGCTTGGAGGTAGAATGCCCCTGGGTTCCATCCCCAGGACCGCAAAAAGAAAAGAAAAAAGAAAAGAAAAGAAAAGAAAAGAAGAGAAAGAAAAGATGAAGGCAGCAGTGTGGCGGGTGAGGTCTCCAGAGAGAGAAGCAAGTGGCATCCTGAGAACTGTCCCTGGCTGCTTCACAGTGAGAAATGGTGGCCGTCCATGGTGACTTACTGACCAGAAATACTGTGTCAATTAAGAGCAATGGCTTGTTCCCCATTCAGCAAATGTTTTCTGATGCGGGCACGTCTAAGGGTGATGTGTGGTGGGTGCTCAACTGGAGTTTCTCGCCATCGGCGGTCTCTACCTCTCAGCACTAGAGTCACGGAGGTCCTAAGGTGAACCCCGTGGTCTTTCTGCTGCAGCCGTGGCTCAGGATTATGGAGAGGGCCCAGGGGGCCAGAGAGGTCACTCGCATATCCCACACCCTACTTGCATGGCTGTCCTTTGCCCGAGTTCCCGCACAAAGTAAAATTATAACACGAGACCCGCAACATTTGGCACAAGTTTCTATTTTGGCAACTTTTGTAACTAAAACGAAAACCAAAAAACAAAAAGGGCAAATGCAGCCTCGGGTAAATCTGATTTGCCTTGCTAGGTCAAGCTTCTTTTATTACATACATTCTGCATTCTAAGAACTAATAACTTCGTATTGTAAACATTAAGCAGACAGAGTTAAGACTCAAGGCCACGTTTTATCACTGATTGTCTCTTTTTTCTTCTTCTGTCGTGTGTCTTTGGCTAGCCGAGACCAACTCGTAGTGTATAAATGCATAAGTTATATAATTATTATATAAAAAGGAAAAAAAACACATTGATTTGTATACTTCGTTCTGACAAACGCACAGCGTCTGCGACTCAGAAAGGACAATCAGAGCCCACCAGAGCCCACCAACCCCAAATGCCCGCGCGGTCGCTGGGGCGGCCCCGGGGCATCTCCTACCTGACCCTGGGGAGAATAAAGTCCCCGTGGGATACTGAGGTCCCGGACATTTCGTTTAAATAGCAGACAATTCCAGTTACAATTTTCTTTTGACAAACAAAGAGATGTGTATTTTTGGTTCTGAACCCTGCCCCGCCTCCCTCCGTTACCCTGTGTCCTTTCTGCTAACACTGGGTTTGGTATAATACTGACTGTGTGAAGCCTCATGGCTCCACGACTCATTCTCCAGATTCCCAAAGCGTCCCAACATCCAGCCTCCACTGCTCAAGAAGTTCCTTCCCGCCCTCCCTCTCGTCTCCTCCTCTGCGTCCTCCTCTCCCTCCGCCTCTGGCCCTTTGTCTACAACCACGAACTCACTCTCTACACCTCCTCGGTCCCACTATTTGGCTCACAGTCCTGCAATCGTGTTAGGGAGATGGAAACCTTGGGTTGTCTTCACAGTTTGAGAGAGCTGACTGCTGTCCATCAAATGAAATGTAGCCGGTTCTCGCCGCGGCGGCTGAGGATGCCGGGCAGCTCTTCCGTAGCAATTCCGCTGTGGGGCCGCAGTCTCTTGTCATCTGTTTTGGTTCTGATATGTTTCTGTTTTTAAATACAGGTAGTTAACCTTAAAATGATGCCGTGAACGGTAAATTAGGCCAAGACCGTGATATTGTTATTGCTTCGGTTTAATCCCGGTCTGCGCCGGCGGGATCCCAGTTCTACGCTACAGTTCATGTAGTATTTAAGGCCACTGTCTTTGGCATGTGTCCTTATGGCTTCACGTGTCTGCATACAATGTCTCTGACGAGGTCGGTCCACAGATTATATGTCCATATACATTACATTGCGAGCATCCTCTTAACTGCTGTAGTAATAGTTAGTAACTCCCTCCCGCCAGGTGTCTTTGGGGCTCTTTCCCGGCTTCCTTCCCCAGCCCCGGTCAAGCTTTATCATCTACTTGAGGCACTTTTGACCCAGGTTCTCCAATGGGTGTGTGGCAATTGATTGGTGATTGCAGGTTGTTGGGAGAGGCCTCCGTGGAGACCTTAGTAGTAAGTACCCAGGTGGGAAGGCATATGGCTGGCCGGGAGCCTCGTGTTCGGGTATATCCCCCCGGTCGGGGAATTCCAGTAGGGGTTGGGGGCAGCAAAGAAACTGGAGGACGTGACAGGGAGGGCGGGAGGGTGGGGAGCCACGAAGTTCATCTTTTGAGGGTGAGCGTGATAGGGGCCCATGTACGGGAGGTCGGAGGGGTACTTGTACAGGGAGGACTCGGGAGGGTGGGGCTGCAGGGCCTGGGCGATGCCGTGGAAGTCGAACTTGTAGGCGTAGCGCTTCCCGTGGACTTTGGTCATGATGTTCTTGTCGTAGTAGTAGCGGAGGGCCCGGCTGAGCTTATCATAGTTCATGTTGGGCTTGCTTTTCCGCTCCCCCCAGCGCCGGGCCACCTCGTCGGGGTCCGTCATCTTGAACTCCCCGTTGGTCCCCTCCCAGGTGATGCAGCTGGAATTTGAGCTGTCGGACAGGAGCTCCAGGAGAAACTGCCAGAGCTGGATCTGGCCGCTGCCTGGTGAGGAGGGAGAGGACAGAGCTGGTGAGAATGGGTCTCACCCACCACTGGGCCGACCAGAAGTGGGCGCCCTCGCTAGGCGGGCCACCCCGGGGCCAGGCCTGCCCAGCCTGCTTCCACCGGGGAGCCGCTTCTTCAGAGCGCTGCCCAAGGCTGGGAACCCCTGGCTAGAAGGACCCTGGGCCAGAATGACCCAAGCAGGGTGGCCGTCTGCCTCACGGAGGGACCAAGTGTATGTGCCGCCCATGTCCACAGCTCCCCATGGGACCAGGCTAGAGCTAAGCTCAGGATTCATTGAGGCTTTGGGGAGCCTGGGAGCTTCCTGAACCTTCTCCCTGCCCTGTTCTGCTTCTTTGAACCTTCTCTGTTGAGGACCTATTCTTAACGAGCACTTGGACATGAAGGAAACCCAGGGGACCCGACCTAAGATGACCTTTGCTCGCTCTCTAGGGGACCTAAGAGACCCAAGTTTTATGGCAAGCGAGGCGTCACACAGGGTAAAGGTCAGGCGGGTCCTGTCTTCCTTCCGAGAACAGCCAGGTCCGCCTGGTGCCGGGGGATGGAAGAGCTCGTTTTTCCTATTTGGGGAGGCAGTGTGCCATTGTGGGGAGATGGAGTGATGGTTTCATGCCATCTCTGGTGGCGAGGTCAAATGAAATAATAAAAGTCAGATGTAGGAAATGAACACCTAAAAGTTGATGGAAAAAAAAAAAAAACTAGAGAATGGAAGTCAACATGGCTATTTGGGACACAACACGAGCTGGTGCTCAGAAAAGCCATCCTGTCAAAACTTTTCCTAGCACAGAAGTGACCCACGCAAAATGAGGGTGTTTAGAAAAAAGCCGGCTCTACTTCAAACCAGATCAACCCTGGCCCGTCCTGAGGTAGGAGCATCCCTGGAGTGGAAATCCTCATGCTGCCCAGAGACACAGGCCGGCTGGATTAGGCAGTGTTTCCAAAAGAAAACCCACAATAGTGAGCCCTGAAAAATCCTCCTCAGGAGCCAGAGGGGACTCGGACTCAGATCGTGCTTAGCTGCGTGTACAAAGCCAGAATGTTCTCTACCCACTGAAAACATACAGAGAGCGGTCTTAGGTTCTCCTGAATTGTAGAAACATCTAGCCAGTCATTCTATCCACTGTGAGACAGTGCTTTTGACCGACTTAGAGCTCCCCCAAGGCGAGGACTGCGCCAATCCTACATCAATCTTGAGTATCAGGAGAAGCTAAGCTGCGCTCTGCGGATTACAGAAGCTTCAGGAATGGCCTACAGAGCTGTCCTGGGCTTAGTGACCCCCCCCCAAAATTACCTTTATTATATGATAAGCAATATCGATAGACGTGATAAAGTGATTAAAGAAATTTAGCTGGCAACTATTCAGGGAATGGGTGGAATGTAAGAATCAACTATAGATTTGTTTTTCTTGAAAGCCTTTCTGCTGGCTTCCTATATGAATTGTCAGATGAGAAATTCTCGTTTCCATGATGGCTGCAAAGAAATGGTTGTCCGTGAATTCACCCATACAATAGCATTGTGAGAAAGGTCACCTTTCTTTTTTTCCTTTTTAAATATATTCTGGAAAAAGATCGAGTTCAGCGGGGCAACACATTTGAAACGTATTAACAGCTTGTAGCTCATCGCCATGGAAGCCTTCCCTTTTGTGGAACTCTTTATACAAACTGTTCTCAATCAAGTTTTGTTGCCTCCAACATTTCATTAATATGCATTTTAAAAACACAAAGAATGGCATGAAAGAAACATATGGCTTTAGTATATATACTGTAACCAGAGAATTAAAACTTGAAAAAAATTCCATAGATGACCTGGGAATAGGAAAAAAAAAATAACATGGAAATTTTTTTTTCATTTAACAGCCTAACATATGCTTCAGTATAAATATATACAGTTGTTTGAAAATAAATATTCAGTGTCAACTTTCTCCCATAGAGAGAGCGATTCCCCAGATTTTGTATAAATACACAGACCTGCCTCATCCGCCAAAATAACACTTGGTATCCGTTCAGATATTGGCATCGCCGTTCAGATATTGGCATCGCCTCTTAGAAATGTCTCCCTTACCCACTTTCCTTGTAAACACGTGTAGGAGGGACGGGTGAGAAAAGATGTCGCGTACCTCTTGCTTGTAAAGGACCAGAAAGTGAAAGAGCTACAGTCATGGCTTGAAACCCCAGGGCAGAGCTGACATCTCAGGAGGCCATTTACCAAGAGCTGAGCAGATACAGGGCTCAGGCCCTGAGCCTCCCACGGCTCCTCGGAGCTAAGAGACCTGTGAGCCAGGCCCATCAGCTTCCAGGCAGAAAATCACCACAAACGTTGAACTCAACGGAAGTTTAAGTAAATGTTATGTATAATGTAACGAGCTATCAGCCCCATTAATTGTTAAGTTTAATGCTCGTATCAAACTCATGGCATTTATATCAGTGGGGCATATTTTCTCACTGCACGAGAATCCTCAAGGATGCACCGTGGCCGCAGAGCAATAATCATAGTCCATGGTTAGCGGACACAGTAACTCTTGGCCAGGGAACTTCAAAAGCAATGTATGAAGTTCTCATTTTACTGCCAGGACAATGACAATGAGCATGTAATGAGATGCATTTGAGAACACAGAACACTATTCAAATAAAAAAGGATGCTTTTAAGGGCCTGGATCACTCGCTGGCTAAACTACGGAGTAAAAAGAGAAGTTCTTCAAAACAAGCCTTCCCTTCTGCCAGCATCACCGCCTGTCCCTCCTGAGCCCCCATTTTTTTTTTTTTTTTTTGCTTAAAAACCTTCACACCTTTTTTTCACTCTGTCCTGATGACATCCTTGCATATCAGAAAGGAGTAGTAAATAGCAGGAATCCCAGCATTCCGGAGGCTGAGACGGGAGGATCGTGGTTTGCAGACAGCCTCAGCTACTCAGTGAGGCCTTTTGCAACTCAGTGAGACCCTGTTTGAAAATAAAATATTAAAAAATAGGGCTGGGGGTGTAGTTCAAAGGTTGAATGTCCCTGGATTCTATTCCCAGTACTGCAAAAAGAAAGAAAGAAAGAAAGAAAGAAAGAAAGAAAGAAAGAAAGAAAGAAAGAAAAGAAAGAAAAAGGAAAAAAGAAAAGAGTAGTAGAAAGTTTTTCTCTAGAGCAATAAACTAAAAGTTAGGATTGGGGCAAACAGAAAACAAGCAGTAGCATGTACTTTCCATGGGGAGGGCCAGCAGCAAGGCAACCACCCAGGACCACTCTGTCAGCCCTGCGAAGTCTTAGAAAGATGGTGCTCTCAGGGCCTGCTGAGAGCCTTTGAAAGCTTACCAAGTGCCAGGCCCTGTTCTAAACACTCACCTACGACAGTTCAATCCCCACAAGAATCGTGGGATGAGGACACTAGCTCACAGAGCTGGACTGGTTTCTGTTGCCCACGGTGGGTGAGGGGAAGCTGAGCACAGCCTCTGGCTCACTCCTGTACCACCCATGGCGTGCGCCTGTGCAGCCCCCGGGGTCCTCCCAGGCTGTCCCCACCCTGGACCTGCAGCTTCGGGGGCTCGCCCTGGAAAAGTACATGCTCCCACCACCTGGCAGAGGGCTAAACTCCCCTAACACTCTTCTGTTGGTGGTGAAGAAAGCAGGTTTGTTGCCCATTAAAGGATGTCCAGTTAGAGTCCATGGAGCCACTGAACAGAACTCAAGACAGCCCTATAGAAAGGTCATAATTCACAAAATGAATTAAATTCAAGCTCAAAGCCATGCTGATGGGGCATAAAGGATCTGTGTGTTCTTAAGAGACCCATAACATAGGGTTGTGAGGACACACCTTTCTCCGTGGGATAAATGCTTTCAGAGTACGGGCTGTAGGATGTCTAGATGCTGATATGGGACATCATCGCGTGCCTTCATACCCTACAATGGAATCTTTCCACCCAAAATAATAAAAATAGTGCGCTCGATGAAACGCAAAGGCAGCCACTTTAAATGATAAAGTGCTGATGTATGAGCGAATGGAAACCTGGACTCAAACAGGAAGACACACCCTCGCTCAGAAAGATCAAAGACGTTCTGATGTCGGGAAATGGCCATGCAGATACAGCCGACACGGGCTGAGGGATAAACGGGCCCAAGGTCCCCTTCATCACAAACTAAATCAAGTGACTCTTGACCTTGAAGTTGCTTGACTAAAACTAAAGTTTTAGGGTTCCCATGCCCCCCGGTGTTGGGGGCCTGCTCTGCCAGGATGATTCCCCAGGCTGGGCGCTGTTTCCAGCCTCCCACCTCTGACTCCTGCTCCCTCCCTGTACCTCCAGGGAGCATCCCCAAGCCGCGGCACCAGGCTGCGGGGTGCCGCGAGAGCTGGTGCCCATCTAAAGGCCAATTCTCATTGGCCTCCGTCTCCAAAGGAGCCAAGCAGCACCTCTGGGCCGAGACTACATGGGCATGCCACGGATTTCCTCCAGACAATCTGAGGGGCCGAATGGCCGATTTCCGCATGACCAAAACAGCCTAGCTCCCTCCTCTTCCGTTCTGACTACAATTCACCAATGGGTAGGAGCACTTTAACAGTCGCTCAGCTGCATGGAGAACCCTCTTTCCTAACTGCACATTTCCCAGGACCTCCCTTCTCCCTTCATACTTAGGGGCAGCGTGCATGGACCGAGGAGATAAAAACAGACTTGGGAGAGAGGTCCCACACCAGGTATCCCTTCTCTTTTAGCTGTGTGACTTGGGGAAAGTTCCTCAGCATCTCTGGGCCTCATCCTCGCCTCCTGTAGGGTGGATATAATCATCTCCGGGGGCTGGCATGAGGCACAGCAAGACTCAGGGGCAGAAGCATGATCTGGGAGGGGGAGCACACCACAGTGGTGGGAGTCGACGGACTGTAATTTCACATTATTGTATTAACATTCCCAGCGTGTCGGAACGTCCGAGCTTTTCCTCTTCCTAATCTGCCCTGAGAGTCCCGGCCAGAGCAGTCTTCCTGGAGCATGATTCACTATAATCATCTCAGAACACAGTGATTATTTTTATTTGAATGGGTAGGAGCCAGTTGAGAGCAGAAGGCTGGGTAGAGGTCCGAGGAGGAAGCTCTGGAGCCTTGACCACCAGTTGAATGCTTCACGTAGGGAAGGGAGCCCATGGCTGCGTGGGCTGGGCAGTGCTGACCACCTCGTGTCCCTGTCTCCCCAGGACAAGGTGATCCTGGCATTTGCCTATTCTACAGATAATTGCTGAGCTCCTGTCTCAGGCTGAAGCAGTTCAGAAAACAGTCCCCTCGGGCTGCTCAGCTGGGGGTGCAGTGCCTGTGACCCCAGTACTTGGGAGGCTGAGACAGGAGGGTCACAGGTTCAAGGACAACCTCAGCAAGTAGTGAGACTCACGTCAACTTAGAGAGACCCTATTTCCAAATAAGAAATAAAATGGAGCTGGGTGTAACTTGGAGGGAGAATGAATGACATGACCCTGGCTTCAATCTCCAGAGCTAGACAAACACCCACCCCCACGCACAGGAGTATTTATCAAACTCAGTGATGCTAACCAAAAGTTCAAGTCACTCTATAACGATGGTGTTGAGTTTGCAGCTGAGAATGTGTGTCATGTGCTCTGCGTTGCTGATGCTGACGCCAGCTCAGTGGTCTCTGATCTGAATACAAACACACAGATTGGGTGGGTTGGCACTACGGCGTGTGGACAGGTGGTGAGGCAGGGTGAGGCGCTGCTTATACAGGACCAGTGAGGAACCTGACTCTCTTCTAATTTCAGCGATAGCCCGTGAGAGATGACCCTGATCTGAAGTCTTATGGTTACAATCAAGCGCCTCCTTTGCAAACAGTGACTTCATCTGCCAGTGTGATACGTTGGAATTGTGTCCCACTAAAACTTATATATTGAAGTTTTAGTCCCAGAACCTCAGAATGTTACTTTCATTTGAAACAAGTCCTTTATGGAGGAAAGTGGGTGAAAGTGAAGCTGAGCACGGTGGCGCATGCCTGTGATCCCAGTACTTGAGAAGCGGAGACGAGAGGATCGCAGGCTCTTGGTCGGCTGCACCAACTCAGCGGGACACTCAGCAACTTAGTGAAACCCCGTTTCAAAATAAGAAATAGAGCCGGGCGCGGTGGCGCAGGCTTGTAATCCCAGCATTCGGGAGGCTGAGACAGGAGGATCCGGGTTCACAACTACCCTCAGCTACTTAGCGAGGCCCTTGGCAGCTCAGTGAGACCCTGTTTCAAAATAATAAAAAATAGGGCTGGGAGTATAGCTCAGAGTTACGGTGCCCTAAGGTTCCATCTCCAGTACTGAAATAAATAAATAAATAAATCTTTAAAAAAATAGAAAGGTCTAGGGGTGTAGTTCAGAGGTAAAACCTCCCTGCGTTCAACCTCCTAATAACAACAACAAAAGTTAAAGTGAGGTCTTTGGAGTGTGAGCTATTCTAATATAACTGGTGTTTTTATTAAAATAAAAGAGAAATGTGGACAGAGACAGACACATGGAGACAATGAGAGGGAGACCTGAGGAAATGACAGCCCAGGAGAGAGGCTGAGACGGTCTCCCCCAGTCCCAGAGGAGCTGCCAACACGCACTGTGACCTCAGCCTTCTGGCTTCTACAACTCTGAGACGACATTTCTGCTATTTAAGCCACTGAGCCTGTGGTATTTGTTACAGCAGCGCTCACAAACAGTGTGGGTTAGATTAGAATACGCTTTGCTGACGCTAAAACCTTAATTTATACCCTGGCCTGTTTCTTTTTTGCGCTAAGGCAAATCATCCAGTAAAACCTAAACAACTACAATTTGTTCAGCTGAATGCATTTCTCACCCCTAGAAGTTTCAACACAGCCACTGCCCCAAAGGTCTGAGGCATCAGGACAAAATCATCAGCGGCGTCTCACCTGGATTAGCAAGGCGGCTACTTGTTGGTCCGAGGATCTGATAGGGATCTACAGAAGAAGAACAGTAAAGTCAAACCCCAAAGGCCAAGTCGTGACTCGGTGCGCCGAGACTCCAAGCCGACCCAACTGTGTTCCCAGATTTCAGAGAGAAAAGTGTCTCCACCCGAGGGTACCTGCCGCCTTCTCCCATGAGAGACGTCACAGAGAGTGCCCGGGATGCGTCCTGCCTCCTCCTTGGTGACAGAGCTGGCATTCTCGCTCTACCCGCCTAGCCGCCAGCCTGCTCTGAGTGGGGTATCACTGGGGAGAATGTCCCAGGCCCCAGCGGCCCGGGGCCACGCCGGCCACGTGGCTCAGCACATTCCGCTGCAATTCTGCCTCGATCCTGATGCTTTGCTAGCCTCGACGCACGTGGCTTAGAAGTTAAAAGCAACCGAATTCACAGGTCACAGCGACGCAGCCTCCGGGCCGACAGAACTCTCCCCACGTGTGCTGCCTGGGTTTGGGAAATGTGTTAGCACACGCTCAAGTCATCCCGACTCAGTGGACTGGTGGTGTGTGTGTCGTAAAGACATAACGCCATGTTTCTTTCCAAAGTGGCACATTTTAGAAACACGCCAGGCTGTGTCCTCTCTTAGGACTGTCTGAGTGGCTGTGGGACATACCTAATTGAGGACGCTGGTCTTCAGTTTTGGGCACCGTGGAAGGAGATGGCTGAGCAGCTGAAAATCCAAAGGAAAAGGTGATTGGCTGCAATGCACAGCTGGCGGCTAGTCTTTAATACTGTTGATTCTGTAATCATTCCATTCATCATTTAAACTATTAATATAAGAGTCTAATTCTTACAATAAGAATCTTACAGTAAAGACAAGTTCCCCTTCTGAATGAATCTACCATAAACACTGTAACAATAAAGGAGTTTTTTCTCTTATTACGAAATATTTGATAGCTGTGGGTGGTGACGCAGGCTTGTAATCCTAGAACTTAGGAGGCTAAGACCAGAGGATCATGGTTTGCGGACAGCCTCAGCTACTTAGCGAGGCCCTTTGCAACTCAGTGAGACCCTGTTTCAAAAATTAAAAGACTAATACCAGGCGTGATGGCGCACGCTTGTCATCCCCGTGCTTGGGAGGCAGAGACAGGAGGAGCGCGCAGGTTCGAAGCCAGCCGCGCTGGCTTAAGAGACCCTGTTTCCAAAAATAAAAAATAGTATAAAATAGGTCTGGGAGTATAGCCCGGAGGTAGAAGAGCTTCCAGGGATCTCAGTACCACAAAAAAAAAAAAAGAAAAAGAAAAAAAAAAAGAAAAGAAAAGGCTAAAATATAGGGCTGGGTGTAGCTTAGAGGTACAATGACCTTGGGCTCCATCCTAGTATCACACACAAAAAATTTTGTATGTCCCACTCCTTTCAGATATTAAAAAACAAGAATTTGAGATGGCTTACAAAGCAGAAAAAGAAAAATCATCATATAAAAATAAATCGATAAAGGGAAGCGTCCAGGAAATTAAAATATAATGAGGCACAGTTAAAATTAAGGGAACTGCCAGTTACTTACTGTGTACTCAAACATTCCATTGAAACACAGTACCTCACTCATCTCTTTCATTTATAAAAATAAGTATAACCCAAACAGAGAAAGAATCACTCCATTGAAAGACCAGTTTTAGCCAGGGGTGTAGTAGCACACTCCTGTAATCCTTGTATTGGGGAGGCTGAGCCAGGAGGATCGTAGGTTTGAGGTCAGCCTCAGCAACTTATTAAGAACCTCAGCAACTTAGTGAGATCATGTTTCAAAATTAAAAAAAAATAGCACTGGGGGTATAGCTCGAAGGCAGAAGGCCTCTGGGTTCAATCTCCAAATAAATAAATGAATATTTGTTTTTGATAAAACCAACCCCAACCACTTGCTGCAAAATCATGGATTAACTGCAAAACTCAGGACGGACTCTCTTGGTGGTCATCCACTGCCTTGTGACATGCAGATCAGGGCGGAGGGACCCGGCTCTGTACCTTTCTGAGGAGTGGGGTGGCCATGAGTGGCCCAGGCTGATCTCCTGGGAGGCTCATAAGGCAAATCTGTAAAGACAAATAAATTAACTAAAAACCCAATATTTTTCGAATAGATGCTTTGTGTTTTTTAAATTTTAGTTTGCATTTACTAGAATAAATATTGTGTAAGTCGAGTCATCCAGCGACATATCGAACCTAGGCTCCATTCGATTTTTAGAGGTTTTCCTTTTAATGATTGCAATTTTGTCTGTCTCCGTGCTCTAAATTCTCCATTTATTCAAAAAGTCCCATTGTCACATTCTTGTAGCGGTTTCTGACTCTTTAAAAGTCTTCTATGATCAGAGCTCGAGACCACAGGAAGAGGTACTGGCTATCTCACTGGTCCTGTCCCCACTCAGGACTCACCCTATCTCCATGTCCCACCCGGAACAGAGACCACAGCATAGACGCCTCAGCCCATCTGTGTTTGCGGCCCACCCCACGTCCATCAGATGGCAAGCATGCTCTCTTTCCCCTTCTCCTGGGACGGGATCGCTGCTTTTTATCCTCTTTTCCATGAGCTGCCTTCCTTGGTTTTCCCTAATTCCTTCCCTGTAGTCTCCGTTTGTGCTGAACTGGTCTGGCTGTTTTTCTAGGCAAATGCGTATTCTTTCTCCTTTTCTAAATAAGTTTAGAATGTCTCTAAATGAATTGCATCTAACAGATTACAGGGCTGCTAGAGCACTGCCCCACAACACGTTAACAATGACACACGCGTACGTATTTGCCGGTAAGTTCTCTGCACTTGGAACGCGGTCTCGTTTACCCCATAAACCTCCATTTCACTCTCAATTGCAAGTGCAACAACTGCACTCCTAGCACCTCAGCGAGAGTTCCACTTTTGATTACCCAGGCTCCAAGTCGCTTCAAGTTGCTTTCAAAACATATATTCCAGAAACGCGGTTATGCCTGTTCTCATTAACTCTGCACGTGTAGTCTTATTATAGGGCCATTTCAAAGCCGGCTCCTTGGGTTGCTGGGTCTCAGCTCAACGTCAAGTGTTATGCTGAGCCAAGTGTAAACCACGGCGAGATACTTCAGCAGGTGTACCGCTGCCAGACCCCAGGAGATGGTTATAAATCTCACTTAGAGGGCAGGGCAATGCCATTCTTTTTAAGCCTCCCTTTAAACAAATCATCTAATCTTATTTAAAACTGGCCGTTTGGTGGGTCAGTCTTCAAAGAACTTGACTATGTTACAGGGTATGCATCTCTCCCTATTTCCATATCCCAAAGAGAGTAGAAATGGCATGCAAGGCGAAATTCAACACAGAATTGCCTTAATTTGTTTGGTGTGTTTGGCTGCGAGCAGTGCGACCCGTGTGGTCCTTGAATCCTACCCTCCTGAGCTTTGACAGGCTGCGGAGCTTTGCTTTGAAACTCTGCTATTCCTCTCTTTCCCTCTCAGCTGGCGACTCTGCATTTGGGACCTTCAGTTTTCCCCACTCGGCTCCTCAGAGGGAGTTTCACTTTTCTGGACTCGGAATTGCATGTGGGAATTAAATCTGCTGCCACTATCAATTTAAAATTAAATTTCAACTTCATTCTCCGGGAGCATTTTGCAAGTGGATTCTGTACCCCTGGCATTTTTTTCTCCCCAACTAAAATCAGAGTCTCGATATGAGAATTGTCTTGGAAAAATGAATCTACTAGCAGTGCAATCCTAACAACACCTAGCCTGATTCAGGAGCAGACAGGCATACCCACAAAGGGCTTCTATTTACCAGTGAAAAAGCAAGATACTGTAGAATTATGTGGTCACAATAGCCAAATTATGGAAACAATCTAGGTATCCATCAACAGATGAAGGGGGGTAGGAAAATGTGGTATTTATATGCAATAGAATTCCCCTCAGACACAAAGAAGAATACATCATTGTGTGGTATCTACACACAAGGAATTCTACTCAGACCTAAAGTTGTTGTGTCATCTACAGGAAGATGGATAGAATGAGAGGGTAGTCAGCTACGTGAAGTGAGCAAGTCTCAGAGAGACGAGGCTCCTACGTTTTCTCTCATATGTGGAAACTAGAGAGAAAATAGGAAACCGAAGGGACTTAGATTAAAGAGAGAGACCAGTAGAATGGTGGAAGGGGTGGAGAAAGGAACTGAGCAGGAAAGAGGAGGGTCGAAGGAAACAGTTCAAGCAATGCTCTGTCCATGTACAAAGGTACCTCGACCAACCTCCCTAACATGTACAGGGTGGGCGTGGCGGGTTGGATGTGGAAAGAGATATACCAGGTTTTGTATATATGTATGTATATTTGCATCACTTTGAACCTTCCCTGTGATATATAATCACAATGCATCAAAAAAAAAAGCACAAAAAGAAAAAGGAAAGAAGAAATACATCCCAGATCCTTGTTTCTCAAAATGTGGTTGGTGGACCAGCAACCTCAGCGACACCTGGGCATTTGTCAGAAATGCAAACGCTCACCCCGGACCTACGGAGTGGGAATCGGCACTTTACCAAGATCCCAGGAGCCATGGGTGCACGTCAAGGTCTGAGAAGCTCTAGAGAACCTCCATCCCTCTTCCAGGAAGCTGCATTCTTGCAGATAATGATTTCAGAAATGCTATCTGGAGTGTGCCAGTCCAAATGTAAGAAATGACTGAAAGTTCTAGAATGTCTGCCCTTCATTGAACAACCTCAGCTTTCTTCCTCTCCTATCCTTCCGGTTCAAGCTTTGCTAAGATTTCCCCTCTATCACTGGAGTCCCTCTGGTATTACCACTACTCCCTAGCTTGGGCATGTTAGAGAAAACATATGTCCCTTCTCTTTCTGTGCTTGACTGATCTCACTTAACATAATGTTCTCTAGTTCCTTCCATCTTCTTGCAAATGCTATTATTTTATTTTTCTTTAATGGAGGAGCTACATACGAATATGTGTAATAGCATAAATACAACATGATTAACCTGGAGACTCTCTATGGTGGGGGAGGGAAAGGGAGGAGGAAGGGCATGAAGCACAATGTAAATGTATACCACTCTCAATATGTTCCACTTATTAAAAAAAATTAAATTTAAAAAATTTAAAAAATTTTAAAAAAGAATGCCTGCCCTTCCTGGAGGTCTGAGAACATGAATGGAACTCCCAGCAAGCGCCCGCAGGTCACTCAGACATGACCTCGAACAAAAAAGTATGGCTCGTGGGAGGTGCCTGGAAAATTGTAAGCCCCAAACTATGGCTACAAAAATATTTTGAAACCCTTTATTCATAAAAATCCTGTTTTTGGACGAATAGCCATGTTCCATCCTCCCTTGAAAATAAATCAGGAGCTGAACAACACCAGACGGAATCTAATTTTCAGCCAAGTATTTGGGATGTTTGCATGAACAATGATTAGCATGTCCATGAACGCTGCCACAGAGATAAGCAGGCTTTTGTTTTCATGACATTCTGAGCCAGTGTTTCCTTATCGGCTACCGATTGCAGGCTGTGGCCCAAAGCTGCCTCCTGAGGGAGGAGACTTTGGAAAGTGCTGACGCTGGGAACTGCCTGCTGAGGAGAGAGACAGCCAGCTGGACAGACAGCCACACTGCTCACAGCATAGACGGTAGGTATTTCTGCTCTCGGTGCTAGAGAAGTGACTGGCCCGGGTGTCTTTGCTATTTATCCTTCTGTTGACAGCAGAGCGCGGGACGTCTAGGAAGAACATATTTCACACTTAGTTTTTGGTGACCAGTTCTCTTCTACTTATCTTTCTGGTTACTCACTCAGATGCTGGGCAGAAGTCCTAGTGTATGGGACGGCTGCTGTCTACCTTTCCTTTTGCCATTTTTTCTCTACTTAGAAACTGAGCTTTACAATTTTGCAGGCGTTTGAGGTAACCACACAAAGTATCATATATGCCATAACCTAGACCCAAACATGATATGAAGATACGGATGGGGAGCTGTAGGGGTGTGGCTTTCCCCATCCAGAACCTTTGACAATTTCCGGGGAACTGAGATTGGTTTCTGATTTGCGGTGAGACTCCGCCCCACCCGATCCTTCCAAAGACGTGGAGGGCTCAGAACGCTCTGGCTGCCCTTCCCATGAGCTTTAGTAATTTCCACCACGTTATCTATTCTCCCTCCATCCAACTCACTGAGAGGGAAGCTCCAACCTTCCTGCCCTCTGCCGAGCTGCTTTACTTTTGACAGTTCCTAAACCTGGGTCACGGAAGAGCTCACCCTCATTCACGTCCTGTTCCAAAGTACCTGCAAGGTCCCCTGGCCAGGCTGGATGAGAAAGCTGAGATTCGCCTTGTCTTATGAACTTAGACACTAATAAGGAAGACAAATTAGGAAGACCAAGAACTAGAGCCCAGAACCAATCTGTGAAAGGGAAGGAGTTTATAGTCAGCCCTGATGTCACCAAGCTGCTTCCTCTTGCCTTCCTCTACACCTTCCTAGAATCTTCTAGAGTTATGTATCAAAGACCTGGAAGCGGTATTCCTTTGGCCTGCTATGCTTGGTCGAGCTGAGCTGCGCTAAGTTGTGAGCTGCAATGGAGAACTCATTTAAGACGCGAAGAAGCTCCCAAAGAACACCGGCCTGGGAGAAGCCACGGCTGTGTGCGCAGATCACATTCTCTCCCTCTTCTGAGAACATCCCAGATGCACATCATGACATGGGGGTCGTGGTGAGGGAAGAAAACAAGGGATTGTAGAATCTCTTCCTTGGGAGAGGATGGAGCGCTCACAGGACATGCTCCCAGAGGCCCGGTGGCATGGTGCATCACAAGGTCAAATGCTGGCCTGCAAGATTCTGTGAGTCACATCTATCTCAGATTTTGCCACTTTACCCCAAGACCTCGAGGGGCTAATTCTTCAAATGGGGTGTGGGTGAGATGGGAGGATCACAGGTTCAATGCTAGCCTCGGCATCTTAGCAAGACCCTCAACAACTTAGCAAGACCCTATTTCAAAACAAAAAATAAAAATTAAAGTAAGGAAGTAGAATGCCCCTGTGTTTCATCTTCAGTACAAAAGAAAAAGTGTGTGTGTATAGGGGGATGTGGATTGGACAAATGAGAAGGATTATTCAGAAGAGGCAAAAAAGAGTTTCTTACTTATTACTGGTAATAATAACTATAACAACCTGAGAGACACAGACAAGATTGTAAAATAATGATCACAGAGACACAGAATGGGAAATGACATGTCTGCGTGCTAAGGTTTTGTAGGAGGAGAGACCAATCTCGATGTTAGTTCAACACAGGGGACATGGAAGAAGGTGTGTTTTGAATCATAAATTGCCAAACTATGGAACTAGTCAAGGTGTCCATCAACAGATGAATGGGTTACAAAATGGTGGGATATGTACACAATGGAATTTTACTCGGCCATAAAGAAAAACACAATGGATGGAACTGGAGGACATTATGCTAAGTGAGATTAGTCAGGCACAAAAAATAAGAAATCAGATGCTTTCCCTAATATGTGAGAGTTAGGGAGAAAAGAGGAGCAAACAAGTCAACCTAAAGGAGGAGAAATGAGGGGGGAAGAGGAAAATCTCTAAAGCTCACAATGTACTTAAACATATAGAAGTCAATCACTAAGCCAAGCAAGGGAGGGAGGGACGGGGAGGGAATGGGGTGGGATTTGGGTAGGGGTTAAATCAGCGATGAGTACATGTTTGTACACACAAGTTTTTTACCCCAATAAGTTGTATGAATATAATGCACCAATAAAAAAATTTTTTTAAAAAAAAGAATAAAAATTAGGGCTGGGGGTATAGCTCAGAGATAGAATGCCCCCGAGTTCCATCTCCAGTACTGCAATAAATAAATAAATAAATAATAAATAAATAAAAAGAAAAACACAATTGCATCATTTACGGGGAAATGGATGGAGCTGGAGGACATTATGCTAAGTGAGATTAGTCAGTCACAAAAGATAAGAAAGCAGATATTCTCCCTAATATGCAAAAGCTAGGGAGAAATGGGTCATAGGAGGAACTCTAGATGAAGAAGGAGATACTATATGTGAGCAAATAAGGAGACCTCAGGGGATGGGAGGAGGAAAGGGAAATTCTCTGATGCACATGATGTACTTTAACACACATAGCGAAGTCAGTCACTAAGCCAGGCGTGAGAAGGAGGGAGGGGGAGGGGAGGGGCGGGAATTGGGGAAGGGATACCTGGGTGATGTGTGCATGCGTGTCTCCGCCATCGTGTATCCCACTCAGATGTATGACTACAATGCACCAATAAAATTTAAAAATTTTTTTTTTAAATTTAAACACAGAGAAGTACCAGGAATCAGAATGAAAGGAGACAAGGGAGGGAAAGGTTCACAGGTGGTCACCTGCTGGGGCCCTGGTCACCTGCGGGGGCCGGGGCAGTCTTGGCCAGTGTGAGGTGGGCTGAAATGACTCAGGAGAAGGTTAGTTCTGTGGGGGTAAACAGTGAAGGACTCTGAAATAAACAAGACATTGGGAAATCCAGCCATGAGCAGATAGAAAGGTGGGTTGGGGCTGTGGCCCAGGAAGGGATGACCTAAGGTGAGAGGGGCCAGAGGCCAGGGCAGGGAGGGAGGCGAGGGAGCAGGGCTGGGGAGCACAGGTGCAGGCAGAAAGCAGAAAGGGGGATCCTTGAGCGCCATCTTATTCAAACCAGGGAGACTGGGAGACCATGACATTTCTTCTATCAGGGGCCATAGGGCAGAACAGAGTTGCCACCCAGGAACCTGGCTTGCCTCTGGGTGGCACAGGGATGCTGGCCAGAGTCCTCTGTGTGCATGGACAGGGTTAAGGTAAGTGTAGTGGATGTGGAGCTTACCCCATGCAGACCCAAGGGTGTGGGGTACAGAAACCGGGACCCCTACTTAAATAGGCTCTATAAGGAGTCAATAGTCACATCCTCTGAAAGCAGTAGACACCCACTGATCTCAGGACCATGTCAGATGTGATCAGGGACCCCACATCTGTGACCCTGCAGCTCTGGGAATCCACAGTGCAAGCCCTCCACCCCTGGTACCTCAGAGTTCCCCATCACAGGCCTCCACAGCACAGACCATCCCTGCCCTGGACCACAAGGAGCTGAGAATGCCCCTCCCACGGTCAAGTCCTGGAGCCCCTACAGTCAATAGCCCTCTGGCCTGTTTATCTGACTTAAGTTCTTTGTAAGTTAGATGCCAATGCTTTGGCTCCTTTCAAAGATCACAGTGGCAGTCCTCAAAATAGAGATTTCTGGTACCAACTGTGACTTGGAAACATCCCGGTCCAGTGATGGAGGAAGGAGAGGGTGAGTTCCTCGGAGCCCTGCTCACACAGAAGGCACCACAGGCTGATGTGGAGAGTCAGTGCTGCTCTTCCCTCCCTGGGTGAGGAACTGAGGGGAGCCCAGCCACCAACACTGCTGCCACCCCACCTGCCATACACCTGGATGGGTCTCATCTCCGTACACCTGGACGGGCCTCCCCTCCACACATCCAGATGGACCTACCCTCTGTACACCTGGACGGGCCTCTTCTCCATATACCTGGATGGCCCATACCTCCCAAATTCACCATGTTCTAAAACAAGAAGAAAGTATCTGCAGGGTCATGGTCTGTCCACAGGGCATGAAGCAGAGCTAGCTGGTCTGACCAATGGGTTACAGCAACATCTTTGGCCAGTGTGGTGGGCTTTGAGCACAGATCACATTAGCTCATGAACCCAGTCCTTGTACCTCAGCCAGCAGCATCCATGAAATTGCTGTAAATAAGTTTTTAAAAAGAATCAACTCATTTTCTAAAGGCCACATGTTTTGCAGATAGTGTGTGTGTATGTGTGTGTGTATGTGTGTGTGTGTGTACATACATACATATATGTGGTACTGGTGATTGAACCCAGGAGCTTTCTACCTCTGTGCTATATCCCCAGCCCTATTTTATTCTTTATTTTGAAACATGTTCTCACTAAGTTGCGGAGGGCCTCACTAAGTAGCTGAGGTAGACTGTGAACCTGCGATCCTCCAGTCTCAGCCTCCCAAGTACTGGGATTACAAGCATGGACCACCACACCTGGCTCCAGAGCCCTATTTTTTGTTGTTGTTTTGTTTTGAAACAGGGTCTCACTATGTTGATGAGAGTCTTATTATTTTCTGAGGCTGTTCTTTTTTTTTTTTTTTTTTTTGGTGGTACTGGGGTTCCTGGAAGCCCTTCTACCTCCGGGCTACACTTCCAGACCTATTTTATATTTTTGAAACAGGGTCTCTTATGTCAGCGCGGCTGGCTTCGAACCTGCGCAATCCTCCTGTCTCCGCCTTCCAAGCACAGGGATTACAAGCGTGCGCCACCACGCCCGGCTGAGGCTGTCCTTAAAACTGGGATCCCCCTGTCTCAGCCTCCCAAGTACTGGGACTACATGCCTGGCTTGTTTCTATTTTAAGTATGGATGGAAAGTTTTTCAAATGCTTGCAACACCATCTCCACCCATCGCTACCCTTTCCTACATTTACCCACAGATTCACTTGCTAGCAGTATACTCAAGAATTCTCTAGAACCAGAGGCTGAGGTATACGTCTGTATTACATGTTTCATTTTTAAAACACTTGGGGTTCTCCGGAGCCAGTCCAGTTGACTGCAGACACTGGATTCCATTTAAACATATCCACATTTAAATGCCCTGTGCCAGAGCAGAGGAATCAAAGGACTTCGGCTAAGCCTTCCCACCAGACTTTGCAAGAGCAGAGAAGCTAGCGTTCAATCGCCAGCCTGAGTCACTGTGGCAATTGCAGGGCAGCGTTGAGGTAACAGCAGCCCAAGAAGCATCTCCATTCCTGCGCTTAGCTCCCCGGCCCGTCCTCCTCACTGCAAAAGAGCTGCCAAGCCTCTGATCTAAGACTTGTGCAGCCTAGACATGGGTGAGAGGCCAAAGATGGGCAACCTGGGTCTGGGAAGACATGATTGCCAGAACCATGGGTAAATATGGAAAAATGATCCTACCACTGGGATGAGGCAGTCCTAAGCTGCAGCAAGGGGATGGATGTCCAAGGAATACCACACTCTCCACCCTCCTTCTACAGCGCCCCGTCCTGCTCATTATCCAGCTGACAAGTGTCCAGTCCTCCTGGGGCACGTGGCCATTCCTCTGGCCGGCTTCCACCCCCTAGGTTCTGAGTTCTCACCTCTCTTGCACTAGCAGCTTCTGGATGGCACAGTTAGTGACTGTGCCTCACCTGCCAAGCCTGGCACCCTAGGTTCAACATTTGCAAGTCCACGTCTGCCTCTGGTGCAAAATGACTCTGCAGAAACCTCTAGAACTGCAGGCTACAGGTTTCAACTGGTGCATCAATGTGCCCTGGCACACACTGAGTCAGGTGGACAGCGAACTCTCTCAAGACAGGCAGCACTGGGAAGTGTGGCCCGTATTCCCAGGGTCTGACTTCATGTTTGGCACTAAAAAGGTACTTATTATGTATTTATTTTTGGTGTGAATGATAAGTAAACTATTTGCCTAATCAAATTATCTGTAAAGACATAAAGTAAGCTTCAGAGGTCAATAAAATTCATGACATTCCCTGTTCTGAAACTTGGGGATTTAGACACTACTGTTCTGGGGTCCCCCTGTGTTGTGCTGTAGCCCAAAGATGGCCGGACTGCACCTCTGTCCTTCTCTTAGCCTGAAATGGACATATTCTTATTCCTGGGCATCTAGGAGGCCTCCTGTGCCCACTGTCTTTTTAGAGAAGTTAGTTAAGAAGCTAATTTGTTTCTTTTTTTATGTGTGTGGGGGTCTGGGGATGGAACCCAGGGGCATTCAACCTCCGAGCTACACCCCCTGCCCTATTTTTTATTCTTTATTTTGAAACAGGGTCTCACTGAGTTGCAGAGGGCCTCACTAAGGAGCTGAGGCTGTCCGCGAACCGAGATCCTCCGGTCTCAGCCTCCCAAATGCTGGGATGACAAGCATGCGCCACCACGCCCAGCTTGTAATTTGTTTCTAATTCAACAGCGTGGACACTTTTTATGTGGCCTTTGAATGAAGCATGTAAACTGAATTTAGTTTTCCAACCCACAGAAGCAGCAGTAAGACTTTGGGACTCATTTCAGATCCAGGATCAGCTCTTTAAAGCTGGGCACTTAGGTCTCGGACCCCCACAGGACATCTGGGTGTCTCTCGAGGACGCGATCACACGGGGGTTGGCGTACCTGGCCTAGCTGTAATTCTTTGCGTAGCTTCAGGATATACTGAAGTGTTTGGGAAAATAAAAGCTGCACTCCCTGCAGACGAAAGGAAAGACAAAACATGTGAAGGTCTTTTGTCGTGGCTGTGCATCTCAACAGTAGTGCCAAAGCTACCCTGCCCTGAGGCGACAGAGGAGCCCTCCTGGGAGCTTCTGGAAAGACCTCAGGTGCCTGAGCGGGCACCCGGGTCAGAGACAGATTCTGAAGGCGATCATGGGTCCTGTGTCCACTTGTTACAAACTGTCTTGTGTTTTGAGTTCACAGCCCCTTTCTGAAGTCCCATGTGTGTCCCATCAGAAATCGCATTAAAAACATTCTATGGTGCATTTTTTTGGGTAAGTTGTATAAAAGCCCACAGAATGTTTTACAGAGCTCTTGGAGAGTAATGCCAAAGAATTAGAAATATTTTGCCGAAGACTAGATGGATCCTATTAAAAATTAATCCCAGCCTCATTCGAATGTGTGTTTCCGAGTTTCCTCTTTCGATCAATACTCATGTGGTCAGCTGAGAAAAGTTCCTTTTTGACGACCAGTCCACACTGCAATTACTGTCCTGCTCTTTGATTTTTCTATGTGCAGCAATAATAAAATTAGTGAATTAGAGCTTTCATGACGTTTTCCTTCACTGTGAAGGCATTTTTAAATGAGTATGACTTATCAAGAACGGTGTAGATCAAAGGTGTCTTCCTAAGAGGAGGAAATTACCTTGTCTAAGTCATTATCTGTGGCCATGAGACATGAACAGATTGGTGTGTACAACATAAATTGACAAGTTACATTACCATCTCAGAGCATTTTCTTTTGGGGGTTACATTAAGAGCACAATACTTTCAATACAGACACCCAAGATAAGCTGGCAATTTTGTTATAATATTCAAACTGGGACTCACTCACACTGTAGTAATTTTAAGAAAGAAGGGTGACTATTTGAGAAATTGCTGTATTTCCCCATGAGGGTGGTCCCTGGGGTAGCTGGCTGGCTGGCCAGGATCACCAAGTCTCAGCACCTGCTATTCTCATCCCTAGTCTGGGGCTTATGGAGGGACCCTGCCCGCTATGCCAATGGGTGGGCAGGGCATGACCACGCTTCCATGAGGCTCCACCAGGATGGTAGGAAGAGTGTGGGTGAAAATAAAGATCACATTCCTCCTCAGAGGGCCCAGGCTCAACGGAGTGGGAGGACAGGGAGGGGCGTTAGCCAGAGGACGCATCATGTTAAACCCGACTAGGCTCAGGCTTGATCCCTACATACGTGCAGAACCAAAGGTTAGCGGAAGAAGGGTAGTCGCTGGGTTAGTGACTAACTCCCTCTCCTCCAAAATTATAACTGAGCTTCCCCCAGAAGAAGAGCTCACAGAGAGCCACGCATCGGCATTCCCCCTGACCACCATCCCCAAATATATGAATCTGTGCCTGAAGATGCAATCAAAAAGTCCAATGGCCTAAAGCTGTATCAGGAAGAAAAAACAGAACTCCAACTTTTCCATGTAAACATTCCGTTAGGAATCAAAATGGGGACAAAATGGGCCCCTTTAAACCAGACATGCTTTTAGCTTCTAGAGTCAACACAGCAGGTACATTGGGACTAGTAGTGGGAGATTTTAACCCAACAAAGGTGAGCGGAATTCCTAGCTAAGCTGTCCACCTCCTGGCAAAGGGCTCCTCTGGTGGCCAAGGGCCAAAGGACCCATCGACCGTCCACCTCTGTGTCCCGCCTCCTGAGGCTCTGGCTGATCCCGGGTGGCAGCCCCTGTGGACAGCCCCTACGCCTCGCCTGGGGTGGGGCAGGGCCAGCATTACCTGTGTTTCTAGCATGCATTAACCGTGGAGAGTTTTGTAAGGCCTTATCAACATCATCGGAAGTCAAATGTGGAAGAGGAGCTACAAAACAAAACAAAAAGCGAAATCAAAATGAAAAAGACAGTGGACTGCCTTTCTTAACAAGGAAAGAAAGGAGAAGAAAAGAGAGAGAGAAAAAGAACAGAAAACACCTCCACCCCCGCCCCAGCGTCAGGGCCGCTGGAGAGCCCTGCAGCTCCCTCTACGGGTTAGCATGTTAACACCTACACGGGGCCATCTTTATCCAGAGGAGAAGGGTCCGGGCTGCCAGGCAAAGCGATCTCAGGCTCTTCCTCCCACCCCGCCCTGCACTTCTATTCCCTTCTGACCATGCTTGGTGTGGTAAAATTAAAGCATGCAGCAGACATCTGGACTCATGCGCTGTGGCCCTCCAGTCGAGTTCAGCCAAATCTCATGAAAATCCTCCCTCCTTCTGCTTCAGGTTGGACGTGAAGTGGGGCTGGGCTGAGCTTTAGGGAAGATGAACCCCATCATTCCTAATCATTCCTATCATGTAGGAGCCTTTGCCTCATCCATTTGGAACACCACGGAGCTGAGCAAGTGTGAGACCCGGTGACAGCTCCTTTCTCTACAGTTCCGTCTTCCTGGTCCCAGGGACCGTGGAGGAGACAGTCTTGGGCTGGGTGACGGTTTGGGTTTACATGAAAACACTCACTGCTTCTCACTGGGTGATGGTGTTTCTCTACATCAATGACATGCTAATGCAGTGTCCTCTCGGGTCCCAAACAGACATTAGATGAGGCAGGCAGATGCTGTGGACCACCTTGCTTGAACCCTCCAAAGCTCAGATGCAGAGGAACCATGGCAACAGCCATCTCTCCTGTGGGTGGGGGGCACTTACTCTCTCTGAGGTAGTGGAGATGGGAGAGAAGGACGTCGGCATTGTAGCTCGGGGTGAGCCTTTGGAAGTCGTCCTTGGTCATCTTGCACAGCTCCTTCCCGTCAATATTCTGGAATAGTAAGATGTCCACGTCTGGAAGGCCATATTCCTTCACTGCCCACTCCAGCCACTGCCGGACATGGTCTGTGCTCCACAGCGTAGGATCTGAAAGAGGTAAAAAAACATCATCTATCAGCTTCTCCTCCTCCTTCTCCTCTTCCTTCTTCTTTTTAATCATATGGAAAGAACCAGAATAGCCAAAGCAATACTCAGCCATTAGAACCACGCAGAAACATCACAATTCCTGACTTCAAATTATACTACAGAGCTATAGTAATAAAGACAGCATGGTATTGGCACAAAAACAGACACGCAGACCAATGGAACAGAAGAGAGGATACAGAAACAAGTCCACACACTTAGAGCCAACTGATTTTTGACAAAGGTGTCAGACACATACATTGGAGAGAAGACAGCCCTTTTCCACAAATGGTGTTGGGAGAACTAGTTAAGCAACTTCTAAATTTCCAGGCAGAGTAGACCCCAGCCGGACTGTGCAGCAGCCCCAGCTCCAGTTCCAGGACAGCCTCCTCCCTGGGCTCTACAGTGCCAGCCACAGACTGAGTTCAGAGATGCTCTGAAGAGGAAGTCTTGGGGGGAAAACAAAAACTGACTCCTACCACAGATGTGAAATGTCTTCAGAGCAAATTATTTTAAAAAGTAAGGACTACTGCCACCATCTGCCTCTTTTGCGACTCAGATAAAGTTTTCTATAGTTATTGGGGCTTTTAAAATTCTTTTTTATTCCACACTTAATCGTTTGAGAATGCGTAAGACTACGTCGGGTGTAGTGGCACACATCTATAACCCCAGTACTTGGGAAGCTGATATGGAAGGGTCACAGGTTCAAGGCCAGCCTCAGCAACTTAGCAAGGCCTTGTTTCCAAATAAAAAGGGATGGGATGGAAGTGTGGCTCAGAGGGAGAATGCTTCTGGTTCAATCCCCAATGCCATAAAATATGCACAAGACAAAAGGAGAACTTTCCTCAGCTATACATTATTGGGAGGCGCCAATTCGGAATTACAAAAGTGATCAAAGTCATGATAGTATTTGATACAAATACAGACCACACAATTGGAAATAAAGCATAGGTGAACCCAAAGCCCTAGCCCCTCCTGCAGTGGGCATGGCTGAGCTGTGAGCTGACTGCCCCGCAGAGCCAGGAGCCAGGCGGGGCTGGCGGCTTCACGTGTGCCGGTGTGGAGCACAGACACCCACAGGGTATAGTCAGGCTCTACTGCCTCGTGGGAGGGACCCAATGTGGGACATGGGGGCAGACTCTGCAGAACAAGGGCAAGGGGCCCCGGACAATACACAGGCCAGAGGCCCCCACTGTACACCCACAGCCAGGCTCCTTTAAGTGTCTCTTCTGGGGAAGATGGGGCAGCTGCTCCCTGGGGTGCTCAGAGACACCTGGGCAGAGAGCCAGGGCCCTGGGCTTACTCCCATCGGACCTTCCTGGGGAGGCTGCCTCAACCTCCTATGTCTGCTTCTCCCGTGACTCCAGAACCTTGAGTGCCATGTCTGGGCAGGTCCCTGGGGCCAGGCATGCAGGGTGTTCTGGTCAAATCAGCCTTTTGAGTCGCATTTTAGCCAATGGTCTTAGAGCGCTGCTCAGGCCCACTGATGTGTCCAGACGCCCGGCAGGGAAGCGTGGGTGTGCTGCTGGGTCCCCTGCTGGTTTACTCTACAAAGAGAAGCAGCAAGACCCAGAAACACTCAGCCCTATCGCCAGGGCTGCCTTCCCTTCCTTCCCGTTCTCCTCTCCCTCCCCCCTCCCTCTCCTTTGACTTTCCTATCTTTTGTAAAGAAAGAGATTATTTCAAATCCAGCAGAATCCCCCCATTCCATTTCCCCTCTGGGCACCCCAGAAGTCACCATTTTTCTCAAGTGGGTCCATGTCAGTACATGTGCTTTTGACCATATCTACCATGTGTCTGGTTTTATGGCTTTAAAGTGAACATAAAAGGCCCTGGTTTGCTTTGGGCACTTGGTACTCTATTTTCAAGATGGAGCAGAGTGAATTTGCAGGCATATCAATCATAGGGCAGCCTGTGGGTCTCCCGGTATGAAATGCATTCTGTGGGGTGTGCAGCATCTGCCTAGGGGAGTTGCCATTGGTCCACAGCTTTGGAACCATCTGGGAAGACTGAAGAACTAGGGATGCCTGGTCTCACTCATGGAGACGCTGGCTCATTTGGGCTGGAGGGCAGCCTGGGCACTGGATTATATGCTAACATTGGATTGTACTAACCCTCCCGCTCTGGTGATCCTACTATATAACCGAAGGTCAAACCATCCACGCAGAGCCTGGCTACTTGGGCTGTGGTCCCCCACTTAACAATTCCTCTTCAGACCAGAGCTAATGAGGAACATGAACTTTCAGGCTCCCCCTGGACCTGCAGAGCCTCGGTGTGCATTTCCCCAAGAGCCCCACTTTGAACTTGGAGAGGCCCTCCTCCTGGGGTGAGTACCAGTGTGGAACTGATGGATCCCACAGCACAGGGTACCAACTCGACCCGTGAGTCTCAGGTTTCAGCCAATAGTGTAACAGGTAGTACTCCAAATCAGGAGCCAGTGCGAGAAACTGCGAGTTGAAGGAAATTGGGGTTTTGGAGCAAAGAGAAGACCTTTAGAAATGCACGTGGCAGGGTTGAGAAAGGATTCCCTATGCTCTATGATCTGAGGGCTTCGGGGCAGGTTGCTAGCGGAGGGAGATTGAATGTGACAGGGAAGGTCAGAGCTGTCTAGCCCGCAGTTCACTGAAGTTCATCAGCTCTCTGCCACTGGGCCAGGATTTTGCTTACAGGAATAGCATGCTCAAACTCCAAACTGTTTTCATAGAAAGTTTTCTCCTTCTTTTTAAAAATACTTTCCTTGGTGCACTGTAATTATATAGCACAGTGATGTTCAAAGTGGTATCAACATAACATATGAGCTCACGCTTGGCCCCGCCCCTTCCCCGTACACGTTAGTGACTGGTAGTGAGACCTTCACATATGGGCACAGCTTTACCTGAACCACTCACTCCCTTCACCAATTCTCCTTTCCCTCTCCGACTCCCTGGCCCCGTCCCCTTCCGCCATCTCACTGGCCTCTCTCCTCATCCACCCGAAGTCTCTTCTGTTTCCTGTTTTCTCTCTAGTTTCTACATACGAGAGATGTCAGGATCCTCCTTATACAAAGGCAGATGAGATGTCCCAGGACACCCGGAATTCCCTTCTCTTTATGCTCAGTTCAACGCCAAGAACAGTTCCAACCCCTCGCACAGCACGGCCAGCCTTCTAAGCTCCCACCCAAGTCAGTCCCTCTAAGTTTCACTGTTAGGTACGAGCCAGGCTCCCTTTCTGTTTCTCTTTGCTTTGAACATTGTGGGAGGTGTAATTACTTCCTAGAAATCAGTTTATTCTAGAGATGGATTTTCTTCTCTTCTTGATAGAACCGGATGTTCTCAAACTGATGAATAAACACTTCCCTGGAAAGTAACTGATTCTGTGTTCAACAGTAAAACAACAAGACAGCTCAAAAGAGAAGCCCGGCCTGTCTCTTGTCTCCTGGTGTGGGGCTTCGCTGGTTCCCCCACTAAGCCAAGGGCCAACATGGCTCCTTCAACTTCCCTTCAACGTCATCGTGCTTGACTCCAAAGACCAACCCCTCAACTCACATAACCTCTAAATTCTCACCTTTGGTTACTGAAAGGCCAGTCTTGATAACCGCCAATATGAAGATAATTCCCTATAACCCATCTGATAAACAATTCAACCACACATGCCAAATGTCTTTAAAACTGTCTATAGTCCATGGCTTTAAAATCATAACATTTATCTTAAAGAATAGAGAATATGTGCACATTTTATTTTCAAAGTGTTCTTTGTAGCATTGTTTATAATAGCCAAACATTGGAAACACCTGAAATGTCTGGTTCAGAGAACTAGATAAGTCATGGTATATGTAGGAATATATGTACATGTGATTTTTTTAGAAACTAAAAGTTACATTGAGAAAATATATTGGTACAAAAATTCTCAAAGAAGATTATATTTAAGTGTTTCTTTCAAAATATTTTTGCAACATAGTTATGTTTTGCAAGGTATAGAAATATCTTCGTGGAAAGAATTTTGGAGTGATATGTAGCAAAATATCAACCGCTATCTCTCAGGGAAGGAGACAGGATATTTTTATTTGTCTTTTTCACTAAACTACATTTTTCATTTTTCTACAATAAACATGCAATTCTTAGGTTCAAAGGTATTTATTGAAATGCATTTTCTATTTTAAAAATAAAAATAATGTCTTACAAAGGGCTAAATATTGTCCCTCAGTATTCTTAGATAATTTCTTCCAGTAGTTCTCGTGGATACCCAAATTAGCATATGCATGAGTCCCTTATGATAAATGTCACGATATTTACAAATAACATGCCTATTCTACTATGTACCTTATTTTCATTTATTTATTCATTCACTCGTTCTGTGGTTCTGGGGATTGATCCCTGGTGCTTTCTACCTCCAAGCTACATCCTCAGGCCTTTTATGTCTTGATTGGAAGCAGGTTCTTGCTAGGCTGCTGGGAGTCTCAGTACGTGCTGGGCAGTCCGTGAACCTGCAGCCCTCTTTCCCAAGTACACGGCTTCCCAAGTCCTGCGATTACAGCTGTGTGCCACCATGCCTCCTCTCCTGTGTGCTTTAAATAATCTCGAGATTACTTACACTGAATCCAATGTAAATGCCAGGGAAAGCATTTTTCCAATATATAGTTAAGGAAATAATGATAATAAAATAAAAATATGTCTATGCTCAGTACAGACACAATTTTTTTCTGAGTATTTTAACACATGGTTGGTTGAACCCAAAGATGTAGAAACCATGGATAAGAAAGGTCAACTGCATATGTTCAAATATTTTGTCAAATTTATGTCAAGAGTATAAAAATAATCTCACTTTCTCTCACATTTTGTTAACAGAAATTGTTCTGTCACATTTTGTTAACAGACATTGTTTTGTTGGAAAAGAATAAAATTGCATAAAGCTGGGCTGTATCTACATCCTTTTGGGGTGTGTCTCATGGATACACCTCTGCCCTATGAATTCATAAACACTATTAAAAACAAAAAAGGTGCATTGATGGAGAAAATGACCTGTCCGTGGGCAACACTGCTCCCAACCACCTCTACGGTGTTGCAGCTAAAGAGTCTGAAGGGGAGAGCCCACTACCTCCGCATGCAGCACGCGGCCCTGGCTCTCTGGGCACCCCGTCTTCCTAAGCCTCATTCCCAGCCATTCCCCTTCCTACAGCTGCTCACAGCCACCTTCTATCTCCTGGACCAGGGCCCCCATGCCTGTGCCTCCCCCTGCCCACTGCCCGCCCGCAGCCCCTCTGCCCTTCCCTTAGGTCTCGTCACCTCTTTAGCCGTCTTCCCTGAGGATGCGCTCACGAATGAATACTCAGAATGGATCTGTGAGTGGAGAAGGGCAGGCCCAGGCCCTGCCCGGCGACTCAGCGTCTGAGCGCCCTGCTGCTCGGGCCAAGCAGGGACGCTGCCCTGGGAAATGGCGGTTATCAGGGTTCAGGTCACTGTGTGGCTTCTGGCTGTCATCTCTGGGTTCCAGCTCCCCTTTAATTGCACACAGCACCCAGGGGAGTCTCTCTGTGCTCCTCACGGCCCACAGAAACTCAGTAAACCTTTCTCTGTTCCACTATGCTATCGCAGAGAGGGGCTTACAAGGTACCATTAAAATTCAACAGCTCCGCCATGCAAGGTGGCGCATGCTTGTAATCCCCGTGCTTAGGAGACGGAGACGGGAGGATCGCGCAGTTTCGAAGCCAGCCTTGCTGGCTTAAGAGACCCTGTTTCCAAATAAAAATATAAAATAGGTCTGGGAGTGTAGCCCGGAGGTAGAAGGGCTTCCAGGAACCCTAGTACCACCAAAAAAAAAAAAAAAAAAAAAAATTCAACAGCTCCCACCTCCTTCCCTTGCCCCCACTGTGCATTCAGAGGAGGAGGGGGAGGAGAGGCAGGATGGACCCGGCCTTGGCATCACCCTCGCCTATGTGTAGCTGTGGCCTCTCACACTGGGAAAGGCACCGCCGCCTCCAGGTGTGACACAGAACCGTTATGAGCCTTAGGACTAGAACTCAAGGCTTCTTCTAAAAAACGGTGTGCAGAATCCCAGGACCCAAGAAATGACTAGGACAAGAACCAAGAATTATTTATTCGTGTAACAGTGAGCGAGCACTTACTGGGAGCAAGTGCACTGGGATGTTTCAGTTTTCTCACTGCTCCAACCAAACACCTGACAGTCACAACTGAGAGGAAGAATGAATTGCTCACAGTTCTGGAGTTTTCAGTGCATGTTAGGCCCGGTCGTGGCTAAGGAGCTTGGGACATCGCAGCGGGAAGCAGAGAGAGCAAGGAGGAGGTCCATGACCTAGGTTACCACCGACCACTCCATCAACCCAGATGAGGTTAGGATTCCATCACCTCGGAACATCAATTCATAAGCACTTCCAGTGGACACACTATATCTAAATTGTATAACATAGGAAGATTCAGAAGCAGCCAAGACAAATCAGAGGTGTCAAGAATTCACCGAGGGAGGCAGATATAAGCACCACCCACAAAGCAGAGTTTAAGCTCTGTTATCCAAGCAGAAATAGAGAGAAGCAGCAACTACTCCAACCAGGAGAGAGGAAGGGTCTCCAGGAGGGCTGGGGGTGACCTGGATCATCCACACGGATTCTGAGTAAAGCAGAGACGCTCTGGGTTCAGTAACACAGCGTCATCATCACAGGTTGGAGAGCCCTGACAAGCGGAGGGACGAGGGAGGAATCCATGAGGCTGTGGTGGAGAGCTCAGGAACACACGGCGGGGAGAGAAGAGCTGGGGTCAGACCAAGGAGGGCCTCCTATAGCTTGCTCAGAAGGCTGGCCTTTCTTAGGTAGGAATGGCAGACTCTTTAGAAATGTCTGAGGAACCAAAAATGTCTTGTTACATTTGGGACAGAAAACTTGGTATAGAAGGCTTTCTCTGGAGTCAGAATATGCATGCGTGGTGTTCATGCCGCTGCTTACCGGACGTAAACATTAATCTCCTTGGGACTAGCTTTCTTTTGCTGTGGGTAATTAAATGCAGTGTTGGGGGCATCAAAAAGTCAATGAGAGAATGTATGTGAAGGCACCGTGGCAGCAGTAACACTGCAGAAAAAGAATTCATCAGAGTGCTGGGTTCGCACTGGAAACGGCTGAAATGAAGCCAGCAATCTACTCGGTCACCGGGGCCACCTTTAGACGCAGACGTCTGGGGCTTCCGTCCTATGGCACATTTGGAAGGGCTTCTGCCTGATGACTCATGAACCACCGAAGAGAAGTCCTGTTTTCAGTCTCCTGGACCAGCCTTTCTAGAAACATCTGCATTATGGTCATTCCATAATTCATGGACAGAAAAAATGGCTCAACACCCCAGGACACAGAGGGGGAAAGGGCGCCATCTCTCTCTCTGCAGCCTCCCATTTGTATCTTTCATCACCTGGTCATGATCTAAAAGGCTAAGCTGGGCGTGGCAGCGCTCGCCTGTAATCCCAGTACTTGGGAGGCTGAGACGAGAGGGCTGCAGGTTCAAGGCCAGCCTCAGCAACTCAGCGAGGCCTTCAGCAACTTAGTGAGACCCTGTTTCAAAAATAAAAAGTAAAAGAAGGACTGGGGGTATAGCACAAAGGTAGAATGTCCCTGGGTTCAATCCCTGGTATGCCACCCCCCAAAAAAAGATCCAAATGGTTTGTGAATTCTACTTCAGTAAAACAGAATTTAAAAGCAAAATTGGAAAAATAAGGTAAAGCATACTATCATATTTAGGTAGAGTTTTGCAGCTGCATTTTTTACTGTCTGTGGGATGGGGTGAAGTGAGGGTGGAGCTGAGCAGGGGGTGGGAGGAGGCTTGAATTATTTTTATATTTTCATGAAACAGGATCCTAACCTAGTGCGTTCCACTGTTGCAAAGAAAATATTAAGTGGATATTGAAACAGGCAAAAGGGTCCCGCGGGCTCCTGCAGCTTCCTGCAATACCACACCTCGCACAGACAAATGGCCCATTTCAAAAGTTCTCTAGAGAACTGGGTAAAGGCACGATTAAACAGGGGCCAACCCGGTGATAACTTAAGCCCCGAACGTCATTTTTCTTGAATACTATCAGTGTGAAATATTGCCTTCCGGATAGAAAAGTCATACTTGGTTTTGAAGAAACGTAAAAAGTAAAAATAATAAAATAAAATATACCCCTAAGCCATATCGCAGGCCCAGGGAGGCCTTTGTTTATTAAGCCAGGGCCCCGGGCAGGTCAGCCAATCTGCATCCCAGATAGTCTCAGGCCTGCAAAAATAAGATTTAACATTTCACCTCTTAATGAGGACAGAATGCACATTTGCAAAGCAGTAGGACGAAGACAGCTGGCTGGCACCTCAGCAAAGCATCCCTCCTCCACAAGGGGAAACAGGACCCCACAGGAGGGGCCTGCGCCCAGGCTGCTCCCGAACCTGCACGCCTTCTGATTTATGGGTGCTGTCCACTTATCCTCTTGTTATTGACTTCTTTTGTTTTTTGTTGTGTTGTTAGTTGTTTTTTTATACAGCTGGGGATTGAACCCAGGAACATTCTATCACCAGGCTACATCCCCGGCCTTTTTTAATTATTTATTTTGCAGTACTAGGGATTGGACCCAGGAGCATTCTACCACCGAGCTATGTCCCCAGCTCTAGTTTTTATTTTTTATTTTGAAACAGGATCTCACTGAGCTGCAGAGGACCTCACTAAGGAGCCGGGGCTGGCTGCGGACCTGCAATCCTCCTGTCTTGGCCTCGCAAGTACCGGGATTCCAAGCACGAGCCACCACGCCCGGCTTATTATTTATTTTGAAACAGGGTTTTGCTAAATTGCGGAGGACCTCACTAAGTTGCTGAGGCTGGTCTCGAACCTGCACTCCACTTGTCTCAGCCGTCCAAGTACCTGGATTATAGTCGTGTCCACTGTGCCCAGCTGTTTCATTATTGGTTTCTAAGTTTAATACATGTTATCTAGATTTAGTGGGGTCTGAATGGCATTTTATTTACTCAGGTTTATTAGATTTGGGGGGCACGATCCATGGTCAATTTTTGTAATGTCCCTTGAGTGCTTTTTAAAAAGTTTATTTTTTCTAATTGTTAGGTATAAAGCTCTATAGATAATCACTGGACCGAGACTGGTAACGTGTGTACAATGCCAGTGTCATCAATCCATCAGTTACTGAGGAAGGTAAATTAAAGCCTCAGTCAAGTAAATGTGTCCATTTCTCCGTGCAGCTGGTTAATGTTATCTGGAGCTATTTTGTTAGGTGTACACAAGTTTATTGTTATCACATATTTGATCTTTGTTGTTATATAATGAACTTCCATGATGTCCAGTGATGGTTTTTGCCTAAAAGTCTAATTTATGAGCTTTTTATTTTTCTCATTTTTTATTTGGATTAGAGTTTGATGAACGTGTTCCGTTTTAACTGTTTTCTGCCAATCTTTCTTGTGCAAGATGGTTTTGTGAACAGCAGCAATTAATTGACTTGGTTGATCAATTTATGCTATCAATTTCTGTTTTTCATGAGAAGTCTGGTCTATTTGCACGTACCCTTAGATCTGTCTGACTTCTCTCGAGTTATTTTGAGCTTTCTCTTCACCTTGCTTGTCTCTATTTCTTCTTCTCAGTGCCAAATGGAAATGGCATACTATTCTCTCTCTCTCTCTCTCTCTCTCTCTCTCTCTCTCTCTCTCTCTCTCTCTCTCTCTCTCTGTGTGTGTGTGTGTGTGTGTTTCTCATTCTTCTGTTTAAACTTCTAATTCTCTTTGTTAATCTTCAAATAAATCTACATTTAATTGCCAAATGTGTCCTTTCCCAAGTAATGAAAGAAAGCTTCAAACTTCTTTTTGATCAGCGCTTGGGGTGGGGGAATCTCAGGTTTCACAAGTAGTTCTGCTCCTAGGGCATCTCAAATCCTTTATGGAATTCAATGGTACATCCACACTTAAGTCAACATAGGAAAATATTAGAGAATATAATATGAAAAAATTAAGTATACTGATAAAGGAATTGGTCAGGTGTCAGAAGAGAAGCAATTAACTTGCCAGGGAATGAAGCACGGCTCCTTAGGGTGAATTTAAAGGATGTCTTGAGAAATGAGAAGAAGTAGTCAGCAAAGAGAGGAGAGGGTGATACAGCTTCAGGAACGGCGTGATCAAGGACACTGGCGGTGAGAAGGCAGGATCTGAGCACAGACATGGGCCCGGAGGGCAGGACACCAGAGGAACTTGGCGGAGGCCCGAGGATTACGACATCTTGTGCTGGGTGTAAATGAAGCTCTCATCAGCTTGTTCATATCCATCACATTCTTTAGATGTTCTAGAACATTGGCCCGAGTGACTCATTTGAGCTGTTAATCACACACCCTCCCGTCACAACTGCCTAAGTCATGTGTCAGGTGGGAGGGGCTTATCTGCTCCCTGCAGGCGGCGGTCAGTCCCTGGCTGAGGAGTGAGTACCGATGAGGAGTGAGTACCGAGTACGCAGTGAGTCCTTCACGGGTTGGTAGAAGTGGCCACGCATGGCGGGTCTGGGTGACCTACGACTCAAGGAGCTTCAGCCATGAACATGTGGAGGTGAACTGCGCGTGGTGGAAAACATCTCTAATCCCAGTGCTAGGGAGGCTGAGTCAGGAGGATCACAAGCTCAAGGCCAACCTCAGCAACTCAGTGAAGGCCCTCAGCTACTTAGTGATATTCTGTTTCAAAATAAAATAGGGCTATCTTGGAGGTAGGACATCCCTGGGTTCAATTTCCAGTACCTCCCGAAAATAAGTAGGATCCAAAGAAGAGGGGGTTATACATCTCATAGGCACCAATAAAAAATAAATTTAAAAGATTCACCCCCCTCCACACACAAAAAGACTTTCTGTGGTCACTGGAACAGAGCAAGTGCTCACTGAGGGATGGAAGGAAGGAAAACGTTGATGAACGTGGCCGCCCTGTCTCCAGACCAGGCATTAGCACGAGGGCTGTGCTCAGTTGGATGGTTTTAGAAATAAAAGTACAAATGTAAAAGAAAGAGATGTTTGCAAAACTCAATGTTTTGGCACCTATTTTAGAGAAGAAAATTAGAGAAAAATAAGAGTCTGTCAAAATGCCATCAGCCAAGACCAGAGGTCCTGCTGCCTTGGTCGGGAAGACGGCGCCTGCCTCTGCCAGCTGCTTGGTGAGCACAGCCCGCATGCCATCAAAACCTCAGAAATACTCAGCTGCTTAGCGAGGCCCTCGGCAACTCACAGAGACCCTGTTTCAAAATCAAGAATAAGCCGGGCGTGGTGGCGCATACTTGTCATCCCCGCGCTTGGGAGGCGGAGACAGGAGGATCGCGCAGGTTTGAAGCCAGCCGTGCTGGTTTAGGAGACCCTGTTTCCAAATAAAAATATAAAATAGGTCTGGGAGTGTAGCCCGGAGGTAGAAGGGCTTCCAGGAACCCCCGTATCACCAAAAAAGAAAGAAAGAAAGAAAGAAAGAAAGAAAGAAAGAAAGAAAGAGAGAAAGAAAGAAAGAAAAAAATCGGGCTGGGGCTGTAGCTCAGAGGTAGAATGCTCCTGCATTCCATCCCCAGTACCACACCAAAATAAATAAATAAATAAATAAATAAATAAATAAATAAATAAACAAACCTGAGAAATACCAGTAGCCACGAGTGTCCAGAGGCGCCGCGACACCCGCAGACACCGTTGTCATGGCTGGTGAGCCAGACTGTGAGACACTGGTTTAGACACCCCGGTGCCCTGTGCGGCGGGAAGGACGTTCCTCGGCGCTGACCCTGGCCCTGGCCCTGGTGAGGCTGAACTGGGCCGCCCCCGCGCTCCCCCAGCTTGCCGGGGGCTGTGGAGAGGAGCGCAGGGGACCAGACACGGCCGCTGGTCAGCCGGGCTCTCGGCACACACCACGTGGGGCCCACCCTTCCCCAGGCTGGCAACATGTGTGTACATGTATGTACACACACATGCGTGTACCTGTGTGGACACATATGCACGTGTGTGTGTTCGCGTGTTTGCACATGTGTGTATGTGACTGTGATGTGTGTGCATGTGTGTATGTGGCATTTGTGTGTGTTGGTGTATGCACCTGCATGTGTGATGTGTGTGTATGCATGTGTGTATGTGGCGTTTGTGTGTGTTGGTGTATGCACCTGCATGTGTGATGTGTGTGTGCATGTGTGTATGTGACGTTTGTGTGTGTTGGTGTATGCACCTGCATGTGTGATGTGTGTGTGCATGTGTGTATGTGGCGTTTGTGTGTGTTGGTGTATGCACCTGCATGTGTGATGTGTGTGTGCATGTGTGTATGTGACGTTTGTGTGTGTTGGTGTATGCACCTGCATGTGTGATGTGTGTGTGCATGTGTGTATGTGGCGTTTGTGTGTGTTGGTGTATGCACCTGCATGTGTGATGTGTGTGTGCATGTGTGTATGTGGCGTTTGTGTGTGTTGGTGTATGCACCTGCATGTGTGCATGTGTGTATGTGACGTTTGTGTGTGTTGGTGTATGCACCTGCATGTGTGATGTGTGTGCATGTGTGTATGTGACGTTTGTGTGTGTTGGTGTATGCACCTGCATGTGTGATGTGTGTGTGCATGTGTGTATGTGTTGTCTGTGTGCGTTGGTGTATGCACCTGCATGTGTGATGTGTGTGCATGTGTGTATGTGACGTTTGTGTGTGTTGGTGTATGCACCTGCATGTGTGATGTGTGTGTGCATGTGTGTATGTGACGTTTGTGTGTGTTGGTGTATGCACCTGCATGTGTGATGTGTGTGTGCATGTGTGTATGTGGCGTTTGTGTGTGTTGGTGTATGCACCTGCATGTGTGATGTGTGTGTGCATGTGTGTATGTGACGTTTGTGTGTGTTGGTGTATGCACCTGCATGTGTGATGTGTGTGTGCATGTGTGTATGTGTTGTCTGTGTGTGTTGGTGTATGCACCTGCATGTGTGATGTGTGTGCATGTGTGTATGTGTTGTCTGTGTGTGTTGGTGTACGCACCTGCATGTGTGATGTGTGTGTGCATGTGTGTATGTGTTGTCTGTGTGTGTTGGTGTACGCACCTGCATGTGTGATGTGTGTGTGCATGTGTGTATGTGTTGTCTGTGTGTGTTGGTGTATGCACCTGCATGTGTGATGTGTGTGCATGTGTGTATGTGTTGTCTGTGTGTGTTGGTGTACGCACCTGCATGTGTGATGTGTGTGCATGTGTGTATGTGTTGTCTGTGTGTGTTGGTGTACGCACCTGCATGTGTGATGTGTGTGTGCATGTGTGTATGTGTTGTCTGTGTGTGTTGGTGTATGCACCTGCATGTGTGATGTGTGTGCATGTGTGTATGTGTTGTCTGTGTGCGTTGGTGTACGCACCTGCATGTGTGATGTGTGTGCATGTGTGTATGTGTTGTCTGTGTGTGTTGGTGTACGCACCTGCATGTGTGATGTGTGTGCATGTGTGTATGTGTTGTCTGTGTGCGTTGGTGTATGCACCTGCATGTGTGATGTGTGTGTGCATGTGTGTATGTGTTGTCTGTGTGTGTTGGTGTACGCACCTGCATGTGTGATGTGTGTGTGCATGTGTGTATGTGTTGTCTGTGTGTGTTGGTGTATGCACCTGCATGTGTGATGTGTGTGTGCATGTGTGTATGTGACGTTTGTGTGTGTTGGTGTATGCACCTGCATGTGTGATGTGTGTGTGCATGTGTGTATGTGTTGTCTGTGTGTGTTGGTGTACGCACCTGCATGTGTGATGTGTGTGTGTATGTGTGTATGTGTTGTCTGTGTGTGTTGGTGTATGCACCTGCATGTGTGATGTGTGTGCATGTGTGTATGTGTTGTCTGTGTGTGTTGGTGTACGCACCTGCATGTGTGATGTGTGTGCATGTGTGTATGTGTTGTCTGTGTGTGTTGGTGTATGCACCTGCATGTGTGATGTGTGTGCATGTGTGTATGTGTTGTCTGTGTGTGTTGGTGTATGCACCTGCATGTGTGATGTGTGTGTGCATGTGTGTATGTGTTGTCTGTGTGTGTTGGTGTACGCACCTGCATGTGTGATGTGTGTGTGCATGTGTGTATGTGTTGTCTGTGTGTGTTGGTGTATGCACCTGCATGTGTGATGTGTGTGCATGTGTGTATGTGTTGTCTGTGTGTGTTGGTGTACGCACCTGCATGTGTGATGTGTGTGTGCATGTGTGTATGTGTTGTCTGTGTGTGTTGGTGTATGCACCTGCATGTGTGATGTGTGTGCATGTGTGTATGTGTTGTCTGTGTGTGTTGGTGTACGCACCTGCATGTGTGATGTGTGTGTGCATGTGTGTATGTGTTGTCTGTGTGTGTTGGTGTATGCACCTGCATGTGTGATGTGTGTGCATGTGTGTATGTGTTGTCTGTGTGTGTTGGTGTACGCACCTGCATGTGTGATGTGTGTGCATGTGTGTATGTGTTGTCTGTGTGTGTTGGTGTACGCACCTGCATGTGTGATGTGTGTGTGCATGTGTGTATGTGTTGTCTGTGTGTGTTGGTGTATGCACCTGCATGTGTGATGTGTGTGTGCATGTGTGTATGTGTTGTCTGTGTGTGTTGGTGTATGCACCTGCATGTGTGATGTGTGTGCATGTGTGTATGTGTTGTCTGTGTGTGTTGGTGTACGCACCTGCATGTGTGATGTGTGTGTGCATGTGTGTATGTGTTGTCTGTGTGCGTTGGTGTACGCACCTGCATGTGTGATGTGTGTGCATGTTTGTATGTGTTGTCTGTGTGCGTTGGTGTACGCACCTGCATGTGTGATGTGTGTGCATGTGTGTATGTGACGTTTGTGTGTGTTGGTGTATGCACCTGCATGTGTGATGTGTGTGTGCATGTGTGTATGTGTTGTCTGTGTGTGTTGGTGTATGCACCTGCATGTGTGATGTGTGTGTGCATGTGTGTATGTGTTGTCTGTGTGTGTTGGTGTATGCACCTGCATGTGTGATGTGTGTGCATGTGTGTATGTGTTGTCTGTGTGCGTTGGTGTATGCACCTGCATGTGTGATGTGTGTGCATGTGTGTATGTGTTGTCTGTGTGCGTTGGTGTACGCACCTGCATGTGTGATGTGTGTGCATGTGTGTATGTGTTGTCTGTGTGTGTTGGTGTATGCACCTGCATGTGTGATGTGTGTGCATGTGTGTATGTGTTGTCTGTGTGTGTTGGTGTACGCACCTGCATGTGTGATGTGTGTGTGCATGTGTGTATGTGTTGTCTGTGTGTGTTGGTGTATGCACCTGCATGTGTGATGTGTGTGCATGTGTGTATGTGTTGTCTGTGTGTGTTGGTGTACGCACCTGCATGTGTGATGTGTGTGCATGTGTGTATGTGTTGTCTGTGTGTGTTGGTGTACGCACCTGCATGTGTGATGTGTGTGTGCATGTGTGTATGTGTTGTCTGTGTGTGTTGGTGTATGCACCTGCATGTGTGATGTGTGTGTGCATGTGTGTATGTGTTGTCTGTGTGTGTTGGTGTATGCACCTGCATGTGTGATGTGTGTGCATGTGTGTATGTGTTGTCTGTGTGTGTTGGTGTACGCACCTGCATGTGTGATGTGTGTGTGCATGTGTGTATGTGTTGTCTGTGTGTGTTGGTGTACGCACCTGCATGTGTGATGTGTGTGCATGTTTGTATGTGTTGTCTGTGTGCGTTGGTGTACGCACCTGCATGTGTGATGTGTGTGCATGTGTGTATGTGACGTTTGTGTGTGTTGGTGTATGCACCTGCATGTGTGATGTGTGTGTGCATGTGTGTATGTGTTGTCTGTGTGTGTTGGTGTATGCACCTGCATGTGTGATGTGAGTGTGCATGTGTGTATGTGTTGTCTGTGTGTGTTGGTGTATGCACCTGCATGTGTGATGTGTGTGCATGTGTGTATGTGTTGTCTGTGTGCGTTGGTGTATGCACCTGCATGTGTGATGTGTGTGCATGTGTGTATGTGTTGTCTGTGTGCGTTGGTGTACGCACCTGCATGTGTGATGTGTGTGCATGTGTGTATGTGTTGTCTGTGTGTGTTGGTGTACGCACCTGCATGTGTGATGTGTGTGTGCATGTGTGTGTGTTGTCTGTGTGTGTTGGTGTATGCACCTGCATGTGTGATGTGTGTGCATGTGTGTATGTGTTGTCTGTGTGCGTTGGTGTACGCACCTGCATGTGTGATGTGTGTGCATGTGTGTATGTGTTGTCTGTGTGTGTTGGTGTACGCACCTGCATGTGTGATGTGTGTGCATGTGTGTATGTGTTGTCTGTGTGCGTTGGTGTACGCACCTGCATGTGTGATGTGTGTGCATGTGTGTATGTGTTGTCTGTGTGTGTTGGTGTACGCACCTGCATGTGTGATGTGTGTGTGCATGTGTGTATGTGTTGTCTGTGTGTGTTGGTGTACGCACCTGCATGTGTGATGTGTTGTGTATGTGTGTATGTGTTGTCTGTGTGTGTTGGTGTATGCACCTGCATGTGTGATGTGTGTGCATGTGTGTATGTGTTGTCTGTGTGTGTTGGTGTACGCACCTGCATGTGTGATGTGTGTGCATGTGTGTATGTGTTGTCTGTGTGTGTTGGTGTATGCACCTGCATGTGTGATGTGTGTGCATGTGTGTATGTGTTGTCTGTGTGTGTTGGTGTATGCACCTGCATGTGTGATGTGTGTGTGCATGTGTGTATGTGTTGTCTGTGTGTGTTGGTGTACGCACCTGCATGTGTGATGTGTGTGTGCATGTGTGTATGTGTTGTCTGTGTGTGTTGGTGTACGCACCTGCATGTGTGATGTGTGTGTGCATGTGTGTATGTGTTGTCTGTGTGTGTTGGTGTACGCACCTGCATGTGTGATGTGTGTGCATGTTTGTATGTGTTGTCTGTGTGCGTTGGTGTACGCACCTGCATGTGTGATGTGTGTGCATGTGTGTATGTGACTTTGTGTGTGTTGGTGTATGCATCTGCATGTGTGATGTGTGTGTGCATGTGTGTATGTGTTGTCTGTGTGTGTTGGTGTATGCACCTGCATGTGTGATGTGTGTGTGCATGTGTGTATGTGTTGTCTGTGTGTGTTGGTGTATGCACCTGCATGTGTGATGTGTGTGCATGTGTGTATGTGTTGTCTGTGTGCGTTGGTGTATGCACCTGCATGTGTGATGTGTGTGCATGTGTGTATGTGTTGTCTGTGTGCGTTGGTGTACGCACCTGCATGTGTGATGTGTGTGCATGTGTGTATGTGTTGTCTGTGTGTGTTGGTGTATGCACCTGCATGTGTGATGTGTGTGCATGTGTGTATGTGTTGTCTGTGTGTGTTGGTGTACGCACCTGCATGTGTGATGTGTGTGTGCATGTGTGTATGTGTTGTCTGTGTGTGTTGGTGTATGCACCTGCATGTGTGATGTGTGTGCATGTGTGTATGTGTTGTCTGTGTGTGTTGGTGTACGCACCTGCATGTGTGATGTGTGTGCATGTGTGTATGTGTTGTCTGTGTGTGTTGGTGTACGCACCTGCATGTGTGATGTGTGTGTGCATGTGTGTATGTGTTGTCTGTGTGTGTTGGTGTATGCACCTGCATGTGTGATGTGTGTGTGCATGTGTGTATGTGTTGTCTGTGTGTGTTGGTGTATGCACCTGCATGTGTGATGTGTGTGCATGTGTGTATGTGTTGTCTGTGTGTGTTGGTGTACGCACCTGCATGTGTGATGTGTGTGTGCATGTGTGTATGTGTTGTCTGTGTGTGTTGGTGTACGCACCTGCATGTGTGATGTGTGTGCATGTTTGTATGTGTTGTCTGTGTGCGTTGGTGTACGCACCTGCATGTGTGATGTGTGTGCATGTGTGTATGTGACGTTTGTGTGTGTTGGTGTATGCACCTGCATGTGTGATGTGTGTGTGCATGTGTGTATGTGTTGTCTGTGTGTGTTGGTGTATGCACCTGCATGTGTGATGTGTGTGTGCATGTGTGTATGTGTTGTCTGTGTGTGTTGGTGTATGCACCTGCATGTGTGATGTGTGTGCATGTGTGTATGTGTTGTCTGTGTGCGTTGGTGTATGCACCTGCATGTGTGATGTGTGTGCATGTGTGTATGTGTTGTCTGTGTGCGTTGGTGTACGCACCTGCATGTGTGATGTGTGTGCATGTGTGTATGTGTTGTCTGTGTGTGTTGGTGTATGCACCTGCATGTGTGATGTGTGTGCATGTGTGTATGTGTTGTCTGTGTGCGTTGGTGTACGCACCTGCATGTGTGATGTGTGTGCATGTGTGTATGTGTTGTCTGTGTGTGTTGGTGTATGCACCTGCATGTGTGATGTGTGTGCATGTGTGTATGTGTTGTCTGTGTGCGTTGGTGTACGCACCTGCATGTGTGATGTGTGTGCATGTGTGTATGTGTTGTCTGTGTGTGTTGGTGTATGCACCTGCATGTGTGATGTGTGTGCATGTGTGTATGTGTTGTCTGTGTGCGTTGGTGTACGCACCTGCATGTGTGATGTGTGTGCATGTGTGTATGTGTTGTCTGTGTGCGTTGGTGTACGCACCTGCATGTGTGATGTGTGTGCATGTGTGTATGTGTTGTCTGTGTGTGTTGGTGTATGCACCTGCATGTGTGATGTGTGTGCATGTGTGTATGTGTTGTCTGTGTGCGTTGGTGTACGCACCTGCATGTGTGATGTGTGTGCATGTGTGTATGTGTTGTCTGTGTGTGTTGGTGTATGCACCTGCATGTGTGATGTGTGTGCATGTGTGTATGTGTTGTCTGTGTGCGTTGGTGTACGCACCTGCATGTGTGATGTGTGTGCATGTGTGTATGTGTTGTCTGTGTGTGTTGGTGTACGCACCTGCATGTGTGATGTGTGTGTGCATGTGTGTATGTGTTGTCTGTGTGTGTTGGTGTATGCACCTGCATGTGTGATGTGTGTGCATGTGTGTATGTGTTGTCTGTGTGTGTTGGTGTACGCACCTGCATGTGTGATGTGTGTGCATTACGATGCACACTCGGCACCGGTCTTAGACTCTAAGTTCTTTCCTAGCCCGTTCCCCTTATTCTCTCTGTGGATGTTCACCTGCCCTGGCCTTTTTTGTGCATTCATGTGAGTTTTCGTACATTCATTCTAAAGCAGGAGCCAGTGTAATATATAAAAAGGAAGATGTTTATTCATTAGGGGTATTTTATGGGTTTCTTCATAGCTCTTAAGATAGTCTGAGAACCAAAGCTGCAGGGATTGCTTTTTTTTTTTTTTTTTTGGTGGCACTGGGGTTCCTGGAAGCCCTTCTACCTCCGGGCTACACTCCCAGACCTACTTTTATATTTTTATTTGGAAACAGGGTCTCCTAAGCCAGCGCGGCTGGCTTCGAACCTGCGCGATCCTCCTGTCTCCGCCTCCCAAGCGCGGGGATTACAAGCGTGCGCCACCACGCCCGGCCTAGGGATTGCTTTTAAAAGCTGAGTTTAAGTCTGAGAACCCGTCTGCCCTGGACAATGCCCCAAGCCCTCTGCTTTCCTACCACTTAGTCCACATTGACTTTCCTGTGTCTGGATCATATTTATGTCTAGAACATGAATTTCAGCAGTTACTTCACTCACTGCACAAATTTTTAGAAATAATTAATGGTTCATTTTTTTTTATTTGGCTATCTTTATTTTTATTTCTATTTCTATTTTTTTTTTTGGAGGTATTGGGAACTGAACTCGGGCATTTTACCTCCCAGCCACACTCCCTGACCTTTTTTAAAAATTATTTTGAAACAGGGTCTTACTAAGTTTTGAAGATAGCCTCCCACCTGCAATCCTCCTGTTCCTGCCTCCCCAGGGCCGGGCTGCAGGTGTGCACCACCATGCCTGGCTTCATTTGGTGCTCCTTACAATTTGCATTTATGGAGGCCCAGCAATATCTAACTAATGTGAGCCGGCCATAACCAGGTTCTGGAGAGTTCTGTGTACGTGGCGCGCTCATGGTGCCGGTGGTGACGGGCAGAGCAGCTGCTGACTGCACGGCCCGGAGTCCTGTAGCCTCGTGGCTGCGATGGAGAACTGACCACATTGCGCGATCAAGCCCCGTGTGTGTGTGTCCCGTGTGTGCGTGTGTGAACACACATACCTGAGGCTTGACCAATAACCGAAAGGCTTGAGACTTGCAAAACCAGCTCTGGCCGGCTCTCACCGATGCGATTAACTGACTAACCGCCGCCCTGGGCGTGAAGCAACCCCGGAGGGAAGAGCAGGAGGCCTCGGCCTTGGCCTCAGGGAAGAACTGTCTTACGCAAAATCCAACAGGAGCCCGGCTCAGAATCGCTGCTCCAGCCGCCCGGCCGACATCTCGGTGAGCACCTGCTATGTCCCACCTGGCTGGATTGGGTCTGTGCCCTGTTCATCATACAGAGCTCTCCTCTCCTCTAACCCTCACTGGAGGAAGACTCCAGTCTGGCCCTTACTGGACAGGATGTCGCTGATGTCAAACCAGGTGAGGGCACCGCACAGACACAGCCCGGCCAGAGAGACGGCACCGGGCCACCCCCACATCTGGGCTTCGATGAGGATCGAGAAAGAACCTCCGTCTGGGCCTCTGTGCAGACCGAGTCTCTCACTTTACATCACTCAAGGTTGGCTGTCCCTCAATCCAAGCCTCAATCCAAACAAGGACGTGTTTTGGGGGGGCAGGCAAAGGCGGAGATGAGTAGGAAGGAGCCCACAATTCAGGTCCTGCAGTGTCCATGGTCTGACAGCTAGCCAGACTCCTCGGTGATCTCAGGCTCTCTGTTTGTTTCTTTGGGGTATCTTAACTGAACCCAGAGGCATTCTCAGCCACACCATTACCCCTTTTAATTTTTCATTAACAAGGTCTCACTGAGTTTCTGAGGCTGGCCTCGAACCTGAGATCCTCCTGTCTCAGCCTCCCACATCCTGGGATGACCTGGCTTCTCAAGCTCTTTCTCAGGGACTGCACATCAAGACTGGGCACCTGGGACATTGGCACTGCATCCTCTGCAGCCAGAGGGGACTGCCCCGGTGCCGCCTCACGGGGCCACCGGGCTCAGCGACGCCGGCCCCCTGGGGGGGGAGCGCGGGGGCCCTGACCTGCTGGCACGATCACCCTGCGCTCGTTGGTGGTCATGTTGGGGGGCGGCATGTGCTTCTCCTCCAGGTAGCTGCCGTAGCTCATCCCCACGGCGTCCGGGCTGCCCACCATCTTCCCGCCCTTGGCCACGCTGCATTCGTCGGGGGAGTTCCTGGGAGAGAAGGAGACAGATACGTCCATGATTACAGCAGCAGAAGAGATGACTGCAGCCTCCTGTTGCAGAGAGCCGAGGAGGGGCGGGAGGAGGAGGAGGAGGAGGAGGAGGAGGAGGAGGAGGCGGCGGCAAATGCGGGCTCTGCGTGTCTCTGTCCCCCGAGCCCCATGTTGAAGCCCTAACCCCAGTGTAGAGTGCTGAGCGGTGACGCTTTGGGGGTGATTAGAGCCGGGTGAGGCCATGGGACTGGAGCCATGATGGAATCAGTGCCCTTGTCAGCAGAAGAAATCAGAGCACTCTCGCTCGCGCACGCACGCTCTCTGTCTCTGTCTCTGTCTCTGTCTCTCTTCTCCCTCTCCTCGCTCCACCATGTGAGGACACCTGACCCAAGAAGACATTCCCTCCCCAAACACAGACGCGGATGGCACCCCGTCCCTCCACCTCCAGTCTGCACACCTGGGAGAAGGCCAATCCTGTGGTCCTGGTCTGTGGTGCTCGGCCAGGGCAGCACCGCCCCAGCCCTAGCCCCAGCCCAGGCAGTGGAGGTGAAGCTGCCACCAGCTTCTACTCCTTGAACCAGCCTCTTCTGAAACCACCATGTTAAGACACATCTGTGCCAGGTGTCCAGGAGCTCCAGCAGGGTACAGGGGACTGTGATACCCTCATGGCCTCACTGTGTGATCGCAGGCCGGCTTTGCAGATGGGAGCTGGGGCAGCACCGGGGCCCTCGCTGCCCTCCAAGGTTTTTCTCAGAATGACATTTATCTTACAGGTACAGGTTAGAGTCCTGGTGTTGAGTCCACAGCCCTGCAGCCCTCCTTAGGGTCTGGAATTTTAAAGATTTGCAGTCAATGGCACGAGCTGGGGCCGCGCCAAGAAGCCAGGAGAGGTGGGGAGCTGAGGCTGGGAGGTAGCCTGAGAGTGGAGTGGACCCCGAGGACCCCAGAGAACCGGGGACAGGGGCAGGGGAGTAGCCAGGTAGACACAGAGAGGAGGCGGCCGCTGGCTCCATGATCAGCCCCGGCAGTGGTCAGGAAGGCAGTAGCCACTGTTATTTAGGCAAAGACAAGCATGTCTTTCTAGAAAGAAGAAAAATTTAAAGTGAGACATGAGAGCTATAGGAGGACATGGTGAAATCATATGTAATAGGAAAATGCCAAACAGAAAATCCAGCTTAACCAGGGAACGGAGGAATACGTCTCTGCCCTCTCGGGCGGGTAACCCCGGTATACATGGTCAGCCCATAGCCGGTTAGCCCATAGTTTGGGCTCCATCCTCTAAGGTGGGTTTCTGGAAATGTCTCTTAAGCATACACAGATACGTTCATACGTACATACGAATCTATGCTGGGCGCGCCTTCCTGTGAGCCCTCCTTGTCTCTGGATTTTCTATTTCTGCCTGTCTTTAAGGCCGTAGGCTGTACTCGGTGAACTCCTGTTGGCCTGCCTCCCTGCACCCTGTGGGCTGAGCTTTGCACTGAACTTGCAGCAGCATCAGCTACAAGTTTGGCATGGGCTTGACCTTCAAGCCTGAGAAGGTCAAACCCATCTGAAGCAGGAGTGCGCGCTCAGCGGGGCTGAGACTGAAGGGCGACAATGGAGAAGGTCTTTCTGTTAGACCCAGAGGCCACTGCAGCGGTGCAGATAGGAAGGGCCCACCAGAGGCCCAGAGCCCTGGAAAGAGCTTTTCAGCATCTGGGAACTTTGAAATATAGGCTGGTTCTCAGCATTGCTTTCAAATGTGTCTGGAGCTACACGGGGAGGTTAGTAGTCACAGCCAAGAACCAACAGCAGTGGTCTGTGAATAGAAGTTGGAGCCCAGGACCAAGGCCCTGCAGTGGGCCCGGGAACCCACTGCTGGCTGGACACGAACTCACAGCTCACTCACATGAAGGAAATCCTCTACTCATAATGTCTGAGTTCCCATGCAGTGGATCCTGTGTATTTTCAGTGCTGCCCACACAAACAGTATTTCCTCTTGATGGTATTTTTCCTAGCTTCCAACATTGATCTCTAAAGGACCCATCCTAATATCAAAACACAGAAGATCTTGAGATTTAATTTCCTATTCGTCTGGAAAATCCCATCAGTGTGTGTGTTTGGAAGTATTTGTCTCAAGGAGAGAAGTCCCTAGGAAAGAGATGTTAGAGAGATTTGAGTCTTTGGGGAAAGGATTTGAGATGGTCGATGGTACCCAGGTGTAGGGAATAACTCGAAAACAAAGTCCAGAATGAAGTCTAGACTGGAGTCATTTACAAATTCACTTGGGAAACCTTTATTGAGTGCCTGCTGTATACCAGGCACCATCCGTTCTTTCTTCTCTGGTAAGGAGTGAGTACAAAAGATACAGTCCCAGCTGTGTAAAGAGTTATACGGACAGGGGCACTGGGGGCTGTGAACGCCTCAGACAATCTCGTATTCGTTTTCTTTTTAATTATAATAGTTTATTTTCTATATCTGAGGACAAGTGCTCTGGACAAAGATACCAAGTCTCACTATGGTATTAAATACATGCCTCACCCGATCTGGATACAATGGCCTGAGTAAGTGCATTTTGCTAGAGCATTCCAAAATTATGCACAAATACTTAGAAGCGGTGCTTAGTAAAGTCTATTTGTTTTCATTTTATAACCACCAAATGCCAGCATGTGCTATTAAGTCCCCCCACCCCAACTTTCATTGTAGAAAACGTAAAATGAGACTAAATGATCCTATTTTCAAAATGTGTGTCCTTAGAGCAAGAACAAAATACAGGGAGTATGGCTAAGAATAATCAGCCGTTTCACTTCTCTTGACTGTCCTCTACAGAGGGGAGCCCGATTTCCCTCTGCAACGCTAAAGTTGTATTCCTGTGTCAGTGCGGTGCTTTTGAATAAATTTTATTTTCCTGCGCATCCTCAGACTACGTGCCAGAATACGGTCAGGTGCTCATAGAGAGAAAATAGAAAGAAAGAAAAGGGAACTTGTGAGAATTAGCAGAGCAGCCAGTCGAGCAAAGGACGGGGAGAGAATGTGGAGGCGTGAGGAAGGGGAGAGGCCAACCACGCTGTGTGTGTACAGGAACGGGATCTCCATGCGTGTCGCCATCACGTGTACCCACAAGGCACAGGAAAACAAACACGGACGGCACGTACCAACAGAAACCCACGTGAAGTCTGAAGTAGATCGTAAGAATGCTTGCGGGACAAAGCTATGGTGTCAACAATTAAATGAATACACAGGAAACAGGAGTGGAAACATCGCAAGCAGTAAAAGCAGCCCCCGGGCGAGGCGACCACTGACGGCTGCTAGACGCAGGTGCTGGTGTATCGAGAGCTTTCTACTGCCAGAGCAGAGAGAAGGACCCCGATTACAAGGTCCAAGATGCCCCCAAGACAAACACAGATGAGCTCTTTGGCACCCGTGAATCTTTTCTGGCTGACTTAGAGAGGTTTCTCTCCGGGCTCCTCAGAACCCGGCGATGCAGTAAACTATATTGTTCGCGGCATCTCACAACAGATCTAAGAATATTTCTCCAGGGCCAGGCCGGCCGGTGGCAAAGCTGTGTGTTCAGGCACGCAGCTGTCCGCTGCTTTAGCTGCAGAAATCCAGAGACAGCGTGCGCCCACCATCCTTCCACACACCCTTCTGTGCAGCGCTGCTTTGAGAAGGCGCTGGCCAGCCGGAGAAATCAGATACAAAAAAAGTGAATAATAAAAAAATTTAAAAATTGAGATGCAATGCTATGGCTTCCTTACTTCCTACAGTCGTCTAACCTCTAGATTTTAAAGTGAATTCGTCAGCATTAAAGGCCAATGTTAGTGTCCCTGAGCATATAATGTACTGTCAAAACAAACAAACAAATCTTTACGGGATTTATTTGATTTGTGTGTGTGTGTATGGTGCTGGGGGTGGAACCCAGGGACATTCTACCTCTGGGCTACACCCCCAGCCATATTTTATTTTTATTTTTTATTTTGAAACAGAGACTCACTGAGTTGCAATGGGCCTCACTAAATAGCTGAGGCTGTCCGCGAACTGCGATCCTCCTGTCTCAGCCTCCCAAATGCTGGGATGACAAGCGTGCCCACCACGCCGGCTTGATTCTTTTCGTTTGAACATTTCTTTACTGTAGTAAGGCTGGTTCCAAACTCTTTTTATGTATTTACACTACAATAAATGTATGAGTGAGGCAATGATTTTTTTATTTATTTGTTTATTTATTGTGGTCCTGGGAACTGAATGAGAGGTATTCTACCTCTGAGCTACACCCCCAGCCCTTTAATATTTTTGTGTTTTGAAAGAGGGTCTCGCTGGGTTGTTGAATCTCACTACACTGCTGAGGCTGATCTTGAACCTGTGCCTCTCCTGTCTCACGCTCCACAGTACTGGGCTTGCACGTCTCACCTTGCCCAGGTTGGGACGAGGCTTGTAAAAGGTGCTTAGGGTGTGCTAGGTGCTCTGTTATTGATTCAGTTCATCTGCAGAACGCTATGAGGTAAACACAGCCATGTGCTGATAAGTACTCCTGGGGTTTAATTTTTTTTTAATTTGGAAACAGGGTGTCCTAAGCCAGCATGCGCGGCTGGCTTTGAACCTGCGCGATCCTCCTGTCTCTGCCTCCCAAGCGCGGGGATTACAGCGTGCGCCACCACGCCCGGCTTCTCCTGTGGTTTAAATCTGGAGGGTCCCACGAAGTCCCCTGTGTTCAGAAGTAGGGCTTTGGGAAGTGCTTGATCCTTAGGAGCCTGACCTCCTTGGAGGGTCAACCACTCCCCCCCCCCCCGCATGGCTAAGAGCACAGCTGGGAGGCAGGACCGAGATGGAGGAAGTGGGTCCCTGGGCGTGCCCCGGAAGGATTTATCTTCCCCTTCCTCCCTCTCCCTTGCTCTCTTCTTCCACTGCCATGAGCCGAGCAGCTCTCCTCTGCCACGCCCTTCCGTCCGCCTGGATGGTCTTCTGCCCCACCTCCGGCTCGAAGCCGTGGAGCAGCCCACCACAGACTGACCTCTGAAACCATGAGCCAGGACCAAGCTTTCCTCCTTCTGACTTGTTCTTTCCCCATCTTTTGGTCACAGCAACAAAAAGCCGACCAACACAAGGACATTTCAGTCAAGAGCAGACCATATACGATGGTGATCCTGTTAGATTTTGTCGCCTAGTAGCATGGTAGCTGTCTTAGTTTGTATAAATACAGCCAGTCAAAGACCAGGACAGAAGCCAGAGCATTGAGAGAGGAGTCCATCTGACCTGTAAGATTAAGTGGAACTGAACCTAAGGACACGTTTCTCAAGACATATCCTGCCATTAAGAGATGCGTGTCTGGCCGGGTGTGGTGGCGCATGCTTGAAATCCCAGCATTCAGGAGACTGAGACCAGAGGATCACGGTTCATGGACAGCCTCAGCCACCCGCAAGGCCCTTCGGAACTCAGTGAGACTCTGTTTCAAAAATAAAAAGAATAAAAATAGGGCTGGGGATGTTACTCGGAGGTAGAATGCCACTGGTCCCATCCCCAGTACTGCAGAGAGAGAGAGAGAGACAGAGACAGAGACAGAGACAGAGACACAGAGAACGAACGAGAGAGATTCCTGTCCGTGCTGTGGAAGAGCAGCAACTCTTCCACAGAAGAAGCAGAGAGTCAGGAACTGTGCCTGAGGCCACACAACAACCAGCGGCAGCAGAACTGGGCTTTGACGCTGGATGGGCGAGGTCCTGGGTTCAAGCTCTCAATCACCACACTCTGTGACCTCACTGAGCCAATCCCCATGAGGAGTCTCTTTCACAGACGTAAAACGTAGCTGGATGGACCCATGGCTGAGTCCATTCCATTGCTCCTGAGTATTCTGCAAAGAATACCCTCAGCATGGTCCCGAAGAGAGCTATGGAGCAGTGGTGAACTGAGCGGCGGTGGCCACACAGGAACGAGATGGAGCTTCCTGGGGAACACTGAAAATGGAAGTGTTTATTTGGGCATCTGTGTGCATTTTGATGTTTGGTTAGAAACTATTAGCTTGATTTGCAGCTACATGCCATGGGCTCCTCCCCAGGCCTTCATGGAGGCGCTCGGCAGGGTTCATGTTCTACACGGATGATGGATGAACATTCCCAAGCGTGACGGTCAATTGGATCAGGCCAGAAAGGCAGAGTGGGAATGAATCCAACTCCAGTCCTGGGCCCCAGAAGAGAGAATCAAGGACCCGCACAGGCGCCAGAGCACTGGGAGAGGGGCCCCTCTGACCTGTAGGATGAAGTGGGACTCAACCCAAGACCAAAGCCTCGTTTGGCAGTTTCTGTACATAATAACCTTAAAAAGAGAGGGAGAGGTAATGTGCCTGTAAAAACACACTGAGAAATATAAACGAGGTCTTTGGAAAACAAAATAAACTTGGCGTGTGGCATTCGTTTGCTCACATCAGAGCGCACTCACTACTCACGGAGGGGCGCGTTCCATCATGGAAAGAGCCCGCGGTGGAATGGCACGGCGCAGCCATCAGCTGGACAGGCGCGGGGCCTCGGCCTGTGAATGGCCCTCATTTATCCACGAATGTCAAAGAACCCAGCTCCGAGCCCTTCAGCCACATCAAACCCATGATTCACCCACCCCTCGGGAGTTAGTGGTGACACTGGGACGCTGTGGGGAGAGTCAGAGGCAGGTCAACTTGGAATCTGGGAATCAGTGCGTCTTCTCTGAGTGGGTACCACAAAGTGCTCGGTCTATCAGATGGCTGTTCTCCAACACCCCGCCTTGCTGCCCTGGCTGCATCCGTGCCTGGAGACCCCCTCTGCTTTGGTCCCCATCACCTGCTTCTGGAGTTCTCTTGTCCTTCACCGGCAGACAATCTCTCTCCTGATATCAGGGTTTCTTCCCCAGGTACAAATCCAAGATGGCCACGTCTAACCTAATATCTTCCTAGGCCCACAGCCCCTTAGAGTGAATCCAAATTCCCTAGATACCTGTCCCCGGGGCTCCTAATATACCCCTTCATTGACAAATAAGTCTAGGGTATCTCTCTATGCCAGGTGCTGCCCCAGGTCCCGTGTGCAAGCACTCCCTTGATGTCACTGGCCCTGTGCTCAAAGTCAACACCCCACATCAGCCCTGCCCCTCTGCCCACTGGGGCCTGGGCTTGGGCTGTTGCTGTTGTCAGTGCCCGGCATCTCTACCCCTGGCTCCCTGGAGCCTGCTGTATGTACCTGCCCAGCTCATCTCTAGGGCCCCAGCTCTAGGGGTGCGTTTGTTCACTGAGTGTCTCTGAGATGCGTGAGTGAGCCGGGCGTGGTGGCCCATGCTTGTAATCCCAGCATTCGGGAGGCTGAGACAGGAGGATCGCGGTTCACCAACTGCCTCAGCTACTTAGACCCTTGGCTACTTAGTGAGACCCTGTTTCAACATAAAGAATAAAAAATAGGGTTGAGAGTATAGCTCGGAGGTAGAATGAGCCTGGGTTCCATCCCCAGTACTACAAAAAGGAGGGAGGGAGGGAGGGAGGGAGAGAGAGAGAGAGAGAGAGAGAGAGAGAGAGAGATGGGAGATGGGTGAGTGAATGAAGAATGTGTCCACAGCTATAACTATGCATAACTGGCCCAGTAAAAGCCCCTTACTCTGGGAATAAGGAAATCAACGCTGACCTTGGATGCATGGTCTCCTAAGGCGCACCTGCACCATTTATACATAGGATGGCGCGCCCCCTAGAGGCGGCTGTGAGAACACCTGAGGCAGAATAATGTTTTGGGAACATGTGTTTGTTTGTTGGTCGGTTGGTTGGTTAGTTGGCTGTCTCAGCCTCCCAAGAGCAGGGATCACAAGCGTGCGCCACCACGCCCGGCTTTGGGAACATGTTTTGCAAATTGCACGCGTGTGCGTGTTGTGTGCCTGTCTCTGGCACCCGGTTCACGAGCACACCTTGGTAGGCCGGTAGGCAGGCTAACGCTTACTATCATGCAGTTTCAAGCGCATCCATGCCACCTGCCCTTTGAACTCTCTTGGTGGTTTACCAGGTGGAGGGGCTGCCAGGAGGGTAGGTGGAGGCTCTCTTTGGTAGCTCCGCCCAGAGTCCAGGGCCACAGCCAGGAGATGCCCCGCAGAGGGGCTGGCACAGCAGCCAATCCCATCCCAATCCCATCCTACCTCTGGGACTTTCTTTACCAGGACCCTAAAAGCCCAGCTGAGCAAACTCCTATTCAAGTTCCATAGCGTGAATCCCAGTCCCCACCAAAGGTATTTTTAGGACCCCAGACAAGGAGGGGATTGTCTGAGAGCTGCAGGGTAATTTGTGGGCCTGTTTTATTTCTGAATCAGAGGCCGTGGAAAAGCCGCTTCAGACCCCTGGCCCGAGCGCCGGGCGGGGCTCGCGGTGATTCATGGAGAACTCTGGCCTCCAGCCGAAACGCTAGCTGTTTGTCTTCACAGCTGCGTGTTATTTTTACCCTTACTAAACATTCTCTCTTACACCTGGAATTTCTGTTTCTTCCCAACAGTCCCGTTCCTTCCCCCTTCTCCAACAGCAGCCAAAGAGAAAATTAATTAAAAAGTCGCCACCACCAGCTCGCCAACAGTTAGCTCTTTGTCCCCGAAAGGGGCTTGGAGTCTCCGGGAAAAATTTGCATTATTTAAGCCTATGTCTCTCTTTACAGCTGAAATGGACCACACTGCGTCGAGAGCTCGGAAACTGGGCACGGGGTGGGGACTGAATCATTAGGGGTTTGTAATTTGGAAACAGAATATTCTATAGTAAGGTTTCCACAAACAGTCACATAACCGGGGTCAGCGGTGACATCTTTCTGACCTTACAAACCCCTTTAGTTCTGTTTGAAATGTTTTCATTTTTTCAGAGAGGGAAAAAAATAACCTCTCTGCTTCAGGGGTTTTTTGTCTGTTTCTTTTTGTTTTGTTTTGCTTTCTTTCTTTTTTTGTGTGGTACTGGGGATGGAACCCAGGGGCATTCTACCTCTGAGCTATACCCCCAGCCCTAATTTTTAGTCTTTATTTTGAAACAAGGTCTCACTGGGTTGCAAAGGGCCTCACTAAGTAGTAGCTGAGGCTGGCTGTGAACTGTGATCCTCCTGTCTCAGCCTCCTGAATGAGTTTATTTTTATGTCTTATTTTCTTCAGTACTAAGGCTTGGACCCAGAGGCATTCTACCTCCAAGTTACAGCCCTAACCCTTTTTATTCTGAGACAGGGACTCGCCGATTTTCTGAGAGTCTTGTTAAGTTGCTGAGACTGGCCCTGAACCTGTAATCCTGCTGTCTCAGCCTCCCAAGTACTGGGATTACAGGTCTGTACCATCACACCCAGCTTCAGGTTTTTATTCTGATAGTGAGGCTATATAAACTCTGATTAAAATAAATGAATTCACTTTCAAGACAGAAAATAGTCCCGTTCTGCCACGGACAGCAGACATAGCAGCCAGTGGCACTCACCTGTAGCAAGGCTTATCTCCTCCTTTACAAAATGATGCCCCTGCCCCTGCCCCTGCCCCTGCCCTTGCCCCTGGCTAAGACAAAGATAGTGTTGAGGGACTGTGGAGGAAAAGGGACGAGGAAGGTCTCTCCTACACACAGAGGCAGACGTGACGTCCTTTCTAGCCTCAATCCAGGTCTGTCTCTCAACCCACGTCTCAGTTCTGGTGCCCAGAGACTTGACCCTGCACACTCAAGGCCCCTCACAAGGGACGAGCGTCTGCCACCTGACCCACCACCTGGACTGACTGTGGGTGTCCCCCTTCAATACCCACCTGGAAATCCCAGACCCCTTTATGAGGAGGTGGGGCCTCCTAGGTCAGGAGAGTGGAGTACCCCCAAAGTAGATCAGTGCTCTTAGAAAGGAGAACTCTCTTGTCCTTCCCCTTACTCAAGGTTGAAGCAAGAAACCACCTCTAGGAAGCAGGCAGCGGGTTCTCACCAGCCCCCAAATCTGCTGGTGATTTGAGGGGGGCTTCCCAGCCTCTGGAAGGAACAGAAAGCCTTTCTGTCATGCGCAAGCCACCCAGTCTGCGGTGTTCTTGTTAAAGCGGCCTCAGCCGACAGAGGCACTGGCCATGACAGTTAGAAAAAAATCATCCGTTTTGACAGTCTGCATCGCTGTTGCCACCCACAGCTTGGAAAGAGGCCCAGCTTAATTAGGAGGCGTCTCCTAGGCCAGCGGAGTCAGAGCCCGGAGGCAAAGGGAGCATGCGTGACTGGTCTTGTGGTTTCACTGTCCTGCAGTAAGGTGCACGGTTCTATAGACAAGGTCAGAAAATACGGGTGACATCAAACCCTGGAGCCCAAAGGAACAGGCCAGGAGGCCAGACCGCACGGGCCACTTTCAAATATAAACACAGACTGCATAGGAAATGACAGGGCCTGACATTAGAAGTCCTTCTGTCAAGATTTTACTCCCTAGCAGCTGGGCAGGGCTGCCCAGTGACACATAGGGCCATGAACAGCCACCATCTCGCCCTGAGGACTCTCTGGTTTTCATTTCAGCTTAACAAGGATTTACAAGCACCTGGAAATGCTCAGATTGCAGCCGCTGGCCACACTGTGGTTTTTAAGATATGTCTTCATTTGGAGCTACCTCGTGAGATTCACGCAAAGGGGCGTGCAGGTCGACTGACCCGCTGGGAGCAAACCAAAGTCGACGTTTTTAAAGTCTGCACCATGCCGGGCGCGGTGGCGCACGCTTGTAATCCCCGCGCTTGGGAGGCGGAGACAAGAGGATCGCGCAGGTTTGAAGCCAGCCGCGTGCGCTGGCTTAAGAGACCCTGTTTCCAAATAAAAAGTATAAAAATAGGTCTGGGAGTGTAGCCCAGAGGTAGAAGGGTTTCCAGGAACCCCAGTACCACCAAAAAAAACAAAAAAACAAAAACAAAAAAAAAAAACAAGTCTGCACCGTAAGGGCCGGGCGTGGTGGCGCACGCTTGTAATCTCCATGCTTCAGAGGCCAAGACAGGAGGATCGCACAGGTTTGAAGCCAGCCTCAGCTACTGAGTGAGGCTCTCAGCAACTTAGTGAGACTGTTTCCAAATAAAATGTAAAATAGGTCTGGCAGTATAGCCTGGAGGTAAAAAGACCCTGGGTTCCACCCCTAGTACTACACACACACACACACACACACACAATCTACAGTGCACTGTAAATCACCCTTGAGCCAAGCACCTGAGATAATGATTAGGGGGATTTGCTTGTTGTTTTCTTTGCATATTTATATAAATTTTAATCCACGAATGCAAAAAAAATCTACACTATAGATAAGAAGTCAAAATGCAGCTAGTGCTTGTACTCGATGTCTCTCTCTAAGTGAGAGTGAGGACCTCAGGGTCCTGCTTGCCTGTCAACGGGAAGACGTTTTAGTGCTCCCAGGTCTTGAGGCGTGCCACCCCTGGGCTCATCCTTCCACTCTCCAGTAGCTCATGCCCTAGGAAGTCACAGCAAGTGAAGCCCGGCAGCAGGGGGCGCACTGGAGGCGGGCGCTGGCACTCCAGCCCCCCCCCCCCAGGAAAAGGGCTGGCTCTGTGTGTAGGAGAGACCTTCCTCGTCCCTTTTCCTCCACAGTCCCTCAACACTATCTTTGTCTTAGCCAGGGGCAGGGGCAGGGGCAGGGGCAGGGGCAGGGGCATCATTTTGTAAAGGAGGAGATAAGCCTTGCTACAGGTGAGTGCCACTGGCTGCTATGTCTGCTGTCCGTGGCAGAACGGGACTATTTTCTGTCTTGAAAGTGAATTCATTTATTTTAATCAGAGTTTATATAGCCTCACTATCAGAATAAAAACCTGAAGCTGGGTGTGATGGTACAGACCTGTAATCCCAGTACTTGGGAGGCTGAGACAGCAGGATTACAGGTTCAGGGCCAGTCTCAGCAACTTAACAAGACTCTCAGAAAATCGGCGAGTCCCTGTCTAGCCTCAGTCCAGGTCTGTCTCTCAACCCACGTCTCAGTTCTGGTGCCCAGAGACTTGACCCTGCACACTCAAGGCCCCTCACAAAGGACGAGCGTCTGCCACCTGACCCACCACCCGGACTGACTGTGGGTGTCCCCCTTCAATACCCGCCTGTAAAATCCCAGACCCCTTTATGAGGAGGTGGGGCCTCTTAGGTCAGGAGAGTGGAGTACCCCCAAAGTAGATCAGTGCTTGGTGGCTAGCCCTCCACGGCAGATCAGCATCCCCAGGACTGCCCCCTCCAGCCTGGCTCCTCAGATGGGGCTGGCAGCCCAGATGCCCGTCCGTGTGTCCAGGAGAAAGCAGCCTACATATCCGTGCTCACCAGCATGGAGCTAGACCTAGCGTGCTTAAAGCGCGCTCAGTAAGTCGGCATCGTCTGTGGATCTGACGCGAGACCGTCCTCTACTGGCCCCCAGGACACTTCTGGTCCCCAGGTGAGGTGCTTCTCAGTCCCATGGATGAACTCTGTGCTGTTCCCTCCCCTGCATCCCTCAGGCAGCCAGCTGGACCCCAAAGAGAGACTCGACTCCCACCCACCCACCTCTCAATGCTCTGCAAGGCCCCAGCGCCTCCTGGCGAGCCATCAATCCTATCCTGATCACCTCACTACTTCCCGTCCAGCCACGTTGAGCCCTTCGGAGTCAGAGAACTGGCCACCCCTGGGCATGCTGGTTTGGAGTTCTGAAAACAGAATGGCCCCACCCGCCACTGTCCAGCATAGCGGCCCTGGTATCATCCGGCATGGTGGGTGGTTTCTTGTGTTAACCCAGCTAGGCTGTAGTGACTTAAATGGTCACTTAGGCATCAAGATACTTGGTAGACATGCTTAATATCTGCAATCAGCTGACCTTACCTAGAGGGAACTGACAGGAATAATGTACGTGGGCCACCTCTTGTCAGTTGAGCGGCCGAAGAGTAAAACCTGAAGTTTCCCAGAGAAGAAATTCTGCCTCAATACTGTAATTAAAAATCCTTCTGAGCCGGGCGCGGTGGGCACGCCTGTAATCGCCGTGCCGGGGAGGTGGAGACAGGAGGATCACGCAGGTTCGAAGCCAGCCGCGCTGGCTTAAGAGACCCTGTTTCCAGATTTTTTTTTTTTAAAAAAAAGTATAAAATAGGTCTGGGAGTGTTGCCTGGAGGTAGAAGGGTTTTCAGAAACCCCAGGACCACCCAAAAAAGAAAAAGAAAAGAAATCCTGCTGAAGCTTTCAGCCTGCCTGCATATTACAGCATCTCCAGCCCCTGCAACTGCTTGAGCCAGTTCCTTAACATAAAGCTCTTACAATATTAAAATAGCCTATAGTTTCCATTTCTCTGGAGAACTCACAGGTCCAGGCAAAACCCCCCAACTCACAAGTCCAGCAGGCACTAAGCTCCTCCAAACCAAGCATGAGTGTCCAGCTCGTCTCTTCCATGAAGAGGGCTAACACCTGTGCCCCCCACCCCCGGGTCCCCAGGCATCCCAGAGGGTGGGGAGTGATGACGTTGGTGAGTGGTTGACATCTGTCCTGTCAATGAATGCCACCAACATGCGAGGCTCTGAGCGATGCCCCTGGACCCGCACTGCACACCTGGCCAGACATTTTCCATCAAGGGGGCAAACGGACCCTGCTCAAAGGCGCAGGGAGGCGACTCTGTTCTTTCAATAGATAGCACTTTTCAAGCAACCCGCCAGGACCATGCCCCAAAGAGAGCAGGTGACATCACCTGCCTCGGAGCTGAGCTGTGCCTGGGCACCCATGATGGTGGTGTCCTGAGTAACGGTCAGAGCTGAGCTGTTCCTGGGCACCCATGATGGTGGTGTCCTGAGTAACGGTCAGAGCTGAGCTGTGCCTGGGCACCCATGATGGTGGTGTCCTGAGTAACGGTCAGAGCTGAGCTGTGCCTGGGCACCCATGATGGTGGTGTCCTGAGTAACGGTCGGAGCTGAGCTGTGCCTGGGCACCCATGATGGTGGTGTCCTGAGTAACGGTCGGAGCTGAGCTGTGCCTGGGCACCCATGATGGTGGTGTCCTGAGTAACGGTCGGAGCTGAGCTGTGCCTGGGCACCCATGATGGTGGTGTCCTGAGTAACGGTGTGACTGGAGCTTTAGAAATCCCAAGACAGGAAGAGCCTTGGGTTCCTACTGTTTCCTTGCAGGGGAATGCCCAGGACCCCAGAATAAGACATCCCATCCCAGGCAGAGACCCTGAGGCCAGACTCCATCTGCCTGCATGTAGGACCACACAGGAGCTGTCCTCATCCATCTGGGCCAGAGGACTCTGGGAAACTGTCTTTGTGTCTTTCTTGGGGACTGATGCCCTCTTCCTAGGATTCAAAGCTGCCTGCTCCTGTCCTGGGGCTCTGGGTGACCACCACAGGCTGGGACAGCCACCTACACCTGGCCAGGAGGACGAGTGGCCATCAGCCACTGACCGAGGGTCGTGTTCCACAAACAGAAGGCCTACTGCATTTAGTTTATAAATTCTAGAGGACTGTGAGAACAAGAGAAACACCTGCTTCTGTGATATTGTTCTCACCTTCCACATGGTCAGCTTGCTGAGGCTTGCTATGCCCTGACTGGCCTTCCTGCAGCGGGGCCCCGGCCAGAGCCCTGGACTAGGCCAAGGGCAGCCATGATGCTCCCTGCCATTGGGAAACCTTTCCCGGAGATGTGTCTCCTCCCTCAGTCCCCACTCTTTGGCGAGCTCACACCACAGGTGCATTTCTTACAGACAGAAATTAGCCTCTGAGGTTGGTTCCATAACTTGGCCATTATGAACTTCTAGAAACATGGGTATACATGTATTATCAGAGTATTCTGAGCCGGGCCTGGTGGCCCAGGCTTGTAATCCTAGTACTTGGGAGGCTGAGACAGGAGGATCGCAGGTTCATGGCCAACCTCGGCTACTTAGTGAGGCCCTCTGCAACTTAGTGAGACTCTGTTTCGATATAAAGAATAAAAAATAAAGCTGGTGGTATAGTTCGAAGGTAGAATGCCACTGGGTTCCATCCCCAGTACCACACACACACACACACACACACACACACACACACAAAGTACTCTGACTTTAATTCTTTTGGAAATATGCTGGAGCAGAGCATGGCTGGGTCATATTCCTAGTCTCCAGGAACCCCGTGCGGATCTCACAGGGCTGCACTGATCTAACAATCCCACACATGCTGTGTAAGAGTTCCTCTTCGCCCACATCCTCACCAGCATTTATTATTGTCTGCATTCTTTTTTTGGGGGGTGGGGCAGGTCTGGGGATGGAACCCAGGGGCATTCTACCTCTGAGCTGCACCCCCAGCCCTATTTTTTATTCTTTACTTGGAAACAGGGCCTCACTGAGTTGCAGAGGGCCTCACTAAGTAGCTGAGGCTGTCTTCGAACTGTGATCCTCCTGTCTCAGCCTCCCGAATGCTGAGATTACGAGCGTGCCCACCGCGCCCAGCTCTGTCTGCGTTCTTGGTGATCGCCATTCTAAATGAAGGTAGATGCGATCGCAGTGCCATTTTGACTTGTGTTTCTCTGATGGCTAAGGGGGTTGAATTTTTTCTTATATATTTTTTGGCCATTCATGTTTCTTCAGAGGAATGGATAAAGAAATGTGGCATAAACACACAAGAGAATTTTACTGAGCTATAAAGAAGAATAAAGTCATGTCATTTGCCAAAAAAAAGGGAACTAGAAAATGTTATGCAAAAATCAGCCAGTCTTCCAAAGTCAAAGTTCATGTGTTTTCTCTTATACATGGAAGATAGAAAGTTGCAAACAAAAGGAACTTCAGATAAATAAGGAGACAGACCAGATTCAGAAGAGTGGAAGGGACTGGGCAGGGGCTGGCGGCAGAGGAGGGCTGCGGAAGGAAACAGGCCAGTGGTATGTCCATTTATGAAGGTAGCACTACCAAGCTAACACGTATGGGGAGGCAGGGCAGGGACTGCAGTGGGGTGTACAGGGAAGTACACCATGTGTGAGGAAGGAAGGAAGGAAGGAAGGAAGAAAGGAAGGAAGGAAGGAAGGAAGGAAGGAAGGAAGGGAGGGAGGAAGAGAGGAGGAAGGGAGCACTTGAAGAAGAAAAGCTTTACAAAGGTATGTTTCCATTGGGCATGGTGGAGCAGGCCTTTAATCTAGTCCTTGGGACGCTGAGACAGGAGGATTACAGGTTTAAGGCCAGCCTCAGCAATTTAGTGAGCCTTGTCTCAAAAAATAAAAAAATAGGGCTAAGGGTGTGGCTTGGAGGTAGAATGCCTCTGGGTTCAGCCATCACTGCCAAAAACAGAAAAAAGAAAGAAAAGGAAAAAGAGGAGGAGGAGGAGGAGGAGGAGGAGGGTGGGCTTGGTGGGCTGTGCAACCATAGAACTCCATCTGAACTTGAATTCACTCTGTTTCCAGGCTCAGCCCAACGATTCTTTTTTTTTAAAAGGTTATTTATTTTTATTTTTATTTTTTATAAGTGGAACATATTGAGAGTGGTGTACATTTAGATTGTGTTTTGTGCCCTCCCCCCCCCAATTTCCCTTCCCCCCTCTCAATAGAGAGTGTCCAGGTTAACCATGTTATATTTATACTATTACACATATTCGGATGTAGCTCCTCCATTGAACAACCTCAGCTTTCTTCCTCTCCTATCCTTCCATTCCAGCTTTGCTGAGATTTCCCCTCCATCCTCTGGAATCCCTCTGGTATTACCTCTACTCCCTAGCTTGGACATATTAGAGAAAACATATGTCCCTTCTCTTTCTGTGCTTGACTAATCTCACTTAACATAATGTTCTCCGGCAACTATTCTTCTATGTAAACATTGCTGCATTTGGTAGAACATGACAAACAACTATTTCGCATTCTCAGAAACATATCTCATTAGTTATCTGTAGAAACATCCTATCAGACAGACAGGACGTAGCGGTGGAACACTCCAAAGTACTAATGCGGGGCCCTGGTGTGCCGGATGTGATGTCTGTGTCCTCATGGATGCCCAGAGGAGCCAGCCTTGGATTCCACCCACAGGACCTGCCACGGCGACAATCGGTACGGGGGTTTCTCCCACCTTGCAGAAGTGGGCTGCTCGGCCGCAGGGACCCTCAGCATCCAGGGCCCCACCGGCCTCTGCCAGCTCCCCGTGTGGCTCTGGCGGCTTCCCACTGATGTCCCCTCCGGGGCACCGTGACCTGGCACCTACGTCAATGTCGTGCTAGCAGATGATGCAAGGCTTTCCAGCGCTTGTAAAACACGGCACTTGAACACATTCAGCGTGAAACATATATGTCACAAAGAAGCCCTATTAGAGCTACAGAGCGGAAAATGTCTGGGTGTGGAGCCCAAGACTCCCGGTGTCAACCCCAACTCTGAGTCCCGCTGAGTGGCACTCGCGGGTTAGCCAGAAGAGCCGGCCATCGGCGTCCTGACCCATCAAATGGGGGCGAGCGCCCTTCATGGGCTGCGTAGGGGGCTGACGGGCTCATGGGTGTCAATAGCTCAGCACTACAAAGTGGGCACCATTGTTAGACCCTGGGTAAAAATTTGCCTGATTATACAGGGGACAGTGTATTATAATGGGAATTAATTTTCCTTTTCAAAACCACACTCTGCAAAATGCTCCGGAGTGCGGGGGGGGGGGGGGAGAACAAGTGTGCGCTTGAGAATACCCTCCAAGCAGCAGCTAGCTACATCTCCACAACGAACTCAGGAAATGGCAATTATGGGGGCAGTGGACTTGGTGGTAAGTGTGATTCAAGACGACAGAGGCTCCCAGGAGAGGGACCAGGGCCTGGGGGCACGGCGAGGGCGTAGACCGTAGGTCCATTCCATCCTCCACAGCCTGACCACTAGCTGACATTCTCCCTCCATGAAAACACAACACTACACTGTTCTCCAGGCAGTAAAACCTCAGAGATGAATTCTGCCATGTGTGAGCAAGACCTCTCTCCCTTCCCCACCCCCATGCCTGGGAAAGAGAAGCGAGCCACGCCACATCTTCAAAGAGAGCTCTTGGTAAATACACTACTGGTTTTACAACCTCGATGCGGGACGCAAAGCACCAGAGAACATATTTTCTCAGCTTCGCCCAGCATTACAGCTGGACGCCCCACCTTCTGAAACAACTCTCCACTCGGCCCTTTGAGGGGATGGAGAAATGGGAGGTCAGGGAGGACTGGGGCTAGCCGCCTCCTTACCGTGAGCCGTTCACCTGGCTGGGGTTGCATTCCATCTTGATGGTGACCCTGGCTGGGGGCTGGGACAGCCAGTCCTGCTGTGGAACGCGGGGGCTCATCTTGGAGGTCTGGCCATAGTCGCTGGAGGATGACGCGGTCATCTCCGTCTTCGCCAGGTGTGGCGTCCCGTAGGCACACTCAAACAGCGACTGGTCCTCGCTCACCACTGATAAGGCTTCCTGCACGCCCAAAGAAACACATATTCAGGACACTGTGAAGGACAGCCAGGTCTCAAAAAGAGGCTGATTTTGAAGTCATTTTTTTATGGTAGCCATTTCTACTTTTCAGAAGGAAAAAGTACCTTGTTTTCTTCCCTCTGGGACGTAAGAATTGGGAATGCCCAGTGTAAAAACACTTGATGTGGGTCTCAGAGCATCCTGGGCCGGACTGGAGTGGGGCAGATCATACCCACTTTAATCTCAACTCAAGGAAGTAGAATTTCAAAGGTCTTTGAAGACGTCCAATTGCATGTGTCATTACTTGACAAATGCAATCTATAATTCAAGCGGACAGGCTACAGAATGGTCATGAAGATTAAAAAAAAAAAAGAAGTACGAAGGCTGACACCTAGACATCTGGCAAAACTGCCATACTCGCAGGAGCTTTGGAGGCAGAGGTCCTTAGAAGAAGAGGACCGCCAGACGTAGACACGGAGATTTCCACTTTACAGTGTTAGCTGAAATCGAGTTTCAAGCAGGACTTCTCTGATGGCAAACATCTGGATGATAAATGAACCCCCCCCAAAAAAAAGAAGCTGTGAATTATCCAGATGCCTCCGAATACCAGGATGTTAAAGTATCTGGATCAGCGGATAGCTCTCCGCCCAGCCCCTCTCTGTATTTTCTATTAATATCTTGCTCTTCTGCAAGACTTGATGAGAAGAAATACACATTTGTCATGGTTGGATTTTTTTTTTTTTTTTGCTGTGGCTTTAAGTCAAACAAGTGGTTAGTCTATGGCTCTGTTTATAGTCGACAGCCATATCAGCAAAGGCAAATTTAATTTGGAAACTTCAACTACGTGAATGATATATTGTACCGCAACTATGCGGTGCAATCACAAGACAATCCAATTTTGGTTTCTGTAACAGAAAAAGCATCCATGAAGAGTTCATTTTTATTTCTGTCCTTTGGCATCCTCGGCATGGCCGTCAGCTCGGGAGAAGCAGATGCCGGATGGGCACTTTTGAAATGGAACTGTGAACCCAGAGAGGGTGGCGGGAGAGTCGACCTTCTAGTTGCCCAGGATCCAGAAAGGCCCAGAGCGAACCTGGAATGAGCCAGCCAAGATCAACCAGGGCCCCACCAGTGGAGGACGCCTCCCTGTCCTCAGAGCCCCGGGATGCCTGTCTCACACGCTTTAATTTGGGAAATATATTTAAATTAGCACTTCTTTCTTATTTTTTGAGTTGACTTTTCTTTTTAATTAATTAATTTTTGGTACTGGGGATTGAACACAAAGGCATTCTAACTCTGAGCTACACCCCCAGTTTTCTTTCTTTTTTTCTGTCTTTCATTCCCCTTCCTTCCTTCCTTCCTTCCTTCCTTCCTTCCTTTTTTTCTCTTTCTTTTGAGGTACTTGGGATGGAACCCAGGGGCATTCTACCTCTGAGCTACGCCCCCAACCCTATTTTTATTCTTTATTTTGAAACAGGGTCTCACTAAGTTTCAGAAGGCCTCATTAAGTAGTTGAGGCTGGCCTTGAACTGTAATCCTCCCCCGTCTCAGCCTCCAAGTACTGAGATTACAATTGTGTACGACCATGCCCAGTTTTTATGTTTTATTTCGAAACAGTTCTCCCTCAATTGTTGCCCACTGGCCTCGAACTTGTGATTCTCCTGTCTCAGCCCCCTCATGCAAATACTGGGATTATAGGTGTGCATCACCACGCCTGACTAGTGGTGATTTTAAAAGTCAAATCAATGGCATAAGCCAGGTGCAGTGGCACACTTCCATAATCCCAGTACTTGGGAGGCTGAGACAGGAGGATCACAGGTTTGAGGACAGCCTCAGCAAGTAGTGAGCCTCTCATCAACCTAGTGAAGACCCTGTTTCAAAATAAGAAATAAAATTGGGTTGGGGTTTTGGCTCAAAAGTAGATTCCTCTGGGTTCCCTCCCCAGTACACCATACACAAACACACACACATACACACACACACACACACACACACACACACACACACACACACACTCAACAGTACAGACCTAGCAAAGTCATTCTCATCAAAAGCAAAGGTTAATTTCTTAAGTGATTTTTGTGGGACAGACCCTCCCTCCCCACTCCAGGGGTAGATGACTACAGGGCAGAGGGGGTCAAGGGTCAGGCATAGCTTGGAGTGGGCAGCTCACAGCTACTGTTACCTGTGACTGATGAAAGGGGTATGAATAAATGCACAATTTATCTCTCAAACGGGCAAAAACAGCTTCTACACAAGGGTCAGGCAAAATTTTACATTACAAATTATAAATTAAAAAGAAAATACTCGACAGTTACACGAAAGCAATCACTTTAAGATACCAATATATCCCCAAGATGACGTAAGATATGGTCACAAAGAGAGCCACTAGCCAAATAAATGTAGCTTACAACTTGGGGGGGGTGGAGGGAGGACCAAAATATCCAAGCTAAAATGAGGCTTAAGTGTTGGGGGGGTGGAGTCTGTTCGCACATCTGGCAAAGTATTATTTCAGCACATGGCTTTCTAAAGAAAGAAATCAAAGCTAATTGAGATCAATTTAGAAACCAAAACACCCCTTTACAAACGCTAGCGACGACAGGGGCACACGTCTTTCTTTATTTCTTAAAATTCTTCTGAAAGTTAATATTGCCTAGAAATGAGAAAAGGTAACATGATTCGGAATATTAATTGGTCCACTTGAGGGGAAAGATCCCCAAAATGAGGAGGCTTCACAATGAACATTTCAAAAGGGGTAAATGCCGTCCACACTGTACCAAAGAAGTCACAGCACATGGCCCCCAGACGAAGCTGACTTACCAAACGCTGCTTGATGCCGACAGTTAAGCATAGTTTAAGAAAAGAAAACAAATAAATAAATGAACACACACACACACACACACACACACACACACACACACACTTGCAAACACAGCATGTTTTAAAACGAGTGAAGCAAAAAGAAAGCAAAGGAGTACTTTACAGAGACCGTTTTTTTTTTTTTTAACAAAATTAATCACTGAAGTTAACTACTAGAAGAAAACCAAGCGATGGCCTCACCGTGGCTCTTGGTTCCCCTACTTTTTTTTTTTTCTGTTTTTAGTGTTGGGGATAGAGCCCAGGTGCGTTCTACCTCTGAGCTCTACCCCCAGCCTCTTGTAGTTTGAAACAGGGTTTTGCTAGTTGCTGATGGCCTCGCTGAGTTGCTGAGGCTGACCTCTGATCCTCCGGTCTCGACCTCCCAAGTGTTGGGAGATTGATGATAGGCGGGTGCCACCATGCCCAGCTGGCCCCCCTCCTTGACTCAGATAGTCACAGGTTTCATCTTCTCTTGGGAAGCCTGGAATGATTCTCCCTGCCTGCCAGTCCTAGGGCTTCAAATGGGGAGGATCTGGCTCAGTGGAGTCAAAAGTAGAAAAGAGCTGAGCACAGGCTGGTAACCAGGAGCACGCCAGTGTTCTACACCTCTGGCCCCAGGAGGGGCTCCCTGGCCGAAGACGACCAGGTCTCTGCTGCCCTGCGGCCTGGCTTCCCTCCCCTGTTACCTGGCCATTTCACATATGTCCCTACCTACTGACCAGCGCACCTGTCCACACGCCAGGGAGCCTATAGCTGCCTTAGTTAACACAGATAAGTTATTCTTTCATAACAGCCAGCCACAGGCCCAGGGAACTGCTTTAGTTTCTTTAAAGCATAGAATGCAAAAACAGTCAAAACCTGGCAGAAATAATAATTTAATATGCCCGATGCTGTTACTATAAAAAGACCTGAACTCTAGGTTGGTGTGTGCCAGTGTGTGGGGGCGTTTTTCTGTAGCTCCGGGAAGGCTGGGGTTGTCTGATGTGGCAAATGGCTGCCTCCCAAGACCATTTTTTTATGAACTCAGGAGAAACACATAAATTCTAAGCAAGTTTACCCCAAACCAAAGGTAGTGCTGTGTTAGTACTCCAGCGCTGATTCCTCATGTGAGTACTGAAAACATCAATAAAACATGAGTGCCATCTCTTGGGGTCTTGGTCACAGGATAACAGTCGACCTACAGTTCCAGAAAGATGGCAGCGACAGGGATGGTTTTTCAAACTCTAAGAGTAAAATGAGTGTCTACTTCCAAGTAACTGGATTTGAGGACAGCAAAGCATCCAAAATACTTCGATTAAAAACAAAACTAAGCCGGGCGTGGTGGCGCACGCTTGTAATCCCCGCGCTCGGGAGGTGGAGACAGGAGGATCGCACAGGTTCGAAGCCAGCCGTGCTGGCGTAAGAGACCCTGTTTCAAAAATATATTTAAAAAAATAGGTCTGGGAGTGTAGCCCGGAGGAAGAAGGGCTTCCAGGTACCCCAGTACCACCAAAAAAAAAAAAAAAAAAAAAAAAAAAACTAAAGCAGAAAAATAAAACAGTTGAACCCACTCTGTTGGAAATGAACCTGATGTTTCCAACAAGAGTTCAGGGCTCCTGATGCCGCTCTGTGACAGATTAATGCTTTGTTAGGTTCTTATATTTCAAGTAAAGTTAGACGATCAGGGTCTTGGCCCAAATTTGTTTCTAATTTGTGATCCCCAAGGTCCATAAAACATGGTTAATATGGAGGGGATCCATCAGACTTGAATTTTCTCGAAAATCTGAGAAAGTGTTGAAAAGTGAGAAAATCCTACAGATGACCAGTTGTTTCCCCACCTGGCTGGCGTCTCAGGCATTAGGAAGATGGCCAGAGGCGTGCCTCCAGAGAAGTGCATTCCCAAACCAGTGTCCAGCCTCCGAAAGTCTCCTGTGCCATCATTGTTTGGTAATAAATGGGAAAACTCATCGGAACAAGCAAATTAAGATCGTGGTTGTTCCTTAAAATAATCATATTACAGAAGTCCTTGCTACCCAACGGTGTGGACGGGGTCCACCGTGGGAGACCAGCGTCGTATTGCACCAGCTGCCTGTCCGTGTTTTCTCCTATTACAACCCAATGCAGAGCCCCTCCTTAAATTCCTCTCACACACAGCCAAGCTGACTTTGGTACATCACGTATCTCCTTCCACTGCAATCAGGAAGAGATCATCTTTCAGCCATTTTTCTAAGTAGCTGACCCACCATCACATAAGCCAAGTTACCTTGCAAAACAGTTTGCATGCAAGATCCTCTTAATACTACAACAAGAATTTTATGGTACACCATTATTCCCCTTTTACCAGCTCTGAAATCTGATTGAGGAGACAAATGCCAGAATTCTGAGGTGTAGGTTAGAAGGAAGACTCAGGGGAGTAATGGGAGTCTCTGGGAACAGTAAGGAACCCTCTAAGCCTAAGTCATCCATAAGCCTAAGCTACGGCAGGTGTCGGGTACATTTAATTATTTCTTAGGTGATGGTTTAAGCCAACAGAGCTACTCTGTCCTTTGGTGAATCTGATTTTTCAGACCAAAGAGACCCTGTATTGGGGTGCATTCATTGCAGGTGGATGCCTGCCTTCTCTTAACAGGGCAGGTAGAACGAGCCCAATTACTCCGCGGGAGCCGGTGCCGCACTGGAGACCTTTGATGGGCATCTGCTGACCTAGTGCTGTCAGAAGACCCTTAGGTTGACTCAAGCCCTGTTGGTGATAGCTTCTCTTGGACCCAAAGTGCATAGAGTAGATGCTTCTGGAGAGTCTAATTCACGATCACTTTGGAGGAGGCAAAAGCAACACAAACGAGGGCAAGCCCCGCTCCACTCGGCCACCATCAGCGCAGTGACCGGCGCCCATCCAGAGGGACTTGAATCTCAGTATCTGTTCTTTTGCAGTCCTGACCCAGCGACGTGGGCCTCCCTCTGCCCAGCGTGTCCTGTCATTGTAACCTGTCCTTAGAATCACGCCAACGCCACGCCTGCAGGTTGCCCATCGGGCCCGTGGGGTCGCCTCTGCTCCTTCTTGACGGTCTTTTCTTAGCTTCCTAATTCTTCAGAGGAGGAAACATTATCATATATGAAACGCAGCATCTAGCTTTGTGTTCACATTTTTCTAATTTAATACACTGCTATTTTAGTCTTTCAAAAATATAAAAAATCTTGGATTAACCTCAAAGGAAAATGTATGTAGGCAAATGAAGTCCATCTCAAGAGCGTATTTCTTCAATATGGTATCACTTCAGTATCAAACGATTTTACAACTCTCAGTACCAGCCCGGTGCAATGAGAAGGAGACCCAGGATTGGTGTTGAGGTACATACACATGCATATGTACACACACACACACACACGTGCACACATATATTGCACAAAACACATGATCGTATACATGTGAACATATGTACATATACCCACATGCTCACACCTGTGCATGCTTACATGCATGTATACATGTGTATAGACACGCATGATCACATGCCAACATGCGTACATATATGCACACTCCTGCACATGCTTACACATATGACACACATGCACAAGTATAAACATACATGGCCTCAGGCATGCTTGTGCATGTACACATATGCATCTACATGTACAAATGTGTCTTCACACACAGGTACATATAGGTGCACAAGGCTACATATATGTTTACATCTGTGCATGCATATACCCAGGCTTACACATGTGTGCACACATGTGCATGCATGCATACACACATATGTAAGAAAAATATATACACAGATAAGAAAATACATGTTCATAATTTTTATGGGTACAATTTCCTTATCACACATCCTGATATTCATAGCAATCTGGTCCCAGGAGGGCAGAAGCTGCCTAAATAACACAGAGAATCTGGACTCTTCCTCTTCGCTCTGCGGATTTCCTGTGGTCCTGGAAGACGCTTTCCCTGCCCTCAGCCTGTCACTCCAGAGCAGACGTAGCTTTGAGGCCTTCAAGCCCGCCTGGCCTGCTCTGCACTCGTGGAGTTCTCCTGGGCTCTGGGCAGGCTGAGCTGGCCCTGCATGCTGCATACGTCTCCTCTGACCACGCTGTGTGAAAACATAACCCATCTCAGGACCAGCGTGTGCGTGTGCGTGCGGTGTGTATTACTAGCGTCGCATCAGTTTCTTGACATTGCATACTTACTGACACTCGTATCGGCCGTATGACAAGTCAGGAAAGGGCAGGGAAGCCCATCACCAGGCCCCAAAGCTCCTGTCAGAGCCAGAGGAGGGGGCTCCTGTTCTGCGAGGGGATGGGATTGTGGAGTTTGACGCTTGTTGCGATTGTACTGTGCTGCAGGCGTCTTTTCCTGAGCTCGTTATGGTGGGGTTTAACTTTAAATCCACACAAGCTTAAACTGGGAAGTCTTAGTAGCAGGAAACCTACTGGAAAGAATAAGCCCCAATGGAGAAATAACTTTCCGAAAGCAAGGAGAGAAGCGCTTAATTCAGAAAGTAGAGAGCCTAGAAATCCAGTGAGAGACCGGGGCTTGGGAGAAACATCCAAAGAGTCGTGTTCTGCATAATGGAAACGGGATGTAAAGTAACTTTGGGAAGTTAAGACACCCAACCAGCGCAACTTAAAGTAACTTCCCCTCCGCCTCCTCCGTGCTCCACAGCCCGCTCTTCAAATGCACGTGAGACGCGCAACGGCTGGGCAAGGGGCAGTTGATCCGTTTAAGAAATGATATTTGAAGAGACAGAGAAGTTAGACCTGATTCTTCAATGTGTACAAGTATCAGAACATTAGGCAGAAGGCCAGGTGTGGTGGTGCATGCCTGCAATCCCTCTACCTGGGAGGCTGAGACAGGAGGGCCACAGGTTCGCAGGACCGGCCTTAGCAATTTAGTGAGACCCTTGGCAGCTTAGCAAGAACGGGATTCAAAATAAAAAAATAAAATAAAATGGGACTGAGGGGTCTTTCTCAGAGGTAGAATACTTCCTGGTTCCATCCTTAGTATCACATACACACAAAACCACATGGTGCCCCTACAACTATATATACAATTTTATGTTGTTTATGTATCAGTTAAAATCAATTTAATTTTTTTTTTTTTTTTTTTTTGGTGGTGGTACTGAGGTTCCTGGAAGCCCTTCTACCTCCAGGCTACACTCCCAGACCTATTTTATATATTTTTTTAATTTGAAAACAGGGTCTCTTAAGCCAGCGAGGCTGGCTCCGAACCAGCGGGAGTGACTAAGGGCACCTCCCAAGCACGGGGATTACAAGTGTGCACCACCATGCCCGGCTAATTTAATTTTTAAAACGTGTTTGGTGTTAATAGTTTCTCTTTTCTCTTGCAAAGCAATACTTTTCTTTCCAATAGGTCCCCCTGCCTTGGAGAGGAACAAAAACTAAGAATGTGGAAAGGTCCTGTTTGACCATTTTAAATCTGAGTGTGTGTGAAGGGCACACTCTGCCCCCTCAGACCACCTGCCTGTGGGGTTGTTGGCCCTCCTGACTTTCACACTTGTTTGGGTTTTCTAATCACTGTTATCAGGTCACACTCAGGGAATATTCACACAAAAGCCTTTATTTTCATCTAGATTGATATATATATATATATATATATATATATATATATATATATTTTTTTTTTTTTTTTTTTTTTTTTTTTTGCGGTACTGGGGATGGAACCCAGGGGCATTCTATCTCCAAGCTACACCCTCAACCCTAGTTTTTATTCTTTGTTGGTTTTTTTTTTTTTTTTGAAACAGATATACTGAGTTGCAAAAGGCCTAAGTAGCTGAGGTTGTCTGCGAACTGTGATCCTCCTGTTTCAACTTCCCAAATGCTGGGATTACAAGCGTGCGCCACCACGCCCGGCTTGTCCAGTTTTAAATAACTCACTTGAGATGAAAATAATTTAACCTTTCATCGCAAAATTTAGGAAAAATACAAAGATGCACCAAAATGTAGGTGGTGGCATGGAAAAATAACGGATCCCTGAGTCTGGGATCAGAAGAGGTAGGTGTGGAGATGGACCAGGTCCTGGTTCTCTGTAAACGCTACCCTTCCCGCTCCGATGTGTGCTTCCTGGGAGCTGGTTAGAGGTGGAGAAGGAGAAGCCCTGCTGAGTCAGAATCCGCTTCCTGGCAGCACCCAGACAAGTGGGGTGAAAGTCAGCAAGTGCTGCTTTGAGCTTTCCCAGTCTGCATTTCTTCAACTAGGAAGACACGTCAATCACAGCTGCCCGGCTCCCAACCAGGCAGTGAAGTGGGCCAAGGAGCCACTGCGTGGAAAAGGTCTGATTGACCTTAATACTCTATTTAAAGTATTAGCACATCACAGATCATCGCTATGACTGATCCAAAGCTTTTGCTTGGTTTCAGGCAGGACTCTCGGCTTCTAGACATTTTACTCTAGTGAGGTAGACCCCAGGAACATTACAGCATCTCCTCTATGCCCTTAGTCACTTGCTATTTGTGAGTACTTAATTTTTAGTATGCTTTTAGTGGTGTATCATAATTACACAGCATAATGAGGCTCAGAGTGCTACAAACCCACATGCACACGGCACTTGGTCTGTTTCCCTCTGGGTCCCTCCCCATCCTCCCCTCCCCGCACGTTACTGAGATTGGTGCTGAGGAAGTTTTATACATACAGAGCATTATTAAAGCGTCTCCTGTGTCAAGTCTCCTGGATCTATCTAATTCTGGGAGGAATGTAGCATCTTTTCTTCTATCGTGAAGAACATATCAGCCCATGAGATTTTGCTTTATGCCCCTGGTCCAGTACCTTCTTGGGATTTTAGTTGTAATTCTATGCTGTCCACTAAATTGAAACTTTGTGGAGGAAGGGGTGGATCGTGGCACATCCCCTGGCCTGCTGTTAGTGTTCTATAAAACAACCCAAGAGCTGGGGAGGTGGCTCAGCCAATGGTGGAGCGCTTGTCTAGCTTGCACAAAGCCCCCCCATCCATCACCATCAGCAGCAGAAGCCAAGAGACCATGATGAGCACGCCATGTTCTTACAACTTAATCCCCGCTTCCCCCAGACCCGCCCGTGGCACACAGTTGATATTCTTCAAACTACTGAAGATCAATCTGTTCTTCCAGGATGTGCAGTCCACGATGCTATTTATTTTAACTTTCTCTAAACTTAGTGTTTTCAATAAACTGTACAAGGATAGGTTTCTCTGGCAACTTTGTGACGAAGTTCATGGTCCCGTTCCAGCCTTCTGGGTTTTGAAGTCTGCAAACTCCTCGGGTGGGGAATTCAGATTCTCCCAGAGGCACCCAGGAGGCTCAGAACAGCACCCCTGGGCTTGGCTGGTGGACTGGCAAAGCCATTTGCAGCTCTTGGAGCTGTCTCTTCTGATGCCGGGTGGCGGGGGAGGAGGTCCAGCATTCCTCTGGTCTTCAGAGGGAGCTCCATGAAAAACAGGCGGCCCTGTGCTTGGCCTTCTCCAAACACACATGCTACAGAGACAGCGTGCTCCACATCTGGAACGGCTCTGGTCCACGAAGCTCTGACACATGGATTCATTGCTTTCGATAAAATTCCAAGTATTTTATTCATGAGAAAATTCTGGCACAGTGGAAGACCCTGGCAAGCACAAGATAGAAGCCACAGATGTCCTGGCCTCCGCCCATGATTCTGCCTCGAGTTCGGCTAATTTTCATTAGGTATCTATCTCAGCCCTCAAACATCCAATCCATAATTTCCCTAAAGAGGGGGCATTATAACAGCTTTGATTTTTTTTTAAAGTTGAAGCTGCTTCCTCCACCCTCCCCATGGGTGACATAAGATTCAAGTCAGGAGGGTCACGTTAAGAAGCCGCAGCTCATACTGCCTGGTCACTCAGTGTCCCCCGTTCTGAGGCTTCAACCTATTAAATAAGGGTCTCATCTACTGATTTTTGTCTGTGCCAAAATGAAATCTATTTTTATTAAACTAGCAACACCCTCAGCCTCCAAGCCCTCCACCTTTGCCATCTGAGCAGATAGTACACAGGTGGTAATCTCCCAGGTGACCTTGAAGTTCTTAGTTTCTGTGTGTGGGTTAGAGGGTAACTGTAGGCTGCTCACATGATGACTCCAGAATTCAATTTCCTTTGTCCTTATGGGCATCTTTTGATGCTAAAGGCAAGAACTCACACCCTGGGAGCTGATTTTGTGTCATCAAAGATGGACAGGAGTTGATCTCTTGCATGGGAATATTGCAGTGGTCGATACATAAAATGCACCAATAATAACAGCATAGTTCTACCACTAGGAGGTCTTGCAGAAACTGGGTCTCTGATGGAAGAGGAGCATGTGGGCACAACCTCCCTGCTGAATGGGCCCCAGGTACCTCCTTGTTATGGTAGATCTAGAATACCCCCCAGGACTCATGAATACTGTTCAGGGCTGATAGAGTTAGGCCATCAGGGTTGTAATCTTGGGGGGGTGGTAACCTAGGCAGGTAGGGTGTGGATGGAGGAGATGGATGCCCTGGATGCCTTGGGGATCATGTATGGTTCTTCCTTCCCTTGCTCTTTCTCTCTCTTGCTCTGGTCTCCATGATGTGTGAAGCACAGCCCATGAGCTCTTCTTTTCCCTTCTTTCTACCACCATGCTCTGAGATCTGTGGTCCCCAGCCTTACATGGACTGAACACAAAAATCCCCAAGAAAAGTAGACGTTCTCTTTTCCATTGATGGTGACTGCCACTGTGGACGGAGCCAGCATTCGTCCACAGAGAAGGTTCAACCCTGCCAACTGTGCACTTTGGCTCTGTGAATGACAGAGCCCTCCCTCCCCAGGGCCAGAGGTTAAGCTCGTGCTTTTACAGGAGATTTTCCAGTACATAAATCTTCCCTAGTTGCTGCACAGGAAAGGGACCAAGAAGCCAGAATGTCAAGACCTTTCTGAATCCCCGCCAGGCTCATTCTTTTCCCATGAGGTAGTCTATGCACCAGGCTGCACCCTGTCCTTTTAACACTTTTAATGTACTAACAAACTGTCAATGAAACCTGGTTTTTATGACCCCAGGAGTGTTGACCTCAACCCCCAATACATTTACTTGAATTACAAACTGTAAACCTGCACAAGAATGACAAGCTTTACATGCCTCGGTCACACCCAACAGGGACTCTCTGGGCACGTGGCTTGAGCCCCTCTAGAAATCTGTGCCTGGGGGAGTCACAACTGCCCTTTAAAAGTTCAGAAGATTCATTCTTATCAAACCACTCTCTGCAGGACAGAGATATCCTTAAAGAGGCTCGATATCTTAAAGAGGCTGCTTGAGGGTCTCTCTGCTTATTGGGGTCTCTTTATTGATCACACTTTAAAGTGAAAGAGGACACACAATTTGTCCATCTCTCTTTCTTGGGGGGAGGTAGGAAGTTCGTAGGGTTCAGAGATGCCGTCACACAACATAGGTGTGTTGTGAACAACCCAAAGAAGTCTTCTGGGAGAGGTGAACAGGTGGGTAGTGGGTACCTGCCCACGAGGCCCATGGCCAGGCCAGGGCAACCTCCTCTGGGCCTTTCTAAGTTGCCAACCCACCCAGCTCACACAGGGAGCCCCTGGGAGCATCCCATGACTGTATCTACTTCACAGAGCATCTTAACTAGAACCAAAGATAATGTGCATCCGTCTTCTAGTCTGCAGACTTGTATTTGTGAACACAGAGGTACTGTAAACCAATTTAAAGTTAAAACAAGGGGTAAAGAACCGTTCCCTGGAAGGCAGAAACCACTTATGTTACAGGCTATCTTAACCTGAAAGCTCTTGATCTGAAAAGATAAGAAAAAAAAAAACCCACAAAGAGCCCCAGCTGCTCCCAGATGTGTAAGCTGCATTTTTATCTGTGACTGATGTGAATTCAGTATGTCTATACTCATGGTACACTTCCAAACATTCATCAAAGACCTCTCAAGTGTTAACGTAATTTTCACTCATGACAATATCCACCCCTCCATACTTTGCTTTCAAGCAAAACTGCACTGTGTAAATGTGGGTGTTAGGGTGGGGTAACAACTTGGGATGCATGGGACAAAAATATGGTCAAACCATCAGCCTTTCAGCTCCTCCCGTTCTTCAGCCACAGTTTCAACCACAGAGGGTAAAAATATTCAAAAACAGCCTGGCAGGGTGGTACATGCCTATAATACCAGTACTCGGAAGGCTGAGACAGGAGGATTGCAGGCTGAAGGCCAGCCCCAGCAACTTAGTGAGACCCTGCTTCAAAATAAGAAATAAAGAAAGCTAGGGTAGAGCTTGGAGATAGAATTCCCAGGATTCAATTCCTAGTACCAAAAAAATGTTTTCAAAACCAATTGCGTCTCAGGCCGGGCGTGGTGGCGCACGCTTGTAATCCCCGCCCTTGGGAGGCGGAGACAGGAGGATCGCGCAGGTTTGAAGCCAGCCGCGCGCGCTGGCTTAGGAGACCCTGTTTCCAAATAAAAATGTAAAAATAGGTCTGGGAGTGTAGCCCGGAGGTAGAAGGGCTTCCAGGAACCCCAGTACCACCAAAAAAAAAAAAAAAAAAAAAACCAATTGCATCTCCACTGGACATTTTTCCTTGTGATGATTCCTTGAACAATTCATCACAGCTGTTTACACAGTGTCAACGTTGTATTAGGTATTATAAGTAATCCGGGGAAGATTTAAGTATGCAGGAAGATGTAATATAGAGAAGCAATTATAAGTAAGCTAGAGAAGATCCCAAAGGTGCGGGAGGATGCACTTGGGTTAAACACAAACACGACACCCTCTGGGGTCTCGGCCATCCGGGGACTTTGGGTATTCTTGGATACCCAAATGACAAAAAAATGACTGTACTACTGACAGAATCTATAGCTCCGTAAGGAATTCTTATCTCCCACTGGCTCCTCGGCCTGGCAGTCTGGTCCGATGCTGCTGGCTGGGTGAGCACAAGGCTCCCTCAGAGCACAGCCCACTCCCCCTTTATTCCGCACCTGGGAGCAGCGACCACGGTCAGCCACCCCGCGCCTTCCATGGCTCCCTTCTGGGCTCTTCCTCCTATTTCGGTGACAGCCGTCCCTCCTCCCTTGCCCTCTTCTTTCTCTCCTCATCACCCTTCACAGAAGTTTCCCTCCAAGCTCCTTCCTGGACCACGCGCCCCACCAGGCAGCATCCCACCCAAGCCGCCGTGCTCGAGTCCCTCCTGTGGCCTCGGGAAGTCACCCAGCACCGCCCATCTGGTTTCAAGGCTAAAACTACCGAGGAGGCATGGAAGGGTGGGTGCTTCATAATTATAAGGTTTTGTTTGATTTTTTTCCTGAGTGACCCGAGGCCCCACTGCTAAGAGCACTGGGGACAAGGCAAGTCCACAGGGGAAGGAACCAAGACGAAGAGGCATAGTTTTTAAATGCAAGCTATACCTGGGACATAATTGTTTTGGAAACTGGGGGTTGATTTCAGGGTCTTTCGACCTCTGAACCATACCTCCAGCCCATTATTATTGTTGTTGTTGTTGTTATTGTTATTATTATTATTATTATTATTATTATTATTATTGTTACGTTTGAAACAGGGTTTCACTAATTGTAAAGGGTCTCACCAAGTTGCTGAGGCTGGCCTCCAACCTGTGGACCTTCTTCTCAGCCTGCTGGGATTACACCATTCTTAAAGGGCCCCTGATCCCTGCCTTGGATCCTGGAGCATTCCAAGGGCCACCAGCTCCCCCTGGGGCACATTTGTAGCACATCCTCACAGGAACTGTGGCGAACACCTGTCCTTCTGCCACCTGCTCTGATAACCTCAAGTTCGGATTTCTGTACCAACACAGGCTTTTTTTTTTTTTTAGCACCCACAAAGACGGATCCCTCCACACCACAGGGAGTAGCTGGGCCGGGAGCTCAAGGACCCTTTACTCACAGAGATTACAAGTCCATCTCGTAGGAAGGTCCTTTGTAGTCTCCACTCTGATCCCATATTCCTGCCAGCAAGGGGAGGCTCAGTTACTCTTAAACTCAACAAGTACGTACTTAAGAATCTGGAAAATCCTGTGCCTCCAGGCGACACCAAAGACTGAAAGAGCAAACATCCCCATGTCCATAAGGCTGACATTCTATGACTGCAGGCAGGAGATAAATTTTAATAATTCTTAAAAATCCATCTGTCGATAATTTCTAGAGTGAGGAGGAGGGAGAGGCAGGAAATGGGGAGGGAACTGAGCAGGGGCTAAATGAGTGACGTGTGCATGTACGCCTCCGCCATCGTGGGCCCCATTAAGATGGATGACTATGGGGTACCGATAAAAAATTTAAAAACTAATTTCTAAAATAAACTGGAACCTGCACTAGCCCCAGGGACCTCGTTAGGTGTGCGGATCCCAGTCTGCTACACCCCAAGCTACATTTACCAAGATGAACCTTCATGCACGTAATTTCTGAGCATTGGGTCCTAGGGTGCTCGGCGTGGAGAGAGGAAGTAAGGGGCCAGGGAGGGGAGCAGGGAGGAGGAGAAGTGGCATTGCTCCTGCAGAGAGTCAGGGTGATCGTCATGGAGGTGAGGTCTGGGCATCCTGGGGGAAGGAAGAAGAGCTCAAGGGACTCCTGGAGAATCAGCCTTGCAGCTCTGAAGTGCTGAGTGAGCCCTAAGGACTGAGAGTGGAACCGTGGAATCCTGCGCAGCCAGGAAGAAAGCACTGCTCCCCCCTGGGAGGTAGGGAGAGAAAGCACAGGCGGAGGACTCACAGGTGAGCCAGGTGAGGCCGGCGCAGAGCCTCGCAGGCCATAGGGAGGACCTGATGTTGGCTCGCAGGGAAATGTGAGCCTCTCCAGCTGTCTTGGCTAAAAGCCCGGGAATTGTCTTCTTTCCTGAGATGTGCTAATATTTTCCACTTCATGAAGGCTCCGCAAAGAAAATTCTATCTTTTAAGTTTTATTATTTGCGAAACCAAATACAGTCAGAATGCATCTAGCAATGCACGCCATGTGCGCAGCAAAAACCACACCTAATAAAATGTTATGGCCATCCGTGGCCCACATGCCCTGGGAACGTCCATACATTCAGCCTCACACACGGGAACTTCGGAAATTTTTCATTCAGAGAGTCTCGAACAGTTTAAAAAGTATTTGGTATGCATAGGAATTCCTCCACTGAGGCGTCCCTGCCACTGATAAGAGGGCCGCCAGGGACACTGACCTGCAGCAGCCCAAGGAGTTAAAGCACGGCAGTGACCCCTGCCCTCAGTCTGTGCTGAGGCGGGCTCAGCGATGGATGCCCCTGGCAGGCTGTGGGATCACTTCCGGTCGGCTCACCTCGCGGCTCCCTGCCGCGGTGTCTGAGCATGCGCAGTGATTCGCTGGCCCAGTGATGTCCTATTTTAAGTCTCTGACGAAGGAGGCACCTGCTCCCCCTGTAGGTAGAGAACTCTGGTTCTCAGAGCTCTACCTGTAGGACGGGCCTCTTGGTTGAGGAAGCGCAGTTCCTCTCCTATTGCAGAACCTTCCTGGACCCGGCTGGGATCCCAATTTCAGTATTCAACACACCGCGCCCCGCCTGCGCCTTAGTCCCCCGCCCCCCATGCCTCCATTACAAGGTGCAGCTGCCAGGGCACCAGCAGCAGACGCTGCCTGTCCCACAGGTCTGAAGGCCGCAAGTCCAAGACCAAGGCCTGGCAGGGCGGGTTCCCCTCGAGTTCTCCTTTTCTCCTTTCCTCTGCATTTGCGTGTGCGTGTGTGTGTGTCCCGAGTTCCCTTTTTAAGGTACCAGGCATGCAAGATTCGGGTCCATCCTAATGACCTCGTCTTAACTTGATTACTTCTATAAAGATTCTCTTAGTAAGGTCACATTGGGAGGTATTGAGGACTTTGACCTGTGAATGTAAGAGAGACAATTCAACCCCTAACAGCATGTGAGCCCCAGAAGGGCTGGAATGAGTCCCCGTGTCCATCGCTGTGTCCCCCTGCCCAGCACGTGCTGGGTACCACACTGAGCCCTCTGGGGTGAGTGATTCTCCAGGTGTGATCCAGGAACCTCCAGGGTCCCAAGGCCCCTCTCAGGATGCTGCTGCACACCAGTGTCACCGTCATCCCAGGATGTCATGTACTTCTCCATCCTCATCCTTTCACGGGTGTAAAGGAAAGTGGTCCAGAGGATGTGCCTTGCATTGTACCATCAGAGACCAGATGCATGCAGATGTGGACACAGGGCTCTGCTGCCCTCAGTCAGGCCAAGCATTGGAGAGATTTGCTAAGGTAAAATAATGCCACTCCTCACTAAATGTTTTTTTAATATAGCTATCATAGAAATGTTATTTTTGTTTGGAATCCCAGCATTTGGGAGGCTGAAACAGGAGGATTGAGGTTCATGGCCAGCCTTACCTATTTAGTGAGGCGCTTTGTAACTCAGCGAGACCCTGATTCAAAATAGAGAATAAAAAATTGGGCTGGGGGTGTAGCTCAGAGGTAGAATGCCCCTAGGTTTCATCTTCAGTACCACACAAAAAAAGGTGATTTTGTGCCTACATGTAATGGATATATCATTGTGATTTTTAAATAAATTCATATGTTTCAAAGTTTCTGGTTTTATTTCTAATTATGTAAATATCAATAAAGCAACAGACTTAATATAAGCAAATGTTCTTAAAACTCTTCTGCATTTTAACATGCGTGCAGGGGTCCTGAGTCTACCAGCGTGAGAGCCACTGTTATGGAGGACTTCGGTGTGGCTGGGAGCAGCTCATCCTCCCTGAAGTGACCCATGGCTTGATGGGAAAAAAAATTTTTTTTAATTTGACAACATATTTTTGGTAACTAAGGGTTATAAAAAGGGAAGCTCATTGGCCATTTTCTTGAGTTGACAACAGAGAGTTCTTTGGGGAGGGGCAATCCTGAGCCTTCCAAAATAATGCTGATTGATGGGTTAAATTTGGAAGTTGTGTGACTTCGAGTCCAGGAGCGGAGGACTGACAATTCTCTGCATCCCAGCTGCTGCATGCCAGCCCTCGGCTCTTAACACTGGACAGAATCTACCGAACAAGGGGCTGCCCAACCTCTACTATGCAAAGCACAAACATCTGTTTCCAACCGAGCTTTCTTAAAAGGCCTGTCTTTTGTCAAATTAGGAGGCATGTCTGTGCAGCGGACCATAAAGCAGCAGGCAACAGGCAGAGCTGTAGATGGCCTCCTTGCAGTCAAGCTGGCTGTGTCTTTGGTTCGGGCGTAGCTTGAGAGGCAGTTCCCAGCTCACGGCTGCAGATGTGGACTCCTTACCCATCTCCTAGCTTGTTCGTGTTGGCACACCTCTGTATCATCAGCAGCTGTGACCCAGTTAATGAGAAGAACCACTCAATTTTAAAAAAGAATAAGAGCCAGGCGTGGTGGCACACACTTGTAATCCCAGCATTCGGGAGGCTGAGACAGGAGGATCACAGTTCATGGACAGCCTCAGCTACTTAGTGAGGCCCTCTGCAACTTAGTGAGACCCTATTTCAAAATAAAGAATAAAAAATAGGGCTGGGGGGTGTTGCCCAGAGGTAGAATGCTCCTGTGTTCCATCCCCAGTACCACAAAAAAGAATAAAGAAGAGGAGGAGGAGGAGGAGGAGGAGGAGGAGGAGGAGGAGGAGGAGGAGGAGAGGAAGAAGAAGAAGGAGAAGGAGAAGGAGAAGGAGAAGAAGAAGAAGAAGAAGAAGAAGAAGAAGAAGAAGAAGAAGAAGAAGAAGAAGAAGAAGAAGAAAGAAGAAGAAGAAGAAGCAAGTTGTCTTGATGTTTAAACTTGCATCCTGTACCTGGACATTGGGAGGTCTTGTCTGTTTTGATGCTTACTGGACCTGCGCATAAGAGTCTTAACACAGCTTCTCCAAGATGTTTAATACAAATAACATCACTGGCCATCTATGTGTGCAGAAACACAGTAATAATGAGAATGTAATCCTCCAAGTCTGTTACTTTACACTAACTGTAACTACTGTAATAGAGGGACAGAAATATCCCGGGAAGAGAGAAGAGGAGGGAAGAGGTGTCATGAGGACAGGAATTTCTTTTTCCCCAGTGCCTAGAAGTGTCCACACATCAAGCACACACAAGGAAAGTTTGCTGCTTAAATTCCCAGTATGTAGACGACGCTGTGATTAGGGCTGTTTGTTGACAGTTTGGATGACGGATGAAGGATACACAAAATAGAGGAATCGGGGTACATCAGCCTGAACTTCGGAGAACAGGACCCTAGACAGGTGAGGTGCGTTTCATTTCCCAATGGGGAACCTTCAGGAAAAGCACAGAAGTGGCGACATCTGCTGTGAGCTGAAGGATGGGTGGGAAGGTCCTGGAAGCTCAGATTGGACCTGTCCTCTGAGCCTGGATTCTGAGGGTCAGGGAAGCCCTGTCTGGAATTCGACTCCCATTCTCTGCACGAGGTAGGCTTTGTGCCCCTGTTTGCTGCGTCTTTTCATGCTTGGTCTCCATCTGTTCACACCCCTCCCCCATGAAGCTAATGAAACCACAGCCGAATCATTCTTCCCCCTAAGAGAATAGAATGCACCGCGTGGAATTTGCTCTGTTTCATCCACGACAGTGACTCAGTGGGTAGAAACTCTCAACACCAGGACAGGACCTCTGGGAAGGTGTTTGGGGGTGGTTAGTGCTCTCAAATCCCACTTTGCTCACCAGTCCTGGAAATTACCTTATACGTCTTTCCTCTTCCTCGCCTTCTGGGAATCCAAGCCCTAGGGAAACTCGGGCCTCCAACCACAGGAAGTCAGCGCGATGAGCACGCTAGGCCCAGAACAATTGCTTTCTGCGTACGTAGGTTTAGGCTAATTGAATCACATTTGAAGTGTCCCAGTCAAGTTCAATATACAAAGGCACTGGTCGAGGGACTTTTTGAGAAATGAAGCATTCCGAGTGAAAGAAGCCAATCTAAAAAGGCTACGCCCTGCATGATTCCAACTGTACGATGTTCTGGAAAAGCTAAACCTCTGGAGAGAGTGAAAGGCCAGAGGTTGCTACCGCTGGAGTTAGGCAGGAATGAACAGGCAGAGCCCAGGGGGATTTTAGGCAGCAGAACTACTCCATATGGTACGATAACAGTGAGTCCACGCCATTAGACATTTCTCCAGATATCCAGTGTGAACTTTAATGTAAACTGTGGGTGCTGGTGATAATGGCGTGTCAAATGTTCTCTGGTGAGGGGTGCTGGTAGGAAGCGAGGCTGCGCGTATGTATGGAAAGGGGTAGACCAGGAATCCCTGCACATTCTGCCCTGCTTTGCTGTGAGCTGTAAACTGCTCTAAAAACTAAAGTCTATTTGGAAAATACAGCATGCCAATTGATTTATGAGTTTTTTCTCTTCAGGTAAGGACAAGCCTAACCAATTTAATTTGGTTGGCCAGTACTGAATATATCACCCTACTGGATCCTTTTCCCATTAAAAACAGAGAGACTGTTAAGGCATCAGTCCCTCCTTGATTCCCCTGTGCCTCTCCAAGGAGGAGCCACAGCTCTTTTTGAGAGTCCTGATGCAGACTGCACACCCCTGAGGGCAGCTAGCCCAGCCTCAGGGCAATGAGCTCAACTCTGCATCTCTGGGGACAGGTAACCAGCATTCGTTATTGTTTATGCACTTATAAAACTACAGCTTTAAAATTTGCCCTCAATATTAGAGACATCAATACTGTACTGAAATAATCTATAGTACAATGTAAATAACTTGTATACTTGTCAGTGCACATGAACTCTTTCACAGGTACATACTCTTGTACCTGTAAAACTAGGACCTCGAGGAAAATTCATCACGTAGTAATAATTGTCTCAGTGAAGAAACCTTTAAGAGTTTTTGAAGTGTGCCTTGGATCGTCATGTAGAGGGTTATTTGGTTAGGTATACTTGAATATGACTTTATGTAAAGGTTGTGCTTGGTTTGGCTTGGATAAACAGGAGGAGCTTAAATTTTACAGATTATATTTAAGAGGGTAGATTGTGGGCTCATAAACCTGAAGGCTGTCCCTCCAAAGCAATAGGATACGTTTCAGAAGCAAAAAGGAAGGTCCAGAATCTGAAGGATGTTGAGGTGAGAGAATTCCTCCCGTGGATGGTCAGTTCTCCATAACGTGGCTTTGACAAAAAACAGGCCCAGGAATCAGAGAGCATCGGTGTGTGCATCTAGGCACTGAGTCATTTAAACCAACCTGACTGATAAGAGATTCGGTGGGTTGGAACTATGGGAGAAGTCACAACAGGGTATGCACCTCAAGCTCTGAAACTCTATGAATTAATGTGCAATTTCAAAATGGGAACCTTCCACAGGAATTGAGATTCTACCGTGTCATTCTTCTTCCCCCAAATAAAACCCAGGTTCTTTAACCAGGTCCAAGTGGCCCAACATGTTCTGGCCCCTAGAAAGCCCGAGTAATACAAAAAGGGGGTGTGGGCTTGTCCTCTTGGTAACTCTCCCTGTAGTTACTTGCTAGACTTGAACAACAGAGGCCATTTCCAAGCGACCCGGAGAGGAAAGTTAATTTGGAAAGGGATGGCCGACATGGTTCTGACACTGGGGGAACGCCTTTCCATTGTACAAATTTAAAAGCGTCTGCTGTGCTGAGAAGAGGATCCACGCCTGGCATTCAGGCTGAGTGGGTCAATGACTTCGTTTTCATCTGAATGACAGCCCATCTTAGAGTTCCTCAGGAAGATCCAGCAAAGGAGAGTGGAAATAACATGCCGCTGCTCGAGCTCAAACATCAGAGGCCTGGCACGTCCAGTTCCTGGACTATGAATGGGTCAAAGACAATACACTCAGAAGCGTGCGTGGGAAGGAAGATCTGGTGCTTGTGCTGCCGCTCCGAACAATCCTACTGCCTCCCACATCTTGGATACATTAGACAGTTTTCCAAAAACCATCATAAACCAAAGTGAGAGATTACAGACACACATTTGCAATGAGCAAATGTGCTATACTAACAAGTTGGGTGCGATAGGGCAGATGTGCACGTAAGTAAGGAGGACGGAACACGGAGGACATGTGCTGGGCACTGAGACATGGAAATGAGCAGCAGGAACACACCACAGAAGGTTCTGTAGCTATGAACGAACTCTCATCGGGTCACCAATTTCAAAGGACTAGGGTCTGAGACTAGTAGCAATCTCCCCCTTTGTCCATTGACTTTGGGACTTCTTAGAATTAGCATTTGCATTTCAGGGTCCAAAGAGCCAAAAGGCCATACATATTCAATCCAAATGATGGTTGAAATTCCAAGTGGCATTCAAATTCAAAATAAGTCTAATTTCCTGGCATATGATGTAGAAGTTGACCTAAGTAACAAAACATGTGAATGCATTTACAGTGTGTGTGCGTGTCAAACACATACACAGGTTATGTGCACATCCAGCTCATGGTCACTCACGTCAAAGGCCATTAGGCACTCTGGAAACCATGTAGGCCTTTGTCTCTGTTGCTCCAGACTCAGGCCCTCTTAAAACACTGGCTGTCAGCCAATGATAGAAGCTGGGAAAAAGTGGATCAAAGGTGGAACTCCTCTAGATATACATCCTGACCTATCAGCACTGCAGGCAGAAGGTTTCTGGAGGAGAGCAGGAAGCGAGGAGACCCTCGGTGGAGCGAGATTTTCTGTTCTCTGGGTCTGCACACCCCTCACCACCCAGTGGAGCAGATAAGCAGCAGCGCTTCCCTCCGGGCTGCTAATGACCCGCCTCTTCTTTTTCTCTCCTCCCAGGCTGCTCTAGGGCCTGACAAGCTATTCAGAAGCTCTGTGCAATGGGGGAGGAGTAAGATGCATATTTTACTGGATATCAAAAAGGGAAATAAAAATTAATATGGAATGGATATTGAGGATTTGTCTCCTAAAAAATTAAAGAAAGACTTGAGCAGAGAGTTTCAGAATTCTCATCACACTGGCTACAGGTCCGAAGATGTCCAACCTGAAAAGAATCATGAGGGAATGTTGAGGGTCTGGCTGTTTCCATCACCAGAGTTAACGGTGCTCAAGCAAATGCCACACGTGGGCAGATTGCAACAGCCTCAATTTCCCCTTGGTGAATGCAACCCAAGGGAGCCTCCACCATCTGCTTCCCCAAGCCACCCCGTTGTCTTGGTGAAAACAGTGTGCTCACTGTGAAAATCTGGTCTGGGGACCATGCCTACACCCTTGTCCAAAAAGTCCAGACATGTCCTTGGGTAGAGCTCAAATTCCACTGGAGAGGTATTTCTAAGGAGGGCAGTTTTAGTCCAGGAACCCATCAACATATGATAAAGTTCATGCTTGTCTTCAGAACTCTGGGCATCCTAGTTTCTGACACGCTGTCTATCCATCAGTAAACTCAATAATTCGCTCAGCAAACACATGGTGACTAATTAACTTTGAACCTCGCCCTGTGATACAATTTTTACTTCTTGCAAGAAAACCGAAGGGGTCTAGCCACCTGCCATTCGCCACTATCCCAAGAATTTCTATCTCTTTGGATGAAGAGGTTCAGAGAAATTCAACCACAAATGCTCATAAACATCATCCTTTGGGGGGGGGGGTTTGCTTTAGAACCTCTTGCCTTCTTAGGAAAATGAACGCATCCATAAGGACCTAATCAACCGCATCTTGCTCCCCTGGAGCAGTTTTATAAATTTCCTCTGGCTAGTCTCCCTCTTTCCTTTTCAACAATATTAATTTGTAGGAAACACATTTTGGACATCATAAATTATCTTTCATTTGTTTTATTTTCAACTAAACTGAGATGCTTGACAACAGAACTCACAGGCAGCTCTTATGTACAATTTAAAACTTGGTGTTGTAGTTTGGGGCTGAAGTGGCCCCTAAAGGCTCATGTGTTGAAGGTGTGGTTCCCAGGTGTCTCGAGATGCTACTGGGAGGTGGTTGGTCCTTTAAGAGGTGGGGCCAGTTAGAGGAAACAGGGCACTGAGAGCATGGTCTTGAAAGGTATATTGGCCTTCTGGCCCCTTCTCTGTCTCTCTCTCCTCTCTCTTTCCACTTTCCAGTGGTCATGGAGGGAGTACCTTTCCTCCACCACACACAACCCACCATGATGCTCAGCCTTGCCACAGACACAGAGCAATGGGGTCCAGTGACCACAGACAGAAACCTCTGGAACCACCAGCCCAAATAAACCTTTCTTCTTTTTCAGGTGATTTTTTAGGTATTGTTGGACATGCTGGGCACCAGAGGGGATGTGGAAATAAGTAAAGCCCCACCTCACTGTGGAGTAGCAGCTTTCTTTTCTTGCACATTTACATTTCATAATCACATTTAACAAGCTGCTTCGCAAACAAAACACTGTACCAGGAACCACATAAACTCGACCTTGATTTCAGAATACAAAAACGAAAAACTAAGAGTGCAATCTACTTTGGCACTATTACATTTGATTTTATTTATTTTTCTAAGAGACTTTTAAAATTCCATAGAGTAATAGTGGAAACAAGATCTAGTGGAATCATGTGACCAATTTTGAGTCTAAATAAGATTTAACATTATTAAATCTTTAAATTATTTAAAGACATGGAAGATGTTTTTAAAATGTTTTTGTAAGTCTGATCTATGAGACAGGGTAGGGTCAGAGTAACTTAGGACTGCAGACCAACTCCCAGAAACAGATACTGAGTTCCTCAGGACCCCAGCAGTCTCTGCCACATTGGTTTTCTGGCTTATTTTTCTCTACAATTGAGTCCACCAGAACATAAACATTAGAAACTTTATAAAAATATGCCCACTTGCATAAAGACTAAGATTAAGTAGGCCAGTAATGAAAATTAGTAGACAATCTGTTGTCTAATTTAAATATTAAAATAAAAAAAGAAAAATCTCTTAGAGAAATGATGATCTCTCGGTTCTCGCTGGAGGCAAAACCCTTTCCCTCCCAAGGGGGGGTGTGGTAGCAAGCATGTGGGGTGGGGTGATCCCGTTTTCATGATGGTGGGCAGTCGGTGGACACTGCCAGCCACATCTATAAAGGACAGTCTAGAGCCAGGTAATCAAGGGTGACTGTTCACCTACAAGCCCCACAGCGCCTCCTGTGGAGAAGAACGTTACCTGCAGGACTCACCAAGGAATGAGGAACTGCTGGAGTGGTGATTGAGACCAGTCTCCTCTTTCTGAGACATACCCAGCTGCACGTAGGTTTTATCGCGTCTCTACCTCCCCAGGCACATCTGCCACACACTCACAGCGAGGATCAAACCGAATTAAATAGATACTAAAATTATTCAGTGACCAATCTGTAATTAGCTTTGTACACGAAAGAACAGGGGTTCGGCGCCCACGCTTAGTTTTATTGACTTCCTTTCCTGTTATCTGAACTTGACCACTAAGACCAAAAGTCTGAGAATTTGTGGACCTAAAACAGGGACCATGATTCAAAGTCCTCATCTGTTTGTTAATGATGGGAAGAAATTGCTTTGCACATTACATGTGGAAATTTTAATATTTAGTACACCTGCTGTGGCAAGTAGTGACTGGGCTAGAAATTTACTTTTAGATTTTTTTATGTTTAAAATGCCCCCCAGGCCTCACAAGTTCCCAACAGATTGCTCAATCCTGGCTCCAAAGCCTGTCTCCGCAGATTTCGCTGCCCTCTTAGCCTGCTTTAACTGTATGCTGTGTGGACACGATTTCTACAGAGTACAATGACCCTGAATGAATATATGCGGCATTTGTTTATTTGGTCATCTGAAGTAATATGTCTCTGCTCATTTTCAGAATCTGAAACTAGAATCAGAATATAAAACCCATGGGGACAGAGACTTTTGTCCCCAGAACTCAGAACACTTGGCACATACCGGACGTAGAATCAATGAATAAATGAATGGCGACCAGATGCTGCTCTAAGGTGCTGATATAACACTGTGCATCCCAGCACTTTGAAATGGATGCTGCGCTGCCATTGTGTGAACGCATCGGCTCACATTAAACTGTCATGCAAGCACGTGAGAGCTTAATAAACACCTTGCGGTATCTCACTGGCTCCTCCTACCTCTCTATACAGCACAAGGCTCTAGTTCACAGTCGTACGCTTAGAGATGAAGCCGTGAGCTGGGTCCCCAAAGTTTTCTTGGGTCTGTTTTTTGTAACTCCTAACACTCCCATGGAAGCGCACCACAGCAGTGGGCGGGTGGGGTGGGGATCTCTGCTGAGTTCATCCTCTTCTGCAGGGTGGCCCCAAACATCCCAGCTCCAGGATGAGGGAGATGGAGCTCTGAGGTTCAGGAAGAAAAGAAAAGGAAGGTGGGGATATTGGAAAAAGCATTCCCAAATTGCCATGGGAGCGGGAAGAAAGATGGCGCAGCTCCTGACCTAGTTTCTTCCCTCAGGACTAGATGGACAGGGTCGCACAAGAGCCGTCCTGCACTCCGAGCTCCAACCCGCACTCTCATTTGTTGGCTGTGTCTTGGTGGACGCCTTGTCCAATTTTCCTGGTTTTCCACTAAGAGGAGACCAGGATGGCCGGAGGGAAATGAGACTGCCCGTCACCGTGCTCGTACCTAGCTCTGGTTCTGAGGTCCATTCCCACAGGCGCTCGGCCCCGCGGCTGACCTTGTCTACCCTCTCCAAAACTCAGCGGCGGGAGTTTGGCAGAGGAGCGGGACTAGCTGGCCCCCACAGCAGTCTGGCTGCTCTCTTCTGAGAAGGCAGTTTGAAGTGTAGCAAGTTTCCAGAATATATTTAACAACTACAAAAACAGACAGGTGGTCCCAAATTGTAAGAGTTCACCTTATGATTTTTTTGTTGCTATTGTTTTTTACTTTATTCTAGTGTGAAAGTTATACACATTTTGTAGAAACCGAGTTTGGGATTTAGACCTTTCCCTGAGCTGGCAGCCTGCAGCGGGGTCCTCTCCTGTGACGCTGGGCAGCAGTGAGCCCCCCAGCCAGCCCCGCCATCGTCAGGAGAACGGCATAGCTAAGCGGGGTCGTGCGGTAGGTCAGCCGTATCCAAGGCCCTTTCGGCTACCATGTTCAACTTATGATGGTCCCATCATAACTGGAGGACCGCCTGCACTTCAGTGTGAATGAAAGGCTTAGAGATATATCACAAGGACCCAGAGGTACCTGATGACTACAGCTGGGTAAATTCGCCAACAAAATAACCAAAGAGAGTGCTGTATTGTTAACCAAAGGATAAAATAAATACCCAAACGTCCATACTTACTTAAGTCAATGATGGAATTAATAATTTGAAAGAAAAAAGATAACCTTTTTGTTAATCTTTCTTGTACTAAGAATGAAGCCCAGTGGCATTCTACCTCTGTTACCCCCCCCCAGACCTTTTTATTTGGAAGCAGGGTCTCACCAGGTTACTGCGGGTCTCCTTGCTAAATTGCTGAGGCTGTCCTCAAACCTGTTATCCTCCTGTGTCAGCCTCCCACGCCTGGCTGGGACAACCTTTCTTTTAAAGAAGAGTCCCAGGTAGTAAACACAGAAAAACAAGGGTAAGAGCATGTCACCATGCAAGCAAGATCTGCCTGGGTGTGAAATATCCCACAGGAGAGACATTCTACAGAACGCCGAGGCAGAAGGTCCTAATGCCAGGGTCATGAATGCTAAGGAAAGAGAGAGAAACTATCACAGGCTGCTAAGACCACGGACACATGACAACCAATGGACTGTGGCACCTGGATCAAAAAAGGCAGCAACGGAGAATTCAGGAAATGTGAATGTCTATGGATTCTATAAAGTACAAGGTGGAAATTTTTAGCTGGGTGGTAAACATTTTTCACCTTTGAAAGTCACGTGGCCTCCTTTGAAACCCCTCCACTGTGATATGGGAGTGGGAAGACAGTAAAAAGGTGTGGCTGGGTTCTGATAAACACCTTCTGCTTTTGTAGGAGTGGGCTAGGACCCCAGGCCCCTAACTCCGGGTTAATGATGCCGCACCACCAGTAACTGCTGGGTTCTCATCACTGGACCATGATTATGTGAGATGTCAACACCAGGTGAGGCCGGGGGAAGCATTGCAGGAATTCTGTACAATCTTTGCAACACTTCTGTAAAGTTGAAATTATTTCAAAAAAGGTTTTGAAAAAGAAGTAGAAATCATGTGGTGATTGCGTGCTCTCTTTGGGTGGCTTCTGTGGCCCCCTGATCTGAGTATCCTTCCTCCTGATGTATCCAAGATGTGGCCACACATTCAGATCATATCCCATAAATACAGCCCACTCGTGAATAACTTTCCCACGTCTACTGAGCACAGGATGAGAGATGGCAGGCTCACGATGCCACATGAGCACTGGAAGAGAGATCAGGATATCCTTCTTTAGGATGAGGGTTTCTAAGTCTCAGAATGGCTCCCCCAAGGAGCTAATAGGGGTTAGCTTGACAGCCCCTCCATCCCTAGCCAGTAATGTCCCACTCTGCCTTGGTTCATAATAAATGGCTAGACAGATCCCATTAAAGCCCAGGTCATGGTGCCTGTTTTCAAGAGCCCCAGGAAAGCAAAACTGAAGGTGTCCCTCATCTCCTACCCCTACCCTCGAGGGGGACTTCTCTGTCATGGCTGAGGCGCAGACTGTCCAGGAGTAGCATTCATATCTCCGGACACTCATCTTCCAGGCACAGTGGCAAGGAGATTGTTCTGGACTTACGGAAGTCACTACAAGCACCAGAGCCTTGAAGTCCCCCGCAGGTTGGAGACGTCTCAGTGTGGCCCCAGAGTTTCAGGTGGGAGGAGGCAGAGGGTCCTGGGACTGCCCCGTGGGGCAGTTTGATCTTGACAGAGGCCGTGCAGCGGGTGGCTGGAAAAGGCCAGCTGTAGTCAAGTGGCAGTGCCGAGGTTAGGTTTTGGAATAATGATACCAAAAGCAAGTTGATCCACTGAAGCTGAGCGGACAGGTCTTTGAACGAAGAAGAGTGGCCAGGTCCTGTGCGGCCAACCCCGCAGCTGGGAGAGGCGTGCGGCCAGCTGAGGCAGCCCCTTGCTCTCTGGAGACTTATTCTCCAAGGCTGATCTGGAGATCAGCCTTGTTCTAGGCAGTGAAGGGGAGGTCTTGGGCCTTCTTGGTGGGAAGGGCTAAGGTCCTGGCCGCTGTGCCTGCAGCCACCTCAAGAGGATTCTCTGGACACCTTGCCCTGGTCGGTCCTGAACCCTGGCTCTCACACCCCAGGAAGCTGCCTTTCCCCTCCTGGGCACCTCGGCCTGCACAGTTGGGTAAGGAGGTGCTAATTTACAACTCAGATTCCCTAATTACCAGGGTCAAACAAGCACAGCAAGCTCGCCCTGTGCTGCATCGAGAAGGTTCCTCAAAGTGGCTGGAAACGGCTTTGCCCCTCCAGCCCTGACTCGGACTGCATGGAGCAGATGCAGAGTAGTGACCTCCTTCAGCTGCCAGTGCGCCCAGCACGCAGAGCCAGGCTCCTCTCTGCACTGATGTGACATTTAAGTCTCTTTATAAAGTGGGGTCTCTCTCTCTCTCTCTCTCTCTCTCTCTCTCTCTCTCTCTCTCTCTCTCTCTCTCTCTCTCTCTCTCTCTCTCCCCATACACACACACACACACACACACACACACACACACACACACACATCCTTCTCTCTTTTAAGAGAGCATCATTTACTATATTAGAGAGTGGCTAAATCACCCTGATTCCAGCTCACACTCACCTTGATATATGGGAGAGACTCAAATCTGGACACATCAGAACTTAAGAAGCATTTATGTATGCCCAGGAGGAAATCTCCGTCGTGGCCACACGGTGAATAATCAGGACAGGGACGTCATTTCTTAAAGACATGATACAGGGATACTATTGTTTTGTGAGATAAAAGTGTGTTTCAGTGTATGGTTTAGATAGTATTTCAAAGTTCACTTTAGTTCTACAACCTACATTAAATGGGTGAGTTTAGAATTGTGTGTGTGTGTGTGTGTGTGTGTGTGTGTGTGTGTGTGTGTGTACTTAAAAGAGGAAGTTGAGAAAAATTAGCCAATTGGCTTTTCTCCTTACGCAGGAGCGTGGCTGAAGAGTCCTTGAAACTGCTCACCAGAACACCTACCATTTAAAGAGCTCCCGCTAAGCCGGGCGTGGTGGTGCATGCTTGTAATCCCCGCGCTTGGGAGGCAGAGACAGGAGGATCGCGCAGGTTCAAAGCCAGCCCCGAGCGCTGGCTTAGGAGACCCTGTTTCCAAATACAAATGTAAAAATAGGTCTGAGAGTGTAGCCCGGAGGTAGAAGGGCTTCCAGGAACCCCAGTACCACCAAAAAAATAAAAAATAAAAATAAAGAGCTCCCGCTTCCCAGAAGCAGCAGCGTGGTGGGGGGAGCACTTCTTGTCAACTCGTGAGTCACCGTGCTACTGTGGAGGCGTTGCAAGAGGCAGGCTGCAATGTTGGTCCTTGACTCCACCAACAAAGATGGTCATGTCCCAGCCTTCCTGAGGCCCTCTGCACCCCACCCTTGCCAGGGCCCAGGGCGGGGCGCTCCCTGCAGGAGCTCTCAGGAGAAAAATGACACACTGCTCAGGAGGACAGCCGGGCACAGGCGGAGCAGGCCCGGTGCAGTGGAGCGCGCCTGTAATCCCAGTATTTGGGAGGCTGAGATGGGAGGATGGTAGGTTCGATGTCAGTTTCAGCAACTTAGCAAGACCCTGTTTCAAAAATGTAAAAAATTGCTGGGCGTGGTGGTGCACGCTTATAATCCCCGTGCTTGGGAGGTGGAGACAGGAGGATTGCGTAGGCTCGAAGCCAGCCGCGCTGGCATAAGAGACCCTGTTTTCAAAAATAAAATAGGTCTGGGAGTGTAGCCCGGAGGTAGAAGGGCTTCCAGGAACCCCAGTACCACCAAAAAAAATGTAAAAAATTAAAAGATCTGGAGGTGATGCTCAGAGGTAGAATGCTCTGGATTCAGTCCCTAGTATAGAGACCGAGAGACAGACAGGGACTGGGATCCCACTGGGTGCCGTCTTACAGGTGAACAGAGCCACACTGCTCTGCATGAGGCAAAAGCAGCCTGTGATGCTCGTCGGGAGAGCCTTCGTGGGTCCCCAGAGGGGCTTGTCCTCTGAGCCCTGGGTGACACAAAGCCTCAGAGATTAGAGGAGACGCCACACCTCAAAACCAGACTCCACCCTCCCTGTGTCTCCCCTGAAGACCGTGTACTTCCTGTGGGCTGAGAACTGTCCCTCAGCCCAGGAAGGCTTGTGAGACAAAGACGAGATTCCTGCCTGCCCGGAAGCGGTGATTATGTGTGCCTTGATTTGAGAATAAAGAAACAGGGCGACATGAAGGACTCGGTGCCACAGATTTTTGGTTTTGGGGGAAACAAAACAAAAACCAACTTTGGGCTAAGTAAGAAGCTTCTAAGCAACAAAAGTGTCCCCAGGCTTAATGCTAATCTGCCTCATATTTCTCAGCAAAATGGTCAGATCTAAATAAAAGGAACATTCTCTAGACTACGTAGGCTCGTGTCGGCTCACCTTCATGTGGGAAACGTCTCTGTGGCCGAGCGCACAGCTACAAGCCCACCTTTGAAAGTAGGAGCCACTGTTAAGTCCATCGAAAGATGCAAAAACTTAGCTGAGCGCGGTGGCGCACACTTGTAATCCCAGCATTCGGGAGGCTGAGACAGGAGGATCACCGTTTGCAGACAGCCTCACTACTTAGTGAGGCCCTTCGCAACCCAGTGAGAACTTATTTAAAAAAAAAAAAAAGACAAATATATAGGGCTGGGGGTGCAGCTTGGAAGTACAATGTCCCTGGGTTCCATCCCCAGTACCATAAAATAAGTAAATACATAAATACATAAATAAATATGCAGAACCTGAGGCCCTGGCGTAACCCAGCTGTCTGGTTCCAAAGCACATGTAAGCACTGAAGCTGGGGCACCAGGCTGTGCAGGGCTGAGCAGCTCCAAGCACCCCAAAATGTAAGGGCTATGGAGTCTCTAAAGCTTGGCCAGCCCAGGACGAGGGGCACGGTCTGGGACCGAGGATGAAGGACAACAGATGACCATAACCTAAATAAAATATTCTCTGTCTGCTTAACTCTGGTCTCCTAAAAAAGGCACCCCTTCCCTGAGCGCCCACGGCCAGGGTACCTTTTCCAATCTTTGCCCACCCAATGGAGAGGGACCTGGTACCTCAGATCGTACCTGACCGCAGCTGAAGTCGTGGGCCCCTATGTCGGGGTGGAACTGCTCTAACGGCGGCTTCCTCTGAGAATCTGGATTATGCGATGGCCTCCTCCCTTGCTGCCCGTTGGCCCACAGCACTTCTCTACACCTAGGCAAACCTCATTCTCACGTTTTCTCCGGGTCTCCACCCGACAGTCTCTCCTGAGCACCGTCTCTGAACCCGGGCTCTGCACTGGGCCATGTGGCCCCACCACGTTTCTTCCCACACTTCTGCCTCCGGCCAGACCTGATCTCAGCCCCCAGTGCCCGTCACTGCGCCCCAGTGCCCACTCCATGGGTCAAGAGTGCCTAAGGAATCTGACTGCCGTGCTAAGTGGCACCTGGTGCCTGCTGGTGACTACAGGAAAGAGTAACTGCACACTCCGACTATCCAAGGCATCCAATCACGTTGCCTTTTACCACTGTTGGTGGAAGGATTCCTTGAGACAAACTAAACATGTGAAGCTACTTGTTTTCAAATAAAGCAAAACCGGCCTGCCCTTTGGGGGCACGGAGGCTGCAGTGACGCGTCTTAATCTCTGACATTAGACAGAAGCCTGGAACATCCACAGGAACCCAATGGAGCAGCTGCAGTGCAGGTGTGTACCCTGCAGAGCTCTGTGTGGGGCCGAACAAACTCCTCCCTGCTCTGACCCCATCAGCGGGGGACCCCTGACTTCCCTCCACCGAGCCACACGCAACCCGTTGGTTCCAAAGGCATATTCCGCATGGAGGAGCGCACCAATCCCCTGCGTACCGCAGGCCTCCAGGAATGAGACTGAGCACAGTTTAACTGGTTAAAAGTCTTCAGAGAGAGCCGGGCAGGGTGGTGCACACTTGTAATCCCAGCATTCAGGAGGCTGAGACTGGAGAATCATAGTTCACGAACAGCCTCAGCTACTTAGTGTGGCCCTCTGCAACTCAGTGAGATCTGGTTTCAAAATAAAGAATACAAAAATAGGGCAAGGGGTGTAGCTCAGAGGTTGAATGCCCCTGGGTTCCACCCCCAGACCCTTTAAAAAAAAAAAGTCTTCAGAGCCGGGAGTGATGGCATACGCTTGTAATCCCAGCATTCAGGAGGCTGAGACCGGAGGATTGAGGTTTGTGGCCAGCCTTAACTACTTAGTGAGGGCCTTTGCAACTTAGTGAGACCCTGTTTCAAAACTAAAGAATAAAAAATAGGGTTGGGGGTGTAGCTTGGAGGTCGTATGCCCCTGGGTTCCATCCCCAGACCCACACACAAAAAGAAAAGTCTTCAGAGGCCCACAGCAGGGCAGGCTCCTACAGGGAGGGAGGGGCCACGACGGCCCCCGGAGGCTTGTCACCCAGTCACCCAGCGTGCTGGTCCAAGTGTTCCAATTGTCCCGCTTTTTATGAGCGCCGGCCTTGTAACACCACTGAAATGTGTTCCCCTAAAGATGTTCCCCGAGATAGGACACCGCAGGGCATTGTTTCTATGCATACCAGCATGCATATCCCAGAGCAATCCACCCTCCTTGTAACGGCCGATGACGGGGCCAATGGCTGGGCAGAAATCAGTTGAAGGAAAGGGAAGTTTTGTCGGAAATGAGATTAATCTTGTAACGAGTGTGCGGCCCTGATAACCCATCTGGGCATGGAGCTGCTTGAACGGGAGAGCAATTAACCTTCACCCGACAAGCTCTGTCCAACCGTTATAAACATTACAGAGACAGTAGGCCTTCCCCCTCCCCACAGACTAAACAACCAAATCTGAATTCCACGTCCGCGGCCTTTCTGCAGATGCGCACCCAGCACCAAGTTCACGGGAGAGGTGTGCACAGCCCTGCTGTCGACTCGGGTAACTTCTAGTCTTGGTTTGCTAGAGGCGAGGTGCTGTGTGTGAAAAATCTCTCGGGGCACTTTAAAACTCAACCTACTACACTCAGGGGCGGTGGACGCGGCTGGTTTCCATGCAGGGCCCCGGTGTCTGCCATAGAAACGCAACCTGAGGGCTTTGCTTTTCATTTTTCGGACAGTGGAAATGTTTGCGGTGGGCGTGTTTACCCCAATGCCTCTCTGCCAACCACGTGGGCATTCGGATGAATGACACAGCTTGTGGTCGCAGAGGAGAGGGTTTATTTTAATCTCAGAGAAGTGATTGGCTTCCCGAGCGAGCAAGCCTGGGATCTGGCTTTTATCAGCAGGTGCCTGCTGCAACCGTCTGTGCTACCCAGCGAGGCCCAGCGAGGCCCAGAAGCTAAGGATTTCCTAGGAAACCTCTAGCTAAAAATAAACTTTCAGCCCTGGAGAGACACATCTGGGGCTACTGCAGGTACTGCTTAGGCAGTAGCTTTCTTTCGATTTCGTTGAGACAGAACCCCTGAATTGTGTTTGTGTCCATGATATCAACAACAAACAGCTAAAGGATAAGGCATCTGTAATTTAGAAGCGGCTATCAACTGATGTAGGATACACGAACAGACTGAGTATTTATTTTTTTATCTTATTTTCTGGTAGTAGGGATTGAACCCAAGGGCGTTCTGCCTCCAAGCTCTAGCATGTCCCCAACCTTTTAGCACGTCCTAAGCAAATTTATTTCCCCAAGGTTATTATAATCTAGTTATCATAATAACAGCCTAGACAGCTCTCGAGATAGCGCATCCCAGCACTCTCTCTTATCCGGCCCTTGGACCCAGGGGCTTGAGGGTATGTCTGTGCACAACCAGGCTGAGTTCCCATGGTTCACGTCACTGTGCTGGTCACCGAGCTGAGCGCACCAGCGGCTCTGGCAAGGGCCTGGCTGAGGGTGTGCCACGTGGAGGAGAAGCTCCCCACCCCAGGGCAAGGCTCTGCCCCCATGGATCACAACTGTATGCTTAACGGTGCCTCTCTGCCCTGTGGAGGGTGAGAAGTCTCCACCACCCAGGGCAGGTGTTCTGAAAGGAGAGCAAGCGGGATGTATTCCCCCGTCTCAGGGTGCTTTAGGACAGCTCTCAAGGCGAAGCTACGAAGCTACGTTAGATGCAAGCAAAGGTCATTCTCCCTGCCACGCTGGGAGCTTCGTGGGCCCGGGCTGGAGGCGGGTGGAGGGGGCAATGGGCGCTCGTGCCGGCCAATGTTTCATCCTGAGATGGCCAGCACGCACCTGTAAACTGACCAGGCACATGGACACGAATGGGGCCCTGACGCGCTCCTTAATTTAGACTTGAGTTTCTTTCCCAAGATAATCTTGCAAAGGACCCCCTTGTAAGTGGTAAGACGAAAATCAGCTTTTACTTGGAAATTCCGTCTATTTCATAAGATGTAACATCTGCATATTTCAGGGCGGATGTTACAAGTTCTCTACCTGTGTAACTTCAGCAGATATTGAAGACAGAGGGCAAGTAGGAAAGGAGAGCGCCTGGGGAGAGTACTGGTACAGGATGTCATACTATGAGCTCAATCTTGGCACTGTGTGGATTTGGCTTGAAGATATTCCTGAAGAAAGCCCCAGGCCCATGTCTGACTAAGCTGTCACCACACACTCCTCCGTTCCTGGGGGCGGGCGAGCAGAGCCGGGGCGGCTGCCCCCAGCTTCTAGCACTTCTTGACATTTACCAAGTCAACTCAGGAGATAAGAAAAACCGCAGCCCCATTCTCGGTGTCTTGTGACACTGGAAGGGCCGACGAGTACACACGCTGCCTTACAGTGATTTTATTTTGCTTATCACGTGGGATTTAATGGTTGGCAGGCGTGCTGCTATAAAGTTTCACATTTTCCCCCAACAAGACAATTTGCATTAACACTTTCCAAAATGCTGTTTACAACAAAGTATATGTAGGCATGACCAAATTAGGGCAACTATTAGAAGACTATCATGGAGCAGAGCCCTAGTCTTCCAACAGGGAGACCATGGCCCATTGGGGTGAAGCCCCCTTGAGACTGTCTTTATTTTCTTGCCTCCCACAGTGTTCACCTGAAGCGTTCCCTCGAATCCAGGATACCTCAGAATATGGCAGCAAAAAATATGTAATCAAAGTCATGAGTGGGACGAGGCCATACAGTGTCTGCATCGATCCTAAATTCTAGGAGACAGAACACTGTGTACGGACCCGGAGAAGACACCTTCGCCAGGGCAGAGCCCGGAGCCCGGGGGAACAGGAGACGCCTCTACAAGTCAAGGGTCACAAGGGTCGTGGGTAATGCCGGAAGTCAGGAGAGGGGCTCCAGGAAGAGCCAACCCTCTGACACCCTGACTCTGGACCTCTGGCCTCCTCAGCTGTGAGCGGAGACATTCTGACGTCTTACACCACCTGGTTGTGCTAATGTGCTACAGATACACTGCAAAACCAACATACGGCCCATGAATGCTATTTAAAAAAAAAATATGTGCCATTTTAAGGCACTTGATGGCCCATTGTTTTCTTAAAGAGTTAGTACCTTGGCCAAAAGTACAGGAGCTTAAGCCAAGAATTAAGTTGCTCTCTGGTTACAATACCCAGATAGCCCGAATCCTTCAAAATAATACTCATTTTGCAAAATGTTCCATGTTAAGCTCCTATGCCTGTGTGTGCCCTGTTTTTGCAGGTTAGGAAAATACAGGCCAGAGTCCACAGGGGGAAAGGGCCCAGCTCACATTCTGATGTAACCCTCTATGCAGAGGCATCCTGACAAACACCTTTTTTTCTTCTTCTTTTTTTTTTTTTTTGGTGGTACTGGGGGTAGAACCCAGAGGCTTTCTACCTCCGGGCTATACTCCCAGACCTTTTTTGAATTTTATTTGGAAACAGGGTCCCACTAAGTTGCTGAGAGCCTCACTAAGTAGCTGAGGCTGGCTTTGAACCTGTGCCATCCTCCTGTCTCAGCCTCTCAAGCGCGGGGATTACAAGCGTGCGTCACTACGCCCAGCTATGACAAACACCTTTTTGATCTCTCCAAGTTTTACTTGTTTGAAAATAATGCTCAAAGTTAAGAACAAACAACCAAAGGAAATTAAAATCTAATTTCCTTCGTATGTTTTCCAACCAACCATTGCAGGCAAATTCATCAATTCTGATTTCTTCACGCATACTCCCTCCTCCCACAGGATCCTAGTCCTTTTAAGAGTTGCTTTTAATTATCCTAAAGCAATTAAGAATGTGCTGATCCAAAGTACAATTAGGTTGAGACACAACGGACTCCTAGATGACCGGTCAAATTTTTTCCAACATTTTGACTCTCAAATAAAAGTAACTTCCTTTCCTTTGATGTCTTAAAAACTAGATTATATTTTTCTGCAGAGAAAGACACCATGTCAGATTTCTTTTAATCACATAGACTGCCTTGTGCACCCTCCATGCAGGAAGAGATTTCAACATACATCTGATTGCTTATTTATGCATTCAGTTATTCTGAAAATCCTTATGGGTAGCACTTTATGTGTCAGCCACTGTAAAGACAATGGCAAGATGAGCTCTTAAATTATTTGACTGGAAAAATAGTTCATAAGACTTACCAAAATAATTGAGTACCAATGGAAGATCACATTTTTTCATTATTTTTATATAACATTTTTTGTAGTACTGGGGATGGAAACCAGGGGCATTCTACCTCTGAGCTGCATCCCCAGCCCTATTTCTTGTTCTTTTTTTTTTTTAAACAGGGTTTCACTGAGTTGCAAAGGGCCTCACTAAGTAGTAGCTGAGGCTGTCTGCGAATCGTGATCCTCCTGTCTCAGCCTCCCGAATGCTGGGATTACAAGTGTGCGCCACCACGCCCGGCCAATATTTTAACAAGTATGCTTATCAAATAATCTACTCACAAATTTTAAAATTTCAGCCAGAAACCCTATTTCATTATTTAGCTTAGATAAGCTAGTTGTTCATTGCTAATGAAGTTATTAATTTTTTATCATAAAGTGGATTATTTTGCAATTGAAAGCTAAACACTTATGTAGTAATGAAAATATCCTCATATCTACTGTCATAAACAAAATATCCACAGTACTTTAAGTTATCTAATTCCACTGAATATGAGAGCCTTCATGGGAACCAGTACACAAAGACCGGCATATGTGTTTAAAAGGTTAAATTACAGTTTCATTGAAGTTTAAAAGGTGCAACTACAGTAACGAAGAAGAAAAAGAAATAGTTCCCAGAGTAGCCCAACTTGTCATTAGCTCACACTGAGAAAGATGTTTTATACAATGTGCTGTAACAGTCAGACATTTAACATCAGGAAACCCTGAATAAACACTGAAAAACATTTCTAGAGATAAAATTGGCAGCACGAGGGTCATGCTTAGTGATACCATACAATGCTCAGGAATTTGGACAAAGAGTAGATTTTAGGAGCTCATGCAAAGCACAAGAATAAATGGGTAACTGCCAGAGGTGACGGATATACTAATTTGTTTGAGTATAGAAATGTTATCACTCTACACACACACACACACACACACACACACACACACACATTTATGTTATGCTGGGTGTGGTGGGGTTACACCTGTAATCCCAATACTTGGGAGACTGAGACAGGAGGATCGCAGGTTCAAGACCAGCCTCAGCGGTTTGCTGATACTCTCAGCAGCTCTTGGTAGGCTTGTTGCCCTGTAAGGTGAACGGGTTGCCTCCTGGTTTTGCTTCTTTGGGACCAGCACCATAGAGCAAGACACAGGCAGGGGTGGCCTGGGACCTGCATTTCTACTTCTCATTTTCAAGCACAGACATTTCCATCCGTAGCCCACAAGAGGCGGCAGGTGCCCATCAGGCACACGCCAAGTATGCTCACCACCCAGTTACATTCCGGGCAGCCCCTGCTCATCCAACCTCCCCCCGCCTTGGCAAAGGACCTGGACAGATGTTTGTTTGTTTTCAAAGAAGACAAAAATGATCAACAGGTAGATGAAAGGTTGCTCAGCATCACTATTGATCAGAGATGTACAAATCAAACCCATGACATCACTTTATACCTTTGTGATAACTTATCAAAATGACAAAGATAACATGTATGAGCAAAAATGTGGAGAAAGGGGCCCTTTAACACTGTTGGGGGGACGTAAGGTGCTGCAGACGCTGTGGGAAACAGTACAGAGGCCCCCTAAAGAAATTAAAACAGAGCTGCACATGACCCAGCAGTCCCTCTTTGGAATATATTACCAAAGGAAGTAAAATCACCACCTTCTAAAGTTGCCTGGGTTATCACAGCCTCTTATCTCAGCCAAGGTGAGGGCCGCCTCAGTGCCTGCCGATGCGTGAACAGATGATGGAGCTATGAAATACATATCCACACATATTTACACATGCACGCATATGTACCCTAACACACACGGAATATAAGGCAGCTTTTAAAAGAAGATTCTGCCATTTGCCAAAACATGGATGAATCTTGAGGATAGTATGTAAAGTAAAAGGGACCAGGCACAGAAGGAAAAATGTTGCAAGGTTTCACTTATATGTGGAATCTGAAAAACAAAAAAAAAATGTTGAACATACAGAAATAGAAAATGAAAGAGTGGTCATAGGTGGACTAGGGAATGGAGAAGTATAGTCAAAGGGTAGGAAGCTGCGGCTACACTAGATGCGTATTTCTAGAGATCAGGTGGGCAGCACGAGGGTCATGCTTAGTGATACCATACCATGCTCAGGAATTTGGACAAAGAGTAGATTTTAAAGTCAGGTATTGTGATTCCTCCTGCGTGGTTTTTGTTGCTGAGAACTACCTTGGCTATTCTGGGCTTTTTGTTATTCCAGATAAATTTGAGGACTGATTTTTCTATGTCTGTGAGGAATGATCTTGGTAGTTTGATGGGCATTACGTTAGATCTGTAGATCACTTTTGGGAGGATGGCCATTTTAATGATATTTATTCTGCCCATCCATGAACATGGAAGATCCTTCCATCTTCTAAGATCTTCTTTGATTTCTGTTTTCAGTGTTTTATAATTTTCTTTGTAGAGATCTTTTACCTCCTTGGTCAAATTTATTCCTATGTATTTTATTTTTTGTGGGAGATCCTGAGTGTAAGTGTTTTCTCAATTTCTTTTTCACTGATTTATGGTTGGTGTACAGAAAAGTTTCTGATTTTTTAAGATTGATTTTGTATCCAGATACTTTGTCCACACACTTTCAGCTAATTGATTTTTGACAAAGGGGCCAAAAACATACACTGGAAAAAAGATAGCCTCTTCAACAAATGGTGTTGGCAAAACTGGTTAACCATATGCAGAAAATTAGAAATTAATCCTACTTTCTCACCCTGCACAAAAGTCAACTCACGATGGATCAAAGACTTGGAAATCAAACCAGAGACCTTGAAGCTCCTTGAAGAGGTCCAACACTGCAACACATAGGCTCAGACAAACATTTCCTCAACAAGACCCCAAAGGCACAACAAATTAAAAGGAGAATCAATACATGGGATTGCATGAAACTGAAGAGCTTCTGTTCAGCAAAGGAAACTATCAAGAATCTCAATCGAGAGCCAACAGAATGGGAGAAGATTTTTGCCACCTACACAACTGATAGAGGACTAATATCTAGAATATACAGAGAACTCAAGAAACTCAACACTAAGAAAACAAAGCATCCAATAACAAAATGGGCAAGTGAACTAAAGAGACACTTCATGAAAGAAGAAATTCAAATGGCCAATAAATGCATGAAAAAATGCTCAACATCATTGGCAATCAGAGAGATGCAAATCAAAACTACCCTGAGATTTCACCTAACTCCAACTAGAATGGCCATCATTCAAAACACAAACAACAACAGATGCTGGCGAGGATGTGGAGAAGTGGGAACTCTAAGACATTGTTGGTGGGATTGCAAATTAGTGCAACCACTTTGGAAAACAGTATGGAGAATCCTCAGAAGAATGGGAACAAATCTACCATTTGATCCAGCGATACCACTTCTGGGTATCTACCCAAAAGAAAAGAAACCAAACTACCAAACTAATGCATGTGTATCTATGTTCATAGCTGCACAATTCACCATAGCCAAACTGTGGAACCAGCCAAGATGTCCATCAACAGATGAATGGATTACAAAACTGTGGGATATGTACACAATGGAATTTTACTCAGCCATCAAAAAAAACTCAATTACATCATTTTCAGGGAAATGAATGGAACTGGAGGACATTATGCTAAGTGAGATTAGTCAGTCACAAAAAATAAGAAATCAGATGCTTTCCCTAATATGTGAGAGTTAGGGAGAAATGGGTCATAGGAGGAACTCTAGATGAAAAAGGAAATCCTATAGAGGAGCAAACAAGACAACCTAAAGGAGGAGAAAGGAGGGGGGAAGAGGAAAATCTCTAAAACACACAATGTACTTAAGCATATTGAAGTCAGTCACTAAGCCAAGCAAGGGAGGGAGGGACAGGGAGGGAATGGGGTGGGAATTGGGTAGGGGTTAAATCAGTGATGTGTACATGTATGTACATACAAGTTTTTTACCCCAATATGATGTATGAATATAATGCACCAATAAAAGTTAAAAAAGTACAGTGCAAAAAAAAAAGTAGATTTTAGGTGCTCATGCAATGTACAAAAATAAATGGGTAACTGCAGGAGGTGATGAATACGCTAATTTGTTTGAGTATAGGAACTTTATCACTCTACACACACACACACACACACACACACACATTTATGTTATGCTGGGTTTACACCTGTAATCCCAATACTTGGGAGACTGAGACAGGAGGATCACAGGTTCAAGACCAGCCTCAGCGGTTTCCCAAGACTCTCAGCAGCTACTTAACAAGATCTCATTTTAAAAGTTTAGAAAATTAAGTAAAATGTAAAAAGAGCTGGGGGTATAGTAGCTTGGAGGTGGACTGTTCCTTGGTTCCACCCCCAGTACCAAGGGGAATATATATATATATATATATATATATATATATATATATATATATATATCATGTCATACACCTTAAATTCACACCATGAAATTTAAAGAAATAAATGGCAAAAGTCCTAGTGCAAGCCACTTTTTTGGGTAAAATATGGATTATTAAAATGAGAAGTACTATATAACTACTTACCTATCTGGGGAAAAATAAAATTGGACTCCATTTTCCATGGTACAAAAAGCGAATGCCCCTTGCTATGCTGCAAGGCAGCACGTCACTGAAGAGCCACGCGCTCGTGTGCTGACAGCGGTTAACCATACGGTCATGGAGGAGACGCACGCCAAGGAGCTGCTTCTTACCGGGCGCGATCAGCACGGACGGCAGCTCCAGCCCAGGCACAGGTGCGGAGCTTCCACTAACTCTGTCCTGAGAGTCTCTGGTCTTGACGAAGGGACCTCAGATTCTTAATCACAGAAGTTTCTCAGCATTATGATAACTCAAGAGATCACCTGGCGGCACGGTAACTCAGCCCCGGGAGGACGTTCATGGCTGGACTTGTTGCCTGGGACTCCAGACACCAGAGGCCTCTCACAGGCAAGAGCATCTGCATCCGTCCCTCCCCGGTGCAGGCCAGAGAGCGCGGCCACGGCGGAGTCAGAGACAGCCGTCTGCCTTCCATTCTGACTTTTATTTGAGTCATCAAAACAGCTTTTCTGGGTCTAGTGGTGGACACCTCTCATCCTCATACTTGGGAGGCTGAGACAGGAGGATCACAAGTTTGAGGACAGCTTCAGCTACCGTGAGAGACTCCCAGAAATTTAGACCCTGCTCCAAAACCAAAAATTTTAAAAACAGTTGGATGGAGTGTAATTCAGGAAGCAGAATGCCCCTGGGGGTTCGATCCCCAGTATAGAAAGAACGAAAGAACGAAAGAAAGAGAGAAAGAAAGAAGGAAGATTAGTTTTCTGGCTTCAAGAAAATGGAGCTGAACTCATGCTGCGAGTTCCATCACGATGTGGCTGGAGCCCTCCGTGGTCTCACAATTGTGACTCCACTTATTTTCTCTGCCACCTCAAAGGAATAACAGGTCTGGAGGCAAACAGCATACAGATAAACACTTTCACCCTCTGAGAAGAAGCCAGAAGCCCAAACTACTGGAGACACCTTTTGAAGACAAATATATGGGGGGGGGGGGAACACAGTCCAGGAAGATAATTTACTGCTCTAGGAAAAAGCAAGAGGTATGAGAAGACATTAAATAATAAGAATGAGACTCGGATAAGGAACCAGTAAAAAAGCTCATGGCAGCTAACACTTTAAAATATACCCATAGAGCCGGGCGTGGTGGCGCACGCTTGTCATCCCCGCGCTTGGGAGGCGGAGACAGGAGGATCGCACAGGTTCGAAGCCAGCCTCAGCTACTTAGTGAGGCTCTCGGCAACTTAGTGAGACCCTGTTTCCAAACAAAGTATAAAAAAGGTCTGGGAGTATAGCCCAGAGGTAGAAAGCCCCTGGGTTCCACCCACAGTACCACCAAAAAATAAAAAATAAAATAAAATATACCCATATATTAACCCGTCTAATCTTAAGAACACTGCTGAGAAGCCAGTACCATTATCATCACTGAACCTATTTCTCAGATAAGGAGACTGAGCTGCGGAAAGGGAAGTCAGTACCCCTGACTGGATACGGTGGGACCAGGATCTGCCCCGGGCAGCCTGGATCTGCTCAGCCTGCATCTACACTAAGAAACTGGATCCTGCTGTGGGTGGTGGCGTATGCTTGTAATCCTGGTACTTAGGAGGCTGAGACAGGAGTATCACAAGTTAGAGACCAACCTCAGCAACTTAGACCCTGTTTCAAAATAAAAAATAAAGTAGGCCAGGCGTGGTGGCGCGCGCTTGTAATCCCCGCGCTTGGAGGCGGAGACAGGAGGATCGCACTGGTTCGGAGCCAGCCACGCTTGCTTAAGAGACCCTGTTTACAAATTAAAAAAAAAATTATATATATATATATATATATATATATATATATATATATATAAATAGGTCTGGGAGTGTAGCCCGGAGGTAGAAGGGCTTCCAGGAACCCCAGTACCACCAAAAAAAAAAAAAAAGTAGAACTAGGAGTGTAGCTCAGAGGTAGAATGCCCTTAAGTTCAGTTCCAAGCATATCACACACACACACACACACACACACACAACACTGGATCCTTAAGATAGGACATGAGGCCTTCATTTCTAAGGATTATAAAATAGTTCAGGAAACCATGAAGAGACTATAGAAACTTCAGAAAAGTTTCTATCCTCGAAAAGAGGAAGTGGGGAGGAAATAAGCATTAAAATTGAGCTCAATTTCTCAAATTGTATTATTCTTTTTCAGGAAGATATCTGCAAACATGGAAACAAAGACAAAAATATCGAAAGAATCCAGTACTCATAGACTCTTGTAGGTGTGATAGGAATTGCTCTAATTTCCTCTTCTAAATATTTATTTTCTAAACTCCTATAATAATTGTCTTGAAATGGGAGAAAAAAAGAAAGTTTTTGTTACTGTTACTGTTGTTTCGACAGTAAGTATTCAGTGAATCTGTTCAACTGGTATTTGCTCATGACCAAAGAAAACAAAACAGACGGGCACAGTGGCACACACTTGTCATCCCAGCATTTGGGAGGCTGAGACAGGAGGATCACGGTTCATGGACAGCCTCAGCTATTACTTAGTGAGGCTCTTTGCAACTCAGTGAGGCGCTGTTTCAAAAATAACAAAGAAAAAATAAGGCTGGGGGTGTAACTCGGAGGTAGAATGCCCCTGGGCTCAGTGCCCAGTACTGCAAAAAAAAAAAAAAAAAAAAAAGAAAAGAAAAAGAAAGAAAAGAAAAAGAAACAAACAAGATGAGCAGTGGGCAGACCTCGGTGACTTTCAGAGGCCACCAGTGGGAGGAGGCTGGGGGTGGACTCTGTTGGCTGGCCCTGCTGCAGGGCCAGACCCTGAGCATCAGAGAAGGCATTTTGCAAAGGCACAGACGCAGCTGGAGGGAGGAGCATGCTGGGTGATGCCTCTCGGAGCTTCACTGCCAGGTAACAAAGAGAAACCATAAATGTTATGGAGCACAGTGGCAAAGGAAGAGGGCAGCCGTCATTCCATCAGGATCCTGAGATTTTAACAAGCATGGCTTCTACAAGAGGAGCAGACGCACGTACACAGAGGAGTCTCCAAAGGAATTTCAATTCCCTCGCCCTTCAAGTACAGAACACACATGTTGAGTGATTGTGTCCAGAGTATGTTAATATGTTAGCACCTCCATGAGACACTGTGTCATCTACCCAGGGCTGGCAGCTTCTAGGGGCCAGAGCTCATCTCTGCTGAGCACCGGCAGAGGATGTCACTGGTGGACCACGCTTCCCAGCCGGGCGGCTCTGCTAGACACTGCCTTCCCCATCCCAGGGCAGAACTCACAGGTGTTTTCTGGTCATGGCCACGCTGCTCTCCGGCTGCTTTGTATCTCTGTGTGGAGAGCTGGGTGGGGCTGAGGTTTCCATGTTGAGAGCATATAAACATCTTTCTTTGGTCTTTTGCCAGTGTGGGGGTAGAGGGCTATCAGGTGCTATTTATTTTGTTTAGTTTATTGTTCGCTATTGTTGTTTGTTGACTTGATATATTTTTTCCCCTTACAAAGAGGCCAGTGGGTAAGGACACATCCTGTAGATGGGTAATTGATGATTCTCTATTGTTCGGTGTTTGCGGTTTTATTTGCTTTGGTTCAAGGGGTCCCAAACAATGCTTTCCTTGGAATTTAACAATTGGTACAAAGTCAGCCCAGAGGAAAAGAAATGTGAGCTGAAATGTCTGCACAGATATCTGGGTGATCTCTACTTGATTATAGAAAGCAAATTCTAAAATGACTTTAACCAACCTTAGAAAAAAAGTCTTCCAGTGAATCCCAAAGAGAAATATTAGAATCATGCAATGATATCGGATTTGAAAGGGGCCGAGGGACCCACAGGACACCATACTGCTCACAAATGCATCTAGTCTTGTCTACATTCCAGATAACACCAAGAATGAGCACGCAGGGGTTAAAAGCACGGCCTGAAACTTCTCATCTTCACCTGTCTCAGGACAGGGAGTTCTCCCCAGCAAATCTGGAGAGAGGGGCTTGTTTCCTTGGAGGAGAGATAAGACGGGATGGAGCAGGTTGCAGGGAGGAAGCTTCCATGGGGCCCTTCCTGCCTGGGTGGGCCTCGGCTTGGTCTGGCTATCTGTGCAGGAAGTGAACGCAGGAAGTGTCTGTCTACAGGCCCTTTATCCTCAAGGTAATTGCTGTACCAGCATTTCACTGTTTACCAAAGCAGTAAACATGTGATCTAAAAAAAGATGTTTTCCACCTCCGGGGAACAAGGCGAAAAAAAATCTACTCGCACTTATTTCATAACCAGCTTCTTATCAAACTGGTCACCACGGGTTTGTGCATCCAATAGTGAATGAGACAGGAGGCCAGCGTTTTGGATAGGGCAGAGGTCATCTTCTCTGGGATAGAGGAGAGACAAAGAGAGGGTTCTCTTTCCTGGACACTACCCGAGCAAAGGAACGTTGTTGTTGTTGTTGTTGTTGTTGTTGTTGTTGTTGTTGTTGTTTTACCACACTTAACACAGGTTTAACTGAGCTCGTATTCTTTAGCTTCAACAGAGGTAAAGTCAACAAGACTGTCCTTATTAACTCAAAGTGGTGAATTAACCAATCAGAAAGTCAGGCGGCTAAAGTCACTGAGGTTTGATCTTGGGCAAAATTCTGAATTTGTCTGTGGATATGAAGATGCCTCTTGTTCTAGGAGTTAGTTCACACAAGATGAAATGAAATGGTAGAACTCCAAAGCAGATGTGCCGATCGCTCTGCCGGGCACAGGCCAGCCCTTCTGGCAAGCTTCATTTTATTTCTTTTTTCTAGATTAAAAGCTTGCAAAAACTTTGCACTGTCCCAGATTTCTTGGGACAAGAAGCGATCCAGTGTCTGGGAGGTGCATTGGGTTGGACAAAGTAGACCCAGTGAGGACCTCCAGCACGTGGTGCTCCGGAGGGAAAGAAAAAGGAAAAAAAAAAAAAAAAAAGCTTTAATGAATTTTCTGATTTTAGTCCCAGAAAAAAAAAAAATAGACGGTAAAAGTCAGCTGCGCTTTGGAAGTAGCCCCTGTCTACTAAAGGCAGCTCTGAGCTCTCACGCTTTGGTCCATCTCACAGAACACCTAGGAACGGCAAGGCCTGTTCTACCCACTGTCCAGCTGGGGAAGCCCGTGTGCCCTGAAGCTGTGACTTGCCCGGGCAAAGTGAGAAGTACAGGAGCCACAGCCTGGACCCTGAGTGGTGCCTGCCCCTTACTCCTCAAGGTCCCACGGTAAAACTGTTGGGAGCCACCGCTGTGGTCCTGAGGGCGCCCGGAGCCGTCCACAGCAGACGGGCGCTGGCTGCACCAGAAGAAACGAGGGCCACGAGAGACGGCGCTCACTTCTGCATCAGACTGCGGCTCCAGGGCCACCACCGCCCGGGGCGGCTTCTTTCCCAGGCCCTGCCCATGGCTGTCTGTGCCTCCGTCCCCTGCAGGGCAGATAAGACTCTTTTCCCACACACACTATTTTAAGGATGCCACGAAGAAATAGAGTGTCAAGTGCCTCTCTGGGCAAAAGATAAACGCAGGCTGCGTTTTTCCTATTTTGCTGCCATGGTTTGATGCTCTTTGGATGGCAGATTCCACACGCGCGTAGTAAGGACCCAAAGAGGACTGCACAGCATGAAACCACATTCATTCTCTCTCTCCCTCTCTCTCTCTCCCTCTCTCTCTCTTTCTCTCTCCCTCTCTCTCTCTTTCTCTCTCTCCCTCTCTCTTTCTCTCTCTCTCTCTCTCTCTCTTTCTCTCTCTCTCTCTCTCTCTCTCTCCCCCTCTCTCTCTCAATTGGAGCAACCTCTTGTGAAATCTGCCTCAAATTGAGACACATTCTAATTCTATTAACAAATTCCCAAGTGTTGTTTCAACAGTCTCTTCTTCCTCAAAGGTGAGCCTTACGTGCTCTCTCATTTGATTTTTAACCTTTATTCTTTTATTGTATTTTTTAGTCTCCCAATACATTATTGGGGGAAGGTTCTTTTTCTCAGAAGCACTTCACTGAATGATAAAATCAGACCTATTCCAGGTCCGGGACATGATGGTTTGAGAGAGGGAAACCGTGTCCTCATCGCCATAGTCAATGGTTTACCATCTGTCGAGTTTAAAACAAACGAGAGCCGAGTGGGGCCCACGGGTGGATGATCTTGAAATCGAGGGCAATGTGACCGTGCAGAGGGGTCCTCTCTTCAGTGGGGACCCTGTAGCAGAACTTGGGCATGGAAAAAAGCCAAGGGCCCAGGCATTTTTTTTTCTGTAATATATATATATATATATATATATATATATATATATATATATATATATATAATTTCAGGATGGCAGAAGAGATGATAAATGGTGGAGGTGGAATCATTTAAAAGTGAACACGTCCGGCTGGGGAGCGCCGGATCTTTTTGAGTGATGCCCTTTATCAGGCTTTCCAAAATTTGGCATCCATTGTTTTTGACAAAAAAAAAAAAAGTGTTTGCAGTAACAGGCCTATGTTAATGTTATGATTGGATTCTGCTGTGACACTTTACAAACTACTTGACAAAACAAACAATTTGGCTTGGCCTTCGCGTTTCTTTTCGAAATGTCTCAGCACTTATCTGTATGGCACAGTGGACTGCCCTGTTCCTCCCGGAGCTGAGCTCCATAAACAGCCCGGGCTAGGCAGCGAGGCCTCCTGGGAAACTCCCAGGCCCGCCTTCTCAGGACTGACGCCCAAGACAGGAGCGAGGAAGTGGATACCGGGGATGAAGAGGTTGAAGTCACGGCCCATCTGGCATCACTGCCCCTTGGACATTGCTAAATATGGAAAGAATTCTTATCAGCAGGCCAATGGAGAACCGGGTACTAGAATTTTTGATTCTCGGATTTTCCAATACTTCATTTTGACTCATTACCTAGGGTAAAATAACCGCTTCCCTGGGGGATTCGTCATGCAAGAACAGATAACATGAAGTAGCCAATTATAGCAATTTTCATGCCTGATTATTTAATGTGCCATCGTTATAATTTAATACATATGTCTCTGAACAGTCACTTAATGTGTGGGTCTCGAGGAAAGTGCAGGGGAAGGGAGATCATGGGATGATAAAGAGGGTGAGAGGAATAGACAGATCTATGACTGGGCCCTCTCTTACGTTCTGTCCTTAAATGAGGAACTCCCGCACCCACAGTCACTAGGTATCACGTGAGGCAAGGTGTGTGTAGCTCAGCCCTGGCCAATCAGTGCACAGCCGCGGAGATGCTATGGATGTGGGCTGTGAGTTCAGGACAGAAGAGCTACATCTTTAAAACTATCAGCCGGGCGTGGTGGCTCACGCTTAACTCCAGTAAGGGAGCTGAGACAGGAAGGTTGCAGGTTTGACGGCAGACTTGGCCAATCAGTGAGGCTCTCAGCAACTTAGCGCAGTGAGACCCTGTTTCCAAATGTTAAAAAATGAAAAATAGGTCTAGGTGTGTAGTTAAGATATAGAAGGTTCATGTATTTTGCAGCTGAGCACGGTGGCACAAGCCTGTAATCTCAGTATTTGGGCGGCTGAGACGGGAGAATCATAGGTTTCAGGCCAGCCTCAGCAATTTAGTGAGATTCTCAGCAACATAGTGAGACTGTTTTGAAATAAAAATGCAAAAAGGGCCAGGGTATGTATAGTTCAAAAGTAGAATGTCCTTGGGTTCAATCCCCAATACCAAAAAAAAAGTATGTATAAGATTTTGAGCCAGGCATATAACTAATATACCTAATCCTAATATTTGACTAATCCTAATATTTGGGAGGCTGCGACAGGAGGATCACAGGTTCAAGATGAGCCTAAGCAACTAAGCGACCCCTCAACAACCTAGTGAGACCCCTTTTTAAATAAAAAAAATAGGAATCAGCATTGGGGAGGTGGAGACTGGAGGATCACAGTTTGTGGACAGTCTCAGCTACTTAGCAAAGCCCTTTGCAACTCAGAGAGATCCTGTTTCAAAATTAAAAAAAAAAAAGACTAAAAAATAGGGCTGAGGGTGTAGCTTGAAGGTACAATGCCACTGGATTCCATCCCCAATACCACGAAAAATAAAAATTAAAAATAGGGCTGAAGGTGTAGCTCAGTAGTAGAAGGCACCTGGGTTCAAACCTCAGGACCACACACACACACACACACACACACACACACAAAAAAAAAATAAAATAAAATAAAATAAAATAAAATAAAATAAAATAAAAGTAATCTCCTATACTGCATTAAACCTTATAATTTCAGTCTATCTAATTAGTTTTATTTTACCAGAAAAAAATCCCTCTAAGGGAATGAGATTTCTATTTGGGATGTACAGTGATTATGACTCTGATCTCTTAACTTCCTCTTTATGACTTCAAAGAATTCTAATCAACATGTATTTTCTTCATCCGATATGTGCGGAGTCCTTGCAGCTGTCCAGCGCCGTGCAGGGCACAGGGAGGGTGGCTGGGCTGTCACTGCAGGCGGGTCCTGTGACCTGGTGGGTGGGTGCGGAGCAGCCGCAGCCCACAGGGAGGCGAGCAGCCCCCTGAGGACAGGAAGAAAGGGAGCCGGGGGAGGGAGGAGGCTGACCCTGAGCCTCCTGAAGTCAGGCTCCAGGGAGAATACAGACGTCAACTGGATCTAGGGGGGATTCGCGTATGAATAAGAAAAAAAATCCAGAGGTCACAGAGAACCACTAGTGGAAACAGGGTCACAGTTCTGGGAAAAAACCGGGATGAAATACTAAAATTAAGGAAATGCAGACAAAAATGAGTTTGCCTGGCTGCCTGTCAGAATGGCAAAGATTGAAAGAGATAAATCCTCACAGGCATTATGGGCGCTGGAGCACAGGCCTCACACACAGCTGGAAGTGGGAATTGCTATGGTCCTTTTTTTTCTTTTTTCTTTTTTTTTTTTTTTTTCGGGCCTGGGGAATGGAACCCAGGAGCATTCGATCTCTGAGCTACACCCCCTGCCCTATTTTTTATTCTTTATTTTGAAACCAGGTCTCACTGAGTTGCAGAGGACTCACTAAGAAGCTGAGGCTGTCCACGAACCGCGATCCCCCCCGGTCTCAGCCTCCCAAATGCTGGGATTGCAAGCGTGCGCCACCAGGCCTGGCTGCTAAGGTCCTTTTAGGAAACAAAACGGCAACCAAATTTGACATCGGCAAATATCATTTGGCAAAGACTTTGAAAATGTGTGGACCTGTTGACCCAATAGCTCTTTATCTAGGTGCCAATTCTAAATAAAATAAAATAAAAGACATTTTAAAAAATTGGAAGCCGGGCGTGGTGGCACAGGCTTGTAATCCCAGCGTTCGGGAGGCTGAAATGGGAGGGCTGCAGGTTCGCGGCCAGCCTCAACTACTTAGTGAGGCCCTTTGCAACTCAGTGAGACCCTATTTCAAAATAAAGAATAAAAACTAGGGGCCTGGGATGTAGTTTGGAGGTAGAATGCCCCTGGGTTCCATCCCCTAGTACTGCAAAAAAAAGGGGGGGGAGGGGGGAGAGTACATTGCAATATAAATAGCGAGAAAAGGCAGAATGATTTTCTGCAATATGGTTATAAAAATTATAGTTTATGTGGACTATATTAAGGCATAAAAAATTCTGCATCTCAAAAACCTTTACTGACATGTAGAAATGTTTTTAAAGCAAAATTAACTGAAAACAGCCAAACAGCTAACTGGAAGGGTAAGCAGGCAAGATACACACCGAAACCTGAATTAGCATTTTCTCTGGCTCGCTAGGATTTGAAACAATTTATGTTGACATTGTAATGTTTTTCCATTTTCTCAACAATGAGACTATTTATTTATTTATTTATTTATTTATTTATTTATGCGGTACTGGGGCTGAAAACCAGGGGCATTCTATCTCCGAGCTACACCCCTAGCCCTATTTTATTTTTATTCTTTTACTTTTATTTTTTCAGTACTGGGGATAAACCCCAGGGGCAGTGTACCTCCAAGCTACACCCTAGCCCTATTTTTTTTTTATTCTTTTATTTTTATTTTTTCAATACTGAGGATGAAACCCAGGGGCAGCGTACCTCCAAGCTATACCCCCAGCCCTATATTTTAGTCTTTTTATTTTTTTTTATTTTTTATTTTTTTTATTTTTTTTTTTTGGTGGTACTGGGGTTCCTGGAAGCCCTTCTACCTCCGGGCTACACTCCCAGACCTATTTTTTACATTTTCATTTTGGAAACAGGGTCTCCTAAACCAGCGCGCGGCTGGCTTCGAACCTGCGCGATCCTCCTGTCTCCGCCTCCCAAGCGCAGGGATGACAAGCGTGCGCCACCACGCCCGGCAGTCTTTTTATTTTTTGAAACAGGGTCTCACCGAGTTGCAGAAGGCCTCTCTAGGCAGCTGAGGCTGGCCTTGAACCTGCGATCCTCCTGCCCTGCTGCGCCTCTCCTCCAGAACCCCTGCCCAGCTCCTCCTGACCTGCCCGCTCTTGTTGACCTTGGTTTGCCCTTCCGCAGGTGTGGGAGGCAGCGTGGTGGCTGGCAGAGGTGACCCTGCTATTCTCCCTGTCTCTGCGACATCACTGAACAGAGCCTGTGGGCTTCGCTGCTGAGGGGGGTTGGTGAGAAATGGACAGAAAATTAAAAGCCGGACCAATAAGACAAGACAGGGTGGGAGGAGGGTCACATCCACCTGGGTTTTCTGTTTATTGAGCACTGAACAGGGGCTTGACAGACATCAGCTCGTCCTGGCAGATGGCATTAGCCATCACCCTTATAGCTGAGGAAGCTCTGAGACCCAGGGACCACAAGAACAAGGACCAAACGCAGGTGTCTGTGGCCACATATGCTAAGAGAAGGCCTCGGGGTGCCATGGGGCTGGGAGGCACAGAGGGAGGGGGGACAGCTCCCCGGCACACTAGGGCGGTCCCCAGCTCTAGAGGAAAGACCCTGCCAGAGTAGACTGTGTCACTCACAACCGGCAAGACCAGAGACTGTCCCTGTAAAATGCTCTTCACTGAGATTTTAAGTATTAAAAAGCCGTGCAGGGTCTGCGCCCTGCATGGTGTACTGTGATTCTCCCAGACGTCAGTGGTTACATCAATACACCTGCCTAGGGACTGAGATTCCGAGGCTGCCCTGAGCCCCCCGCCCCCCCAGAGAAAAGCTTCGCACAGGGTCCTGAATGCAGAAGAAATGTCTTATTGAAGATATCAAGAATGGTGTTTTTTTAATCTATTTTATTCTTATGTATATATTTTAAAGAGTGTTAGCTATTATGATGTGTGTTTGTATGGGCTTTTTCTTAAATAAAGGTCTATTTTGCAAAATGAATATTTAATGAAATCATCACTTTCAAAAGGATACAGATAGCTGGTACATGCTTAAAATCCCAGTACTTGGGAGGCTGAGACAGGAGGGCCTCAGGTTTTAAGCCAGCCCTCTGCAACCTAGTGAGACCCCGTTTCAAAATTAGAAATAAAATCAAGCTGGGGGTTTAGGTCAAAGGTAAAATGCCTCTGGGTTCAATCCCCAGTGCCACAAAAAAAAAAAAAAAAAAAAAAAAAAAGATGCAGGTAATGGGTCTGGTATTGTGTGCATGCCTATAATCCCAGTACCTGGGAGTATGATAGTGGAGGATCATAGGCTCGAGGCCAGCCTCGGCAACTTAGCAGGACCCAGCCACTTAGTGAGACCCTGTTTCAAAACAAAAATAAAAAATAGGACTGGGGGTGTAGCTTGGGAGTAGAATGCCCCTGGGCTCGATTCCCAATGCTAAAACACAAAACAAAACAAAACAAAAAAACATACTAATAAAGGAGAAATGGTTCCATTTGAAATATCCTCTAATAGTGCAGCAATTCCAGAGCACATTTAATGGGGAAAAATGCCCCCGGATTCAGTCATCCCCAACTGTGCTTCCCAGGGTCACAGAGTCGGGGCCCCAAGTGCAGGTGCACACACCTGCCGCCTCCCGAGGGCCCCTGCAGGCACGGGGTCCTTTTAACAAGAGTAGGAGCCCGGGCTTGCTCTGGGTGTGACAGTCACCCGCCGGGACAGCTGCGCTTGCCATCTGGCTTCTCATTCACTGTCAGAGAATCTCTCCCAGTCACCAGGAATATAACCATCCGCACTCCCCTGAAGCCAGGGGGCAGGGAAACGTGTATCCATAGCTGTTCTAATTATGAGTCGCACCCAGCCGGCCCTGGAGGGCTCGGCTTTCTCCCGATCGATCGCCCTTATTTAACCCGCTTTCTCCGCCGAGCGCCGCCATGCTCACGGTGCAGCGTCTAGACGACAGGCCGTGTGGTTTTGGATTCATAACACCGTGTGTGTACAGATGTGAATATGCCAGCGGCGCTCTCAGGACTCTACTGAAAAGGGGAGAGATGGGGAGGAGAGAGGAGCCACCACATGCTATGTGCACGGATGCCACCGTCCACGCCATTTACCTTACGATGTGAGACTCTCACACGCCAAGGAAAGCATATCGAAAATGAACGAAATATTGAAAAAATAAATGTGTGTAAGCAGTTTTGCATGGCTCCATGATGCATGATCATCAAACACCCGACCCGTCAGGAGAGCACCTTCCTGAGGCAAGAGAGCCCGCCACCCCTGCACTCTGGGGCCAGCCTTCCTAGTAACTTTCCACGTCCTGTCTGACTCTTAAGGCTTTTTCCATCGATGCTGCCATCTGCTACAGGCTCTCCCCATATCCATCCACGCGGGGTCTCTGTAACAAGGACACCTCCCCCTGCCCGCGATTCACATTTTTTTTTTTTTTTTGGCGGTACTGGGGATGGAACCCAGATGCCTTCTACCTCCGGGCTACACTCCCAGACCTATTTTATATTTTATTTGGGAACAGGATCTCTTAAGCCAGCTGAGGCTGGCTTCGAACCTGCACGATCCTCCTGTCTCAGCCTCCCAAGTGCGGGGATCACAAGCCTGCGCTACCACGCCCGCCCCCCCCCCCCCGCCCCCATTCGCATTTTTAAAGCTTAACCTCTAGGACCGATGCTTGCAACCTCGAGTTCCTGCCCCCCTCAGGGGTCCGTGCCAGAGTTGTGTTTGCATTTCACTCTGTGTATCCTTACAGGGCTCATTCAGAAGCCTCCCTCTGAGAAGGGATGCTGGGCTTCGTGACACTTCCCCAGTGGTAAGGGGCATTAAAAACAAGACTAGGAAAGTTTGTGGGAGATCGGGTTTAAACGCCTAACTTTAGCCCGTCAAGTTGCGAAGAAAACTGAAGGCTCCTTGAGTCCCTAAGCAAACACTGCGAAGGCCGTAAGCAATCCAGTGTGATGGGAACACAGTGGTCACCGAAGCCCCCACGGCCCTCCAGGGACGTCAGCACCGTGCCTTAGCCATTTTTATTAGGACTCTGGGTCTGATCTTAAAATTCAAGGACAGGATGCCCAGTACTTAGGAAGCTGAGAAAGGAGGAGTCCAGGTTTGAGAGCAGCCTTAGCAAGGCTAATTCTCAGCATTCTAACGAAAACCTGCTTCAAAATAAAAAATAAAAGGGCTGTAGGTGCAGCTTGGAGTTAGAATGTCCCTGGATGCAATTTTCAGTGCCTAGATAGATAGATAGATAGATAGATAGATAGATAGATAGATAAAAGGAAGCTCCCAAAACTCCTTTACTTTTTACAATGGAGACATTTTGTTCCCAATTTCATAGTATGAGGAAAAAAAGATAGTGAGAATGACAAAGACTGGGTGAGAATATTTAACTTTTCAAAGCGCCTCACAGGGGTCTTTGAAATATCAGCGCATGGGGGAAGACATATTCCGCCCAGACGTGGAATACCAACTTACCAAATTCAGAGTGTCTGATATCTGCTCACCAATTGTTTCACTTACTGGAACCAGCAAAAACAGAGCCCATTTGGGACTGGAAATTGCCTGAATGTGGGGGGGGGGGGGGGCTGTTTCTTAATTCCACCGGACAGGGGTAATTTTCCCTATGCTAATTTGAGCTTTGCACTGACATAATTAAAACTCTAGTCAACAGACCCAAGGCCTCCTTTTTCCACTCTATAAACAGGGCTATAAAATCATCTCATTACTCTGCCCAGGAAACCTCACAGAAACCACCTCCAAAGAAGCCACCTCCAAAGAAGGTGAAGCTAGCGGAGGGCTTTTAGAGAACCCGCCTGAGGTCCTTTAAAGGTTCCCTTGAGAGACACACAATATACATGGAAGACGGTGTAATAAAATATTAAATCAAGCACAGAATCCTACGCCAGTGGAAACTATCTGTCAACATTTATTCAGAGAATCACAAAACCTTCGAAATTCAGAAATGACTTCATATCTTCATAACAATCGTTTTTTAATTTCTTCACATTTTGCGTGGGTTACAAAATGTGCGCTACCTCCTAGGGAATGGTCTGTTTATTCAGTGCCCTTAAGGAGGGATCTGGGGAGAGGAGAACTCCATATTAGCTTCTGCTTGAGCTATCAAGATTTACAAAGAATATTTGATTTAATTGTTATGAAATATGAATAAATTAAGAATAAAAAATAACAGCCCAAAGAGTAGCACTGAGGGTTAGAAAATCAAGTACCCAAGTGTTTTCTATCCATCTAGAAGACAATGGAGTCCATGGAACCTTCAATTTTAAAGCTCTCTTTTATAACTGAATTTCAGCAGACCCTGATCCTCAAAGCCAAGAAAAGAACTATCTCTATGAGGTGAATGTCTTTGGTAAATTGATTTGTAATATATTAACAAACACATTTAAGAAATAAGCTCTGAAGAGAACACAGTTTACATGGTGCATGTTATCCAGTTTTTAATACAAACATTTCAAATCAGGAAAATACCAAACCCAAGAGGGTTTTTATAAATACCTAGGCCCAATTCCGGGCAAAGTCTCATTTCTGTGACCTTTCCAACTAACTAAATCCTGGACGGAGACACAACCGAGAGCGTCTCGCCTTTACATAGCAAAAATAAAGACATGGAACTAAAAAAGATTCTTTTTATTCCTTTCAATACCTGCTGGGGCCACTGGTTTTTCTAGGTTCTACAAGTGTCCCCTGGGCCGGGGAAATATCTTCACAGACCCGCCACCTCCTAGACCCGGCCACAGCTCCCAACAGCCAAGTCGCTACTTCACTTCCAGGAATTGAACCACATTTAGGTTTCCACGTCTGTGGGTTTATCTCCACACTAACTAAACTCTACGTGCTATCTACCAGAAACATCTGTAAGAAACGGCTCTGACCAAACACCCCAGTGCACAGAGGACCGACAGGCCACTGCTTTCCTATCCCCACAAACCCGGCATCACCAGGAAGAAATCTTATTCACAGTGCACAGAGGGGTAGGAATTTTATTAGCCGTAAACCCATCGCCCAGCAGATCGCCAGGCCACCATTTGAGTTAGGAGAACGCTTGGTTCTCGGCACGGAGGTCCCACAAATCCAGCCAGCGTGTGCATGTCCATTACCAACAGACACCTGCTGAACATCTCACCACAGGATCCCTGAAGAGCATCCGAAAGCGGGACCGTGACAAGCCCGTCCCGCTCTCTGACCCTCAACTCCAGCCTCTGCCGCTCTGTTGCTCTAGGAGGCCCCTCGGCCCCGCACCGTTAGGAATAGGGAAAGGATCTGAAAATTCACCAGCACTCAAAAAAAAGACGCCTTTGCCAAAGTCATCCACGGCCCTCAACGGTGAATTTAGAAACCCCAATTTTTTTCTGAGTTTGAAGGTTTTAAGCCTTGCGGATGGCTGGAGTAGGAAAAAGGAAATTTACTAGTCAGTGTAAAGGAAATCTTGTTGTCCTCTATTGTGGTGGGGGGTGTTGCCCAACCCTACTTATCTACCCTGATAAAGGAAACCAAAGAAAGCCGAAGAAGAACAAGGTTTTAACAAAGGAAGAAGACCCTTCTCCTTACCTTAATCGTGCTGGCCATCCTGCGATCAAGTTTATTGATCGGTAATAAATGTTAATAATAATTATTTCTTCTCCCTGACCAGAAAGTAGTTTTGATGAGGTTGTTTAGAGCGGATGAGATTGTGCTAACTCTGGGAAATGAAGTCAGCCAATGACAGGAAGAGCTTTCTATTGGTCCTGGCCGCCCAGCCCGAAGAAACAGGATATTTGGGAGTGGAGAGATAAGAGACCCTGAAAACAATGTTGTTTTTCTTGATGATATGTAGCCAGGAGATTTTTTTTTAATTAAAAAAAAAGGCATCAATTGCCTGGGACTGGGCCTGCCATAGCAGGTGTGACCGGCCTGGCTGTGTGACGGGCTGCACTCAGACCGAGGCAGGATACAGATGTGGCGGGACTCCACGTGACTTCACACAGGGCTGAGAAGCTAAGGCCCCGGCCTGGCCATCTCTGCCTGCTTCTCCCCGGACGTGGCACCTGGTCAGGACAGAACGCCTGAGCTGCTCTCTCCGGCAGGAGACTCTGCGGGGGACTTGCTTTCTTGCTAATAGATGGGGTACTTCACAAGTGGCCACTTGCGGCCTGATTCTTAGCAACTTCCATCTGTTCAACATCTCGACTATTTCAGAACCATATTATTTTCTCTTTCTCAACATACCAAATCATGATCTGTTACACACACACACACACACACACACACACACACACACACACGAGAGAGAGAGAAAGAGAGAGAGAGGTGTGAAGACTCAGACCCTAGAATCAAAGTTACCAAGAAAAATAAAGAAAAAATAGACCTGTCAAAGTCTTCTTTGCAAATAACTAACACTGCTGCAAACATTTTACAGTGTGAGTGAGCAGGCAGGTCCCACCCTGGCAAACATGGGCTCTGTGGACGGCCGGTCCTGACAGAATGCCCGGCTCCCCAGAGATGTCGTGTAAGGACCTCATTAATGTCTAACATCCATGCTGCGAGTTCAGGGCCACACGTCTGTTTTCTACTCAAGGAAGTCCAGCCACTGCCGGCCTGAGCATTCCTTGGAGGATAGCAGACCTTTAATTACTCATTTTCAGGAAATTACTTGTTCTCTGGAAGAAACAACGTTTTGCGTTGAACGTAGCCACACAAAAGTTGGACGGGCCAAGAGGCGTGGTCTCCAGGACCTGGTGGACAATAGGGCAGGACCTGAGTCGCTGGCCAGCCTTGGCCTCAGAGGTGGATGACCAAGGACCTGGTTTCATTCAGACTCCAGGCCGGCTGATGGCAGCATTCCAATCCCTGCTCCAGGGTCTCTACCGACCAAAGAGCTTGATATCCTGGGTTTCTACTCCCACCTTCACACACTTGTGTTAGAGGAAGGAGAAGGAGGGAGAAAGGGATGGGAGAGGAGGCGAAAGAGGCAAGAAGAAGCAGAAGAAGAAGAAAAAGAAAGCCAGGCAGAAACTAGAAAAGAAAGGCTAAGAAATCTCCTTCTGCGTCAAAATCAGATCCCGCGGAGCCCCCCTGCACCCTCTAGTGAGGGACTGTGGACTTCCGCCCCTTTCATCTTTCAACAATAAGCAAGATGGTGTGCTGATTAAAACTGTGTTTCCCCTAAAATTTCAAAGTTCTACGCTGTTTTATCTTGGCAGCTTCCACTAGAACTCAGGAGTGCTGAGAAAAAAAACAAAAAGTTCCTCTCTAGCTGCACCGACATTTCTGGCTATTTGTTCTCTCTTAAGAAGCATCAACTTAAAATGTTAACTGTGGCCGGTTCACACCTACCACAGGGCACACATTTTTTTCAGGGCGTGGTGGTGCACACCTGTGATCCCAGTAATTGGGAGGCTGAGACACGAGGATCGCAGGTTAGAGGACATCCTCAGCAACTCAGCAAGCCCTTCAGCAACACCGTGAAACCCTGTTTCAAAATCAGAAGTAAAATGGGGCTAGGGTGTAGCTTAGAGACAGAATGCCCCTGGGTTCGATCCCTAGTATAAAAAAAAAGTTAACTGTCAACTTCCAATAAACAGTACTCTACTATGGATTTATTGAACACCAGCTTTAAATAAGAAGTCTCTTACTAACAAAATCACCCTGGAAGAAAATCCTGCACGGTCCTGCCTACCGCCACCTCCTCATTTCCAACAGAACCCGCTCTTGTTCTGTGCTGCAGGAAAATATTCTTCAGTGGGAGATGCCCTTAGCTCCGTGGTGCTTTTCTAACCCAAACCAAACAGTGAATCAATCTTTCTCTCTCTCTTTCTTTCTTCCTTTCTTTCCTTCCTTCCTTTCTTCCTTCCTTCTTTCTTTTTCTTCCTTCCTTCCTTCCTGCCTTTCTGTCTGTCTGTCTGTCTGTCCGTCTGCCTGCCTGCCTGCCTTTCTTCACCCCCCTGATATTATTATATCAATTATATTAATGGGGATTAGATCCAGGGGCATTCTACCTCTGAGCTACACCCCTGGCCCTCTTTTATTTTTAACTTTTGAAACAGCCTTGCTAAGTTGTGGAGGGCCTCACTAGTTGCCAAAGCTGGCCTCAAAACTGTGATCCTCCCATCTCAGCCTTCCAGGTTTCAGGGAGAGTGAAATTTTTAAACTATTTATTCTGAAAGAATTTTAAATTTACAGAAAAGTTGCAAGAGAGCAAAAACAACTCTTAACTGATACCCTCGACCCAGCTACTCTAGCTGTTGGCGATTTCTACCATTTGCTTTGCTCTCTCAGTTCCTGTCTCTCGCCCCCATATTCATGTATGCATAATATACATGTGTAGCCTTTATTATTTCTAATAAAATATTGCTTGAGTAGAGACTGATCTCTTTACTTGACTATTGATCAGAAACCAGATGATATCATTTGGTCTTTTTTTTTTAAAGATTCTATCCATCACTTCCATTCTATCTGGTTTGAAAATGCATAAAAATATAAAAATTGATCTAATAAAATGTTCATTTTTAAGAACACGAGTTACAAGTCCTATCACCAATTGCTTTAAACAAAAAAACAAACAACCCTCTTCTTTCTTTCTCTTTCTCTCTTTTTGCAGCTCGGGGATGGAATCCAGTGCCTCACACATGCTACACAGGTGCTCTCAATCCCAATCTCCCTCATTCTGAATGACTAAATGATGGCTTCCTGTCGTCTTCAATGAGAAGAATCCCTGATACCCAGATTAACATAAGAGTTTCCAAGCCCAGTGATCTCAGGATATTTAATACAAAATTAACACAAAGGGTTTTTTAACAGCATAAGTTATATCTATTAGAGGATTCTAGTGCAAAGCCATTTTCCAAGCACCATGGGGTGGGAAACTATCTGAAGATGCTCTCACTTCACCCTCCCCCTGAGCCCTCCTCCTCCTGACGGCCTCAGACTGAGGCTGCCCCCACCGCAGGACCCGCGCTTTTCCACCCAGTCACTACCCTCCTTGGGGCGCACTGCCCTGTGGGTCACCAGGCACGGTTAGGGGCAGCCTGAGAAATGGGCTCCACACGGGACCATCTGCCATGAGCTTGCAGGACAGGCCCCCTTTGAATCTACCCTGAAACACAGGACACACCCTGAGCCCCATGAAGAAATCACAGTTCATGGTGTAGGTATCCATCATGTGTCCATCACCCACGGACTTTCCAGAACCCTCCAGAAGTCTGTTCACAAGTAAAAGAGAGAGAGAGAGAGAGAGAGAGAGAGAGAGAGAGAGAGAGAGAGAGAATAATATAAGAAAAGCTACACATGTAACAATAAAAGAAGTACTAAAACCAAGAATTCATGTCTTCCAATTTTCTTTTCCTTCCTTCTTGTTTTTTTTAAGCTCTTGCTTTTGTTGTTGTTATTTGTTTTTGGTAGTGGGGATTGAATCCAGGAACATTATGCCTCTGAAATACACTCCATCACCTTTCATCATTTTATTTTGAACCAGAACTCACTACATTGCTGGTGCTAATAGCTGGTGCTGGCCTCCACACTGTGTTCCTCCTATCTCAGCCTCCCAAGGCCTGGGCTTCCGGGTCATTTGCCCGCCTTCCAGTTTTCTGAAGATTCCCCAAGTTCCATTCTCTTATTAACTCCTCTCTGTGGAATCTGTGGAGGAGGGAAGAACATTTTGGAAGGGTTCTAAAAACGACATAGAGTTCTAAAAACGATGCGTGACACTGCCAAGAGAAGCGTCTTAACTGGAGCGGCAGCGGGGGAGTCACGGCTTGCCTCTCCACTCGTCCCTGTACGAAACCCGCAGTCGAACGCTCATCACCACTGAAAGTACCGCAGGAGAAGGACGCAGAAGAGGAATACTTATGATATGACACATTTCTCTGACATGCAGCCTGCTCATCTAAAAGTCATGGTATAAAGGAGAATTAGAGCATGTTTTGCTAAGAATAAAAAACATACGAATATTAGAAGGCTTACACCGCACAATGTCAAAAGTAGAAAATGTTGTGCTGTCTCTCTTCTGTGATTCATCTCTACCTTGAGAGCATTCGCAAGCAACATAAATGGCCCTGTGATGTGTAAGTAATAAACTGTTCCGCTTGGGGAAATATCTGGACACTGCAGTGAGTTCCACTTAACATGAGGTATGGGATACTTATGGCCTCTACCAGAATGTATTTTCCTTTTGTAATATATCTGATTGGCACACTGTAACTGCACCTGCAGTGAGGCTCGGCGTGACATGCAGAGGCTTGTACACGGACTTACTGTCTCCTCCAATGCCACCCGCTCCCTCGCCCTCCCGAGTTCCTGAGACTGGTGCTGATGATTTTGAATATGTACACAGCATCAACGGAAGAGTGTCCTTCACCACAGCCCCTCCCTCCGCGCCCTCCCGTGATGCCCTTCACCACTGTCCTCTCCTCATTTATCTACAGTCTCTACTGTCTCCCGATTTCCCTTCAGCTCCCACACAGGAGAACAAGCATACAACCCTTCTCTTTCTGAGCCTGGATCTGATCACACTTGGCACAAGATTCCCTAGTTCCATCCATTTCATTCGCCAAAGAAGAGTGACTCTAGTCTTCCTGTAGGCAATTTAAGAAGATGGATCTTTTTTTTAGTGAATTCTTTTTTTTTTTTGGTGGTGGTGGTACTGGGGTTCCTGGAAGCCCTTCTACCTCCAGGCTACACTCCCAGACCTAATATGTACTTTTTTATTTTTGGAAACAGGGTCTCTTAAGCCAGTGGGGCTGGCTCCGAACCAGCGCGATCCTCCTGTCTCCGCCTCCCAAGCATGGGGATTACAAGTGTGCGCCTCCACGCCCGGCCTTTTAGTGAATTCTGATATGAAAAAAATCTTAGTGAATTTCAGTAAGAAATCCAGAAGGCTCGCATGCATCTCGTGGCGGTCATGTGTCCAGCAGGAATCCAATCAATATTAATTAATAATGGCATGCCCCCTTCCAGCCCAGAAATCTGCCACTGGAGATGCCAGGATGCCAGGACCCTGCTCGTCACCAGCATCTTAGCATTCCAGAAGTCTGCGTCAACTACTCAGATCCCACACATGCAAAGCTGCAGGGCCTGGAGCTGGCCCACGAAATAAACACAGGTTTTTTAAGGGTAAAACAACAGGACGGAAATGATGTCCATTTCCCCTAAGATGACACACGGGTCTTAAAATGAATCATGCTTGTCTTAATCAGGAGAGCCCTGCAAGGGGGATGCCCCAAGGACTTCTGCCAGGAGAAGCTGAGATGTCCGGGAGAGGCAGCTGAGCACCTGAGCAACCACACAACGGGGCGGGACAGCAGCGCTCCAACAGCGTGACCTGTCCCTCCAGCCCACTGGAGGATTTGCCCAGAAACGTATGCAGAGCGAGGGTTCCCAGCCTGCAAGGTCACCCAGCCCACACCGCTCAGGGACAGCACAACTCACCATTACAGGTTCACTTCATTGGGTAAACTGTGTGTGTGTGTGTGTGTGTGTGTGTGTGCGCGCGCGCGCGCCTACCGTATCCTCCAGTAGCACATGTAGAAATAAGCCAATTACAACTTAACTCTTGTTTCGACACTTTTTCCAAGTGGCTAATAGAATTTCCAGCCTCGTGGTTGATTCAAACTAATCTAAAGCAAGGAAATGGTTATCACACACCAAGTCCTCAACTTCTCAACACCGCGCCGCAACTTCCTAAATTGAAGCACATGTCAGTTCAGAGCTACGGGCTCCCGTGAAGCAATGCTTTCAATAAACACAGTTGCAGAAGCACCCCACGTAGCCTTGAGGTTATGCTAATGTTGCCCTGTCTCAACTGCATATATAAGAGCGTTATCAGGGGCCCTAAATATCTCACAGTATCATTCACGGTTTATAAAAATATCCTACCTAGGCATGGTAGTGCACGCCTGTAATCTCAGTACTTGGGAGGCTGAGGCAGGAGGACAGCAGGTTTAAGGCCAGTCTCAGAAATGTAGTGAATTCTGTTTCAAAATAATAATAAATGATAATAATAAGGAATAGGGCTATATCTCAAAGGCAAAATGCCCCTGGGTTCAGTCATAAGGACTCAAAACAAAACAAAAATCTAAGGGGAGAGTCATTCTTTTTACACAATGTCTTTGCTTAAAAGAACTTTCAAATTTTCTGATTCAATTATCATACTTCTGTATATAATTTGTGAACAATTAAATGAGTTCATTTTAAGGTCTGTATCCTTATAACTGGGTATATCTACCTATGCAATTTCATCAAATTGTCACCGGTCACCTTGAGGCTTGGTCTACCTAAAAGACGAATCATTTGAGGTTCACAGAAGCATCTAGACCCCTGCCCAAGGCGGGCATGCTGCTCAGCTCGTCTCAGCTCCAGGGTTCTCTGCCCAGTTATCATTCTTGGCCAACCCTAAGCGGTCGTCTTCAATTGTTGGAATTGGCTTTGGTTTTGATCACTAATCAGAACTCAAAAATTTTTTTTGATGTTTTATCTTTACTTTTTATTTATTTATTTATTTATTGGTGGTACTGTGGTTCCTGGAAGCCCCTTCTACCTCTGGGCTACACTCCCAGACCTATTTTTACATTTTATATTTGGAAACAGGGTCTCCTAAGCCAGCGCGCGCGGCTGGCTTCGAACCTGTGCGATCCTCCTGTCTCTGCCTCCCAAGCGCGGGGATTACAAGCGTGCGCCACCACGCCCGGCTTTTACTTTTTATTTTAAGAGATCATCTGCACTTCCTTCTATAACAAATTGGAGAGATATCCACTAATTTGATCAATTTAGCAACTAAAGCACTAAATGACAGTTTTATTTTATTTTTTGGTATTCAAGATTGAACCCCGGGGAATTCTACCTTTGAGCTATACCCCCAGCCCTATTTTCTTTTTATTTTGAAACATGGTCTTGCTGGGCTGATTAAAGCCTCACTGTGACTTTCTGAGGCTGTCCGTCCTCCCGTCTCAGCCTCAGTACTGGGATTACAAGTGTGTGCCACCACGTCCAGCTCAGCTTTATCTTTAATATCACACTCACTCTATATTGAGATTGTTTAGCTCTCTCGTGGAGAAAAAGACACCTTCACATTATCCACCTGCTAGGCCTGCAGCACCCTTTTAATACAATTTTTTTTTTTTTTTTACTGACACTTGAGTTATCTGTGTGCAGTGGGCAGAGATGGCCTCAAGAGGGATTGGAAAGTGGCCAGTTAAGAGTTACGATCTTTGACCCACTGATCCGCCCATTTTATGATCTGGTTTATATTATCCTCTAGTTCTTCTGGTTTATTGCTGGGCGGCTGTTGTGCAATTTCTTCTTTGTAGGAGGCTGTGGCTTCTTCATGAAGAACTTGAAAAATCTCACACTGAATATTATCCTGTAGTTTCTTTTCACTGTAACCCCTTGTTTCGAGTCTTTTCTACAATACGCCATTATCTGTTCTCAACACAAAAACTATTTGAAACCAGCGCTCAGAGAACTCACAACCGTGCGATCAGCAATAACTCGCCGTCTCTCCTTGGTTTTCTAATTCCTCAACTACGCCGTCTTCATCTAAATGGGACAATCATGTGCTTCGTCAGAGCCATCATAGGACTGACCTTCCTGAGCTCGTCCACCCCTGTGAATGTGCATCAGTCCCGATCCTGATGCCAGCTCTTTGCCTAGTGTGGATTCTCCAACCCCTGATGTACCGGGAGCAGGAGGTTCGGCCGCAGCATCGCTCTCCCGGCGGCCGGCGCAGGTGGGCAGCAGCCAGAAGGGGCCTCCAAAGAATTTTTTTTTTTTTTGGTGGTACTGGGGTTCCTGGAAGCCCTTCTACCTCGGGGCTACACTCCCAGACCTATTTTTACATTTTCATTTTGGAAACAGGGTCTCCTAAGCCAGCGCGCGACTGGCTTTGAACCTGTGCGATCCTCCTGTCTCCGCCTCCCAAGCGCGGGGATTACAAGCGTGCGCCACCACGCCCGGCCAAAGAATTTTTAAAAATGTGTTTTCCCCTTATAGACAGATGCTGGCCATCACTTTTAAACTTTGTCTTGCTGGGTGATTGCTGTAAAAATTATTCTTCGAAGAAAATATAAGTTACTTATAAGAAAGATAATAAAGGGTGCTGTCCTGCCACTGGACTGGAGAAAACTTCCAGGGCACTGGGGATTCAGTCACTGTTCCCGCTGCCTCTGAAAGATTGTTTTTACACCGAGATGGTCGTTACTTCTTTTGACATTGCTCCCCTCGGTTATTTATTTGCTAATTAGCTCATACCACAAATGCAATGAGACAGGAAGCCAAGGCCAAAGACGTTGGCCACACCATCACTTCTAGTGCAGGAGTGTCGCCCTGCGGCAGGTGGTGCTGGCTCTGCCTCTGGCCGTGTTTGATGTCAGCTTCAGGAACCTCAAGGAGCCCCTGGGGTGCAGCTCTGTGCTGAGCACTGGCCACCCCACACCCCGGCCACGCCGCGCCCTCTCTGTGACACCCCACCTCCTGCGGCGGGTGCCGTGGACGGTACCGGGGTGCCTGCAGTGGAAGTCAAGGTGGGCTGGCTTTTCCCAGTTCGCCCAAGTGAAAATGTGCTTTGTTCTGTTCCAATAAATGTGCTCAGTTGAAGACGTGAAGTCAATGGTCTGTCATTGGAGCCCAACGCGGGGTCAGCTCGTGTTTTCAGGAAAGCTGTGGTGTTCCCAGGCACCTGGGAATACTCTTTCTGAATGGGCTGGCCATGATAATCCGGAAGACGAGTCATGGTTTTCCCACTGTGCACTCGCCTGGTGGACGCGCTTCCACCCGTTATTTACAGCTACAAAAATAACCCCGCTTGGAGAGTTTAGGAAGCAGCCACCTCAAGTCCAAACATGGGCAGCTCGAACTGTGGACACTAGAGGGCGCTAAGGGCCCCCTAAAGGCCGTAGGCGAGAGGACCCATAGGCCTCCTTCTCCACTCCGACTGGTGTTATTATCCTACAGAGCTGTCTCGTTTGTGTCCATTAAAATCAAAACCCAACATCCATAATGTAGAAAGACTTTGTTAGTACAAGAACACAAGGAAACACCAACTTTTCATAAAGATGAATCACATACGCCTGCGCCTAAGGCTAAAGACACAACTTTTTGGGGTGGGGCTGGACCTTGGACATTGTATCATTTCTATACCCACTACTATCATTTTGAATCCTAAAAAAAACTCTACTTCGCCATAATTCAAGATGGTTTCGAATGTCCCTGGCACAAGTTGTATCAAATCAACAGGTAAATTAGTGCACATTCTATTTCTGTGTAAGTTAGTGCTAGCACTTTGCCTAAACTCAGATATTAGTAGGTTGGAACATAGGTTATATTATATTATATTATATGTGAACAATACCATGTGGTACCTTCTTTTATTAAAAAAACAGTGTAGTGTTTTGAGATATGCTTATAGATATCACTTATAAAATAGTATTATACATATAGCATATATATTTAAATACTATTAAATATATTATGCATTTTATATATAGTCATTATATATAAACTAAGAGAAGTTTTAAAATTAAATATGGTGATTTTTCTGAAAATAACCTTACTATATAATTACACTGAACTTGAGGCCATCAACGCTAACCTTGGTGATACTTGTCCAAAACAGAATCTATTCTGCAACCCCTCTCTTTCTGTCCTCATTTGTACTTAAAGTCATCTGTAGTCTTTGCTTTTCTTCCTCTTCCCCACCTGGGCTCCTCTCCCGAGGGCGGCAGGGCAGGGCAGGGGTGAGAGCAATGGCGGACAGCGGAGAGCCCGGTGGCTGCGGTTACCATGTGTTTCCTCTCTGTCCACCAGCAGAGCAGAGAGGTTTGCCTTCAACCTCCCCTGGGGGAGGATAATTAAGGCACTGTTTCATCTGTTCCTCTGCTCTTTTCCAAAGTGAACAGGCATGGCCTTTGCACGTCGGTGGGGTCATGGAGTAGAAGGGACGTGGCTCCTGGACACTGACCGCCGGCGAAGCACGGCCCAGGTTCACGGTGGTGCTGCTGCAGGTAGGTGAGAGTTGGGCTGAGAGGAAAGGCACAGCTAGCGCCTGCAGCCTGGACACTAATTATAAGCCGGCTCAGGCAGAGGCCGGAGGGCAGGCAAGCAGGGAGCCTTTGTGGTAGGCCGCAGGGAAGAAGGTGCCCAGCGTGGCGTCCTGAGCACAGAGGCCTTGGTGTGGGTGCTGGGGCTTCATCCCTCCTGTCCAGTGGGGCCCCAGGGCCTTTCCCATTGTAAATTCATGAGCACCTTTGCAGGTGTGCTCAGAGGAAGAGTCGGTGAGAATTGAGCAGCCACTCTCTAAAGACCTTTTCTGTGCCCTGCAGACAAAAGCAGCAACGGCCCTGGGGCCTCGTGATGGCTCTGTACCAGCACCCAATGAAAGAAAGAATTATGCGTGTCCACAGAGCCCAGGAGCACACAGACAAGCACCAAGGCTGTGTCCAGCACTGGTCCAGCAGAGGACCCTCAAGGCCCAGAGACGGACTTGGATCCCTCTGGGCTGGGCGAGCCACCCAGTTACAGGAGGGCTGTTGACAGCGCAGGGCAAGCCGCGGCTCACCTGAGGGATGTGGCCGGGGCTGGCTATGTCCAAACCGCCAACCCCTCCCTCAGTTCTGGACAGAAGGCGCCCAGTGTCTCCGCTGCTTGTCTGGTGTCCAGCTGCCTGCTAAGCAATCCCTGGGATTTCCACTCAAAACTAAGATGAGAGCTGCTGCTGGGTTGTGAGTCTTCCACGTCCCTTCTCCCTCCTCGCTGCCACCAACAGGGAAGATGGTAAACAGATGAGACACAGAGAAAGGCCATCTGCCCCCACCCCAGCAGTAGGCCAACTCCACTTTACCTGCTCGATGATGAGTTCATAGGAGACTCGTCTGGATTTTGATATAAGATCATAGCTCCCCTCTCCATGTTACTTCATAATTTTTCCAAAGTAACTCTGCTTAAAATGATTTCCAGCCAAACTGTTTCGGCCGCTGGGTTGAGTTCACGTGTGCTTGGTAGAAATCAAGAGAAAGGCAGATTCCTCACATCTCTAGACACCAAATGGACATGGTGATTCTATTTCCCAAGATGGTCCAGGGAGATCTCCCAGCATGCATGCCCTTCTACCAGGTGGCCTTGACTCTGGTCCATCCAAAGCTGAGCAGCTCCATGCACCTGGCCTGGAATCCAGGTGAGCCTGTGTCTTTTGCAGAAGTTTAGCTATGTGACTTCCAAGGCCAACATCAACTAGTTTTCTTGGTGGCCGCCATTCTTAAAACTCAGCCACCATTGTGGAAGGAAGCCCAAGCCACCTGAAAAGCCACGTGAGAGCATTTCGGTCACCAGTCCCCACCAGCCGCCAGCACCACCCTCAAAGGGACAAGTGAGGAAACCTTCCAGAGGACCCCAGATCCCACCTGACTGCAAGCTTTCTAGAGACTCTAAAAGAATGCCCAGCCAACCACCCTCGTGGAACCATGAGGGATAATAAACTCTAAGACCATCCTTGCGATTTTAAGTCACTAAGCTACGGGGCAATGTGAGTGCGGGGACGAGTCATTGGAACGCCTTCAGAAGATGCCAGGGAATGTTTCTGTCTGTCTGCTCAGCATCCGCATTTCGGTCAGGCATTGAAGGTGCCAAAAGGCAGGGTAGCAGCCTTCACCCCAACAAACAAAGGGCTTGCACAGTAGTTGGAGAGATGAATACGTCCAAATCACAGCATTTTGACCCAAGAGAAGGACAATGGGATGGAGATTGACGGTTCTTTCCTTGCTGGTGTGAGGTTACCCCCACCCTGCCCCACGAGACCCCTTCTGCTTCTTCTCTGGCTCCAGTCCTCAGTCTGTGCCCAGTGCCAATAGGCCCCCGGGCTCTGCGTTGATGAGCCTTGTCCTTCTCTGCCCAGCAACCTCAAATTACCTTTCCAAAGAGACCTGGGAAAACTTCCCTGTCCCCCTCCGTGACTCCCACACAGCGATAGGGATGGTAAGTGAGAAGCAGAATTAGGGAATAAGGATTCATTACAGTGAGTTCCTGAAAAGAAAAGTCCTGGTGTGGAGAAGGAGCAGTTGTTAGGACCCCTGAAACACTAGCTCCTGCCGGCCAGGGGCTCTTTCTCGCGCACTAAGGCTTCCAGGATGCCGTGGGGGCGTCCACCGGTCAACTCTGACCGTAATGAGAGCCATCTGTAAGATTCCAGTGGTGGGCCCAGCTACCTAAAGGACCAGAGCTGCAGCGCTGGCAAAAATGACAGGCACAGGTATGCACCAGAGTCCTTCCTACCCCTTCGCCAAGAAGAGAAAAGAAAACAGGAGTCTTCAACAGGATTCCCACGGGTGCCCGGAGGCTTCTTGACAGAAGGTAAGTTAGCCATTTTTTTAAATTCTTTAGACAGGGTATCACTCTTTTGCCCAGGCTGGCTTCCAGCTCCTGGGCTCAAACAATCCTCCTGCTTCAACGTCCATCCCACTAAGCCCAGTTCTTATTTTAACTCCCAAATTCAATTCTTACAGGTAAAGCGTTCCTGCTGGGCTCCCGGATAGCTAGTGCGCCCCAGGCTCACCTCCCACACCGAGGTAGGATCTGAGGTACTATAATCCGTGTGACTTAGAGCTGCGCTGAGCTCGTCAGCAGGAATGGAAAACATTACTCCGTCCCCTGCGCCACTCTCTGTTTTATGGAATTCTTGCACTGGGGAGCTCTTTTTTATTTTATTATTTTCTTTAATAGCCAGAACACTGGGAAGTTCACAAAGAAATTTTTCAACTGCCTTCAGTGACCCTTAACCTAAGAGGTTTTGCCTAATCTGTAAATTGGAGTTAAAAGTAGTTAAACCTTTGGAGTGGGGAGCTCTCTGTCCTTAAAAGAGCCCGGCGACCAGGGCTGAGGGGCCGTGGGCACATGGTGCTCCTGTGTCGGTCACCACAAACCAAAACCAGATGTGAAGAATCGGCCGCTACCTTGGAGTGACCCAGGGAAGCGGAGGCTTAATCCAGATCATTCTTAATAACTCAAAACGGCCACCTTTTAACCACTAATTTTTTTCTCACTTAGAAATGCAAACACGAATTGACAGTACACGCTGACACCCATTTCCCTTTGACCACGTATGAATTTTCTCTGATAAGAGCCGGGAATAAAAGCTCTTGTGCTAAGCTGGGTACGAGCACCCCAATGTGCTTTGGTCAGGCGACCGATGCCTTTAACCAACCAAGATCCAGGAGCAGAGAAATTAGACTGAAAATTGGAGAGACCGCCTCCCCAGTTCAGGGAGTGCGGCTCTCGTGGGGCTATTAGACTGCGTGTAAGGAAGAAGAAGATTTAGAATGAAGAGTCTAGTGGCCTCCAAAACGTTTCCCTAACATTGAAAACACCCTAATCGTCAGTGAATGTAAGTGCAATGGATATTAGTAAGGCACAAAACTCAATATACGGAAATGATTCATGACTTCCCAAATGAGCAAAATCAACAGGACTGTAGGAAATGACAAACATTCGATCAGTGTTAGGTCTGTGTAATAAATCCAAATGAACTGCTTTAGCATAAAATCAAACATACACGATTGCTTCAAATATTGAATATTACTTTTTGCCTTAGAGTAAGCTCTCCCTAATATGTGGAAGCCAGGGAGAAAAAGGATCATGGGAGAAACTCTGAACGAAGGAGGAGAAACCACAGATGAGCAAGGAAGGAGACTAGGTGAGGGGATGGGAGAGAAGAGGGAAAGTCTCTAATGCACACGATGTACCCTCACACACATACCAAAGCCCATCACTAGGCCAAGCATGAGAAGGACGGAGGGGAGGGGACAGGATGGGGCTGGGGAAGGGCTAAATGAGCGATGTGTGCATGTGTGCCTCCGCCATCTTGTACTCCATTAAGATGGATGACTACAAGGCACAAAGAAAGAAAGAAAGAAAGAAAGAAAGAAAGAAAGAAAGAAAGAAAGAAAGAAAGGAAGGAAGGAGGAAAAAAAGAAAGATGTGTGGCTTAATGAATCACTTGGAAAGGAAAACAATTACGCCAATCAAAAGTAGCCATACTACAATCTTATTAATTGCATGATATAACCCAATTTTTGCAAACAAAAAGGTATCCTGGACTCGATCCTCAGCCCTGACACCACTGACGCTTGGGGCTGGATGAGTCTTTGCTGCGGGCGCTGTGTGTTACAGATCGCTGTCAGTCTCCTGGCCCGACTCACTAGACGCCAGAGGCACCGTCGTGACTAGGTTACAACTGGACCTGGTTTCAGACATTAGAAAAGTCCCTGAGGGAGAAAATGAAATCGTTCCAGTTAAGAACGACTGCAATGAAACGATTTGATTTTACCAGTCTCACAATGTAATGTAGTCTCTTTCCAGATAGACAGATATAAAATATGTTAGGAATAAGATTGTAAATGAAAGAGCCGGGCGTGGTGGCGCACGCTTGTAATCCCCCGCACTTGGGAGGCTGAGACAGGAGGATCGCACAGGTTCGAAGCCAGCCTCAGCTACTTAGTGAGGCTCTCAGCAACTTAGTGAGACCCTGTTTCCAAATAAAGTATGAAGCAGGTCTGGGAGGATAGCCCGGAGGTAGAAAAGCCCCTGGCTTCCATCCCCAGTACCACCGGAAAAGAAAAAAAATATGTAAGACTATAATACAGTTGGAAAGTGTACCGTTAGATGAGTCATATATCCCAGAATAATCCTACATAAACAAGGAGCATGTGTGAGGTATGCTGTCCATCCTCAGCAGCAGTATAAAACAACATGTATTTGCACAAGTCACTATAAACCATTCAATAAGTGTAAAAAAAATTAAAGAAAATAAATATAATAAAGCTAAAGGACCTATCCAGAGGACAAAAAAGAAAAAGTTTAATATTTTGAAACATTGTCAAGAATATGGAGAAAAGTGTTCTCGTATTTGTGTATCGGGGGAATATGGTGATCCATCTTCCTACTCAATCTCCATCCCAGAATTCCTTCTTTTAGAAATATTTACAATAGTCAGATATAAGTACAGGAATGTGCATCTCTGGTTGGTAATAGTTAAAAATGAGAATAAAATGCCTGTCTTTGGATCAGAGACTGGATAGTGCACAGCATTAGCAGGAGTGAGGTAAGTCTACATGAACTGCACAGTCAATACCCAGGGTGTCATCATTTTAAAACACTGTGACACGTTTATATTAGTATATGCAGAAAAAAAATCTGGAAATAGAAACTTCAGTTTGAAAGTCGCCATCAAGGGATTATTGCTTTTTTAAATTAAAACCGTTTAGTACAGGTTTTTATGATTTTTTTAGCTCAGTTACATGGAATCCAATGGCTGAGAAAAACACAAAGCCTGTGTTAGTGGGTTGCGGATTTTTTAAAAGTACTTATGTGTTTTTACAAATAGATACTCTGTCAAATCATTTTTTTCTTGTGTTAAAGGCCATATTTTAATTTTCTATTTTTTTTTTCTTTTTGTTCAAGTCTTTTTTATTGGTGCATTGTAGTCATGCATCTTAACAGAGCACAAGATGGTAGAGGTGAACACGCACACATCACTCATAGAGCCCTTTTAAAGCAAACATTTGGGAAAAGTCAAGATATAACAAGTATGTGTTACTTTGTAATTGGAGATATTTTAAATAATTCATATTTTAAGACAAACATTAAAATGTCACGAAATTTCAAATATATTCATTAAACCATGTAACTGGCTATCAACTCAACTTTATAGAATACTTAGATGCACATTAATACAGATACAGAGAGGCTGAGGTTTATGCATTTATCCATGAAATGTTCATTGAACATCTACTTTATTAAATAAGCGGTTAGTAGAATACTGAGACTCATTAATAAAAGACGCCTGAGGTAAATGAAACTTGAATCCCAAAGAAACAGAGCGTGTTCAGACCGTAGGGGTAAAGTGGCAAAAATCTGTTAGAAATAAGAAATAAGAAAACTTGGGTAAAAGATTTGGTTCAACACGAAAAGAGCAAAGAACTTACAGGTAAGGCTATTGTGAAAAACTTGTCAAAATGAGAAAGTGCCTTGACACAGACAAATATTTGTTATTGATTTATTTGGGGAGTAAGAACTCATAAGAGGGAAACTCTGTAAACATCAAGTACTTAACCAAAGGTATCGAAATCCATCACGAAGCCGAGCATGGGAAGGAGGGAGGGGAGGAGTCGGGTGGGGGCTGATTAGGTGATATGCGTCTCCACCGTCTTTCATCTCATTAAGATGTATGATTACAAGGCAGCAATAAAAAATTTTAAAAAGTAAATCCTTTAAATAATCTCTTTTCATTTTAACCAGCTTTGTTGTATATATTAAACCTTTTTTTATCTTTTAGAAATCATTTGCAACCCTTTACTATATACTTAACCATTATAGAGAAGAAAATTTTGTCATACCAAAAAAAAGGACTCACAAGAATAATTAAAATAACATTTGATACAAAATGCTTCTGGTTAGAGCATATTTTATGGCTCAGTATGAGAATCACTGATATTTTAATTTTAACTTGAATTACGCTTGGTTCTGCAAATAGAAGCGTGCGTGTGAAGCAGGGTGCACAAGGAGGTTGGCGTCCTGCAGTTAATTTTCCACAGGAAACAAGCAAAGGCACCTATGTCGAGAAATTAGAAAAACACAACAAAAGAAGCGGGAAAGTAACAAAAATAAAGACAAAACGAAAAAAATGAACACATGCCGGAGAAGATTAACAAAGGTAAATCTGGTTCTTCAAAAAGATTATTTATAAACCACTGGCAAGTGTAATGAGAGAAAAATATAAAAGATGTTTAAGAAGCGAAAAATGAAAAAAGACATTGCTCTATTAGGATCTGGTAGACCTCAGAAAGATAATAGCACATTTAAATCAATTTCTTATCAGTAAATGGAAGATTTTAAATAATGCTATTTTCACTAACATCAAAAAAATCTAACCATATGAAAATAAATCAAACATAAAGCCGGGTGTGGTGGCGCATGCCTTTAATCCCAGCTCTTGGGAGGCTGAGACGGGAGGGAGGATCACAAATTAAAAGCCAGCTTCAGTAACTTAGTGAGGCTGTCAGCAACTTAGCAAGACCCTACTTCCAAATTAAAAAATAAAAAACTAAAGTTGGGGATGTAGCTCAGAAGTAGAATGCCCCTGGGTTTAATCCCCAGCACCACAAAATACAAACAAATAAACATAAGATGAACAGAACCTTTACCCTGAAAATTACAAAATATTGGAAAGGCATACATAAAAATTTTATATACCATATTCATGGACTGAAAGACAATGCTGTCAAGATGTTCATTTTCTATGAATTAATGGATTTAATTAAAATTGCCATAAAATTTTTGTAAAACTTGGCAATTGATTCTAAAATTTATATGGAAATTCACAGGACCAAAAAAAAGAATAGATTCTCTTAAAGAAGACTGAGGTGGAACAACTCCCTCTACCAAGCATCAATAGAAAGCCACAGTGATTAGATCTAAGCAGCATTCACACAGAAATGAACAAATAAAAGGAAACACAAAAACAAGTTCACATAAATATGGACACACTTGATATTTGACATGAGTAGCAACAGAGCAATTAAGAAGAGAAAATTCTTTGCAAATGCTGCTAGAAAATGAGATACCCATATGCACAGAAGCAAACTTGGTAAGTCACTCCCAGCACCATAGAAGTCAACTTCAGGTAAACCATTCATCGAAATATGAGAGATAAAAATTAAAAATTAGAGTTTCTAAAGCATAATATAGGAGAATATGTACACAGCTTTGTGCATAAAGTCAAATATACTATTTATGTACATTTTTGTACATAAAGTCAAATATACTACCTGTACAGGGAATGACTAAAAATTGAACTATACTAAAATTTTTAAAAATAAGCACTTTTTTCATCAAAAGACAACATTGTAGACTACAAAGGCTACAATATTGTAGCCTACAAAGACTATAAAGTGAAAGATGACATTTCCCACACGTCCCACCTACTATTCACATCCACAATATGTAAAGAACACCTATAAGTCAAGAAGATACGCAGCCCGATGGGAAAATAGGGAAGAAACCTAAACAGGTTTTCATAAAAGAACACATCCAAGTGCCCACTGAATACGTAGAAAGGGCGTCCCTTTTCTCAGAGACCCAGAAAATGCACAGGAAAGCCATAGTGAAAGAACGCTGCCTGTGTATAAGAGCGTCTGCAGGGAAGACGCCAACCGCGCTGGGGCGGAGATGTGTATAGCAATGAGAACATTCACACACCGCCCCAGTTTGGAAAAATGTCTTCGCTTTTCAGAGACAGCAAATAGCATATCGGAAACGGAACGGAGTGGGGAGAACTTATAGGGTAAGGGAGGGGCTAAGATTGTAAGACTGAAGTCCCGGGGCCGGCAAGAATAGGAACCCCTCACCATCGAGTCTAGGGGGGCAAGGGAGGCAGCCACGATGCAGCCCTGGCCGTGGACACAGGAGAGGCAGGGAGAGAAAACTGAGAGACAGCCCTGGCCTCTCCTCCTGCCCGTGGGCCGGCCCTGGGGCCTCTCGCTCGCTGACCCCAAAGGAAGACAGAGGACAAGGGAGCCCTTCCGCTGTGGTCCACTGAGGCCAAGCCCTGAGGGTGAGAGGCCGGCCAGAGAAGCATGGAGAGTGGATGAAAGCCAGCGGAGGAAGCTCAGCACATCCAGGGAGTCAGCCCTGGCCTTCGCGATGGAGGACGTCCACAGAGGAGACCTGCGCTTGTGTACCGGAAGACCACCGAGGCTGTCCGCATGGTGAGATCCATCACGAAAAACACCAGAAAGACCCCAGAGCCCTTCAGCGGTGGACACATCGAGACAGGTGCCCCATCTGCACAGTGGCAAGGTCCACCGTCAAAAAAATGAGGGATACGGACCTGCACGAGCCCAGGAATGCATCTCAGCAGAGAGGAAGTCCAGGGGAAGCGCACCACACGAAGGAATACACTGCTCAGTTGCATTTATATCCAGGTTGAAAAGAAAGCCATGTTTCCTAGCAGAGACTAGGCAGGCACGTTTATATGAGAAAACTAAAATCAGCAAAGAAGTACTTAAGTGAGCCGGGCGTGGTGGGCACGATGGTCATCCCAGCATTCGGGAGGCTGAGACAGGAGGATTCACAGCCAGCCTCGGCTACTTAGTGAGGCCCTTTGCAACTCAGTGACACCCTGTTTCAAAATAAAGAATAAAAAATAGGACGGGGGTATAGCTTGGAGGTCGAACGCCCCTGAGTTCCATCCCCAGTAGCGAAAAAAGAGAAGAAGGAGAAGAAGGAGATGGAGGAGGAGGAGGAGGAGGAGGAGAAGGAGGAGAAGGAAGAGGAGAAGGAGGAGGAGGAGGAGGAGGAGGAGGAGGAGGAGGAGGAGGAGGAGGAAATGAGTGTACAAATGGGGGAGGAAGGAAACAGTAAGAATTGGGGAGGAGCCCAAGCGAGGTGGCTCCCTGTATTACAATTAATTATAATATACATTGATTTTCAGCTGCTTCTCTCTCTCTGCTATGTTTTATATTTTTTAAGAAATTAGTTTAAAAGTATGCATAAGCAGATATGGTGGCACATACCTGTAATCCCGATACTTGGGAGCCTGAGACAGGAGAATCCCAGGTTAGAGGCTAGCCTCAGCAACTTAATGAGACTCTTTGCAACCTAGCAAGACCTTATTTCAAAACAAAATAAATAAATAAAGTGCCTGGGAGTGTAGCTTAGAGGCAAAAATGTCCCTGGGTTCAATCTGCAGTAATACACACACACACACACACACACACACACACACACACACACACACTATATAATTATAAGATATTAGATATTTGGAACACATCCAAATATCTTGTTGTCAGCCGGGTGTGGTGGTGCACATTTGTAATTCCAGTATTTGGGAGGCTGATTCCGGAGGATCTGGGTCCTCAGCCAGCCTCAGCTTCTGAGTGAGGCCCTCCGTAACCTAGTGAGACCCTGTTTCAAAATTAAAAACATGAAATTGGGCTGGGGGTGTAGCTCAGAGGTAGAATGCCCCTGGGTTCAATCCCTAGCACCACACACACACAAAACAATCTCATTGTCTTAAACACTGCTGGCTGGCTATACAAGAAATTTAGGACCCAAGTCCCCGCCGCACGGACGGAAGCGGAGATAAAGGAGCGGTTTACCCTCTAACTAGAGTGGCTAATAGAGGAGACTCAGATCAGACACCTTTGCATAATCCATCCGCCCTCCAAAACAAAAATAAATAACCCTCCAGAGCTAGTGTACCCTCTGACCGGCAGATCCAAGGTTTTCCCAGGAAAAATATTTCTACAGGCAGTCAGATTAAAGATGCAGTTAATCCCGGAGAAGGGGTAGCCCTGCCTGGCAGAAACGTGCCAGTGGCCTCTTCCTGGGGGGGGGGGGGGCTCGAGAGCCTGGCTCTGAAGCACCGTGAACGCTTCTCAAGACCCTCCACGCTCTGGGGGGGGGGGGGCAGGGCTGGAGCTAGTGGCCCTCTCTGTGGAGGGGCATTAAGTTAAAACCTGTACAGCAGAGAGTTGGCCACTTACAATCTAGAGAGATGGCCCTTGAGGCTGAAGGGCCAGCCAGTCAAATGTTCCCAACATCTCTGAAGCCTGAGGCATCAGAGGAGCAGGCAAATGCCGCAGTGCTGAGCTAAGACCCACATCTGCAAGGTGGGCAGGAGGCAGAGCACGCTCGCGAGTCCTCAGTCACCCCTGATGCAGCCAGAAGCCACTGGGCTGGAGATAAGTTAGAGACCAATCAGCCGACATAGTCTAAAGGTTCTCCAGTCGCAGCGTAGCAGGAGGATTTGTCTCTTATGCAATCCCACCAAAGATGCCTTGAGACCTTCCAGGAGGGGAGACGTGGCTGGGAGCTACTGGAGAGACCGCTGGCGGGGCTGGAGATGGACTGGAGGACGAGGGGGTGACAGAGGAGTCTGGGCTGCGCTGGCTGTTAATGTTATGGTCCGAGTAGCTGGGAAGATAGTGGCTGCGCTTTACACAGCCGGGGACTTGGAGAATACAAGGCTGGGCAGGACTGAGCCTGCACGTCAAGTCTCAGGTGCTCGTGGTCGTGCCTGCCATAGTCAGCTGGGGCTGGCTACAGGCAAGTCGCAAGATCGGAAGTCATCAGATGGATAGTCATCGGATCAATATTGTTTTTTTGGTGTTTTTAAAAGTTCTTTATGTATGCTAGACATTATTCCTCTGTCAGAGAACAGCTGGCAGATTTTCTCCCATTCTGTAAGCTTTCTCTTCAGATCCTTGATTGTATCTTTTGCTGCACAGAAAGTTTTTAACTTGATGCATCTGTTTTTCAATTCTTGATTTTGTTTCCTGAGCTGTAGGGGTCTCTACCAGTGTCTGTGTGTTGGAAGGTTGGACCTATACCCTCCTCGAGCAATTGCAAAGTAACCCAGTTAAAAATGGGCTACTGAAATGAATAAATTTCATTCAAAAGAAGACATGCAAATGGACAACAAATACAGGAAAAACCTTCAGCACCATTAGCAATCAGGGAAATGCAAATCAAAAGTACACTGAGATTCCAACTAACTCCAGTCAGAATGGCAATCACCAAGAATACAAAAGGTCCTAAGTGCCGGCAAGGATGTGAGGAAACAGGAATTCTTACACACTGCTGGTAGGAGTATAAATTCAACTACTGTGGAATTCAATATGGAGGTTCCTCAGGAGACTAGGAATGGAATCGCCAAATGACCCAGCCACGCTACTCCTCGGTGCCTTTCCAAAGGGAGTGAAATCAGAATATTGTAGCAATACATGCATATCCACGTCTACAGCTGCATAATTCACAATAGCCAAATTATAGAAGCAACCTGGGCACTCATCAAGAGACAAGTGGATAATGAAACTGTGGTGTGTGCACAATGGAATTTTACTCATCCATAAAGAAGGACAAAATTATGTCGTTTGCAGGAAAACGGGTGGGACTAGAGAATATTACACCAAATGACATCAGCCCTTCTCAGAAAGGCGGGTATGTCTTCTCTCATCTGGGGAAGGTAGGCCAAAATAAAAACAAAGGGGACTTCAGTCAAATGAGGAGAGACCAACAGGATAGTGGGAGGAGGCTGGGGAGGGAGGAAAGGGGGCAATGGAGACTGAGGAAGAGAAGGTTAGATAAAGCTATGTCCATACAAGAAGGTTTCACTACCAATCTCACTAGTCTGGGGAGGGAGGAAGGGGGAGGGCCGGGTCCACCGAGGGAAACACGCCAAGTGCCGTGTGCACGTGTGTGTTTGTCCCCTCTCTCTGATGCATAATTGCATGGCACCAATAAAAGTACTTAAGCCGGGCGGGGTGGCGCGCTTATAATCCCAGTACTTGGGAGGCTGAGACAGGAGGATCGCAGGTTGGAAGACAGCCTCGACATTGTAGCGAGGCTCAGCAACCTAGTGAGACTCTGTTTCATACCAAAAATAAATAATAATAATAATAATAATAATAATATAATAATAATAATAATAATAATAATAATAATAATAATAATAAAAGAGGGCTAGAAGTATGGCTCAGAGCTCAATCCCTGGGCACAATTCCCTGGGCACAATCCCCAGTACCAAAAATAAATAAATAAATAAACAAACAAATAAATAAATAGATTGATAAATAAATAAATAAATAATTTTTTAAAAGAAAAGACCAAGATTAGACCTCATATCTTAGGAGGAGAAATGAATGTAGATGACCCAAAACACAGTGCTCACGTGAGCCCTGAGACGTTCCCTCACTTAGAGGCCCCACAGGGAACCGGGACACCGCAGGAGGACTCCCGGGTTTGGGTGAGTGCTCCTTGGAGATTTGTGGTCACAAACTTAAAGCGGGACCAGCCAGCACAGAGCTCTGTTTTCTCAAGCAACACCCGGCAGTTCGAAGTGTGGCTCCGAGGTAAGATCCGGGCCTGGGCCAAGCATCGCAAGGCCGTACGCGGCGTCTCTGTCTCTTATTAGCCAAGTTTCGTAGCTGAAGGTGTGAAAACGCAGAGAAGTTAATAACATGCTCACGGGCACGCGAGTAAACAGGGAGGCGGCAAAGCAAAGCCCGGCTCCCTCGATTACATCCTAAGACCATGAGATGCCTCGAAAGAAACAGACCAGAGACCGTGGGAGCAATATTCGGAGTTTCTGCGTGAGGAGACTCCAGCTGAGGGCAGCGAGGCTCATCACAGTGGGGGAAACGAGAGAGGAAGATGGCCCGAGCGACCCTCCTTGAATCTGGTGGCAGATAAAAAACAACAACAACTTAGGGTTTGCATTTTGAAGCAGAAGATAGAATAGTAAAACCAGAAACGTTTCTGGAATCCGCGCCTCAACAGGAACAAGACAAAGCCATCCGAAACTCTCAGCAATTGTGGTCCTCGAGAGCTCCATCAGAAAGGCGGCACGGGGGTTCTCAGGGCCCCTTCGCAGATCCAGAAGTTTCACGACATTCTTGGTTAAAGATGCACAATTTGTGGTTGGGATATTAAAAACAGGATAAACGTGACGGGAATAAAATTCAGCTATCTCTGGGGAAAAGTTAATAATTACTCTGCTAACCTGCTACTAGGCTCAGTGTGAAGAGTTAAAATGTGGTGTGATATCCAACAACTACAAAATAGTAGCATATCACAATCAAGAATTTTATGTTAGAGAAACATTGCTTAAATTTGGACTTGGAGTGGCATCGGTAATTCTTCATAACATCTGTTCTCTGCCTATAAATCAGTTGCCAGGGGGGAAAAAAGTCTGGCTTTTAAGAAGCATTATAATTGTGAATTATTTGCTGGCTGCTGTGACCAAAATTAACTATATTAGCAGCAAAAAGAAAAAACAAAGTGCTTTCTTGAGTTGATGTCAGAGGTAGTTACTCCCAGTATATTAAGTAAATAGATTTAATTATATTAAGTTATATTAAGTAAAACAGGATTGTACTGTCTTTACCACTTTGGTCTTCTGAGCAATTTAATTGAGCAAAATAAAAGGTTGCATGTTTTTTTTATCTTCAGGAATGTAAAGGTCTAATTATTCAGACAGTTTTTATTATAAAACTAGACCCTGAAAGTGTCTAGAGAGATTTATTTCTGATGCAGTGGTTTTACAAAATATGCATTTGGGTTCCTTTTGGCTGTGATGTCTATAAATCTACTAATAAAAGGTTTTTGTCTTGATTTACTAGCATTTGAAAAGATGAATTCTATGGGTGTGGCAAAAAGGGGATATTGTAAATAAAAGACCCATACAGGAGCTGTGTTCTTGCCTACGCAATATGGCAAATGACTCTGTAAAATTCTAATCAATTAAAGTGATTTGAAAGTTATGAAATGGGTTCTGGAATAACTGTTCTACTAGCACAGTTAAAACATGCCAACAGCATTTATAGTATTTAATTATCAGTTTACAGTATAAATCAAGAATCTCAGAGTGTGTGTGTGTGTGTGTGTGTGTGTGTGTGTGTGTGTGTGTTACTGGGGATTGAACACAGGGTTAGTCTACCTTCAAGTTATACCCCTGGCCCTATTTTAATTTTTTTTTTTTTTGAAGCAAGGTCTAAGTTGTGAAGGCCTCACTAAATTGCTGAGGCTGGCCTCAAATCTGTGATCCTCCTGTCTCAGCCTCCCAAGCACTGGGATTATATGTGTGTGCCACCATGCTTGCCTGGCTTCAAAATATTTCATTTTAACCCAGTAATTTTCTATATGTAGCTTTCTTTACAGTAATTTATGAAATTCTACAGATCATATATAAAATGAAAATTTGAGTCAAAATAATTCCAAGGTCTTTGTCAAAGTTTAATACAAGTCCTGTCTCACAAATCCGTTTCAGAAGACAGAAAGGGAAAAAGCAAATTCTTGTTTATTTCGGTACTTTTCGAGCCAGTCCCAAAGACCGAGCATAATTAAAAGCATAATGTAGGATCGAAGAGCTGAGGTTCGTTTTCATGTGGATTTTCAGTTGACATCTGAGCAGCCGTGCCCCGTCAGTTGACCCAGATACGAGAGCAAATAGAGGCCCGGGGCTGTGCACTGTTTCTCTTGGACCCCGCTCTGCCGCCCCAGACGGGCCGGAGTGACTTCCCCTGCGGGAGCAACTCTGCGAAAGGGCTTATCAAAGGGCGCTCTGTGTCTGGGCGAGAGCAATTTTCCACTCACAATCGTTTTCTTAAATACCGTCGGATCGCACACCTCCGGGGCCCTCCCTGGAATATGTCTGATGGGTTTTCAAAAACACAGGGAGGACAAGCTAGAAATAACGCGGTCAAGACATCGATCTGGCCATGATTTCAAGTCACGCCGTCTGAGCATCAGATAGCGCGGATGCGCTTTTGCTGGGGTATCCTAACTGCTCGCCCCGAGGTCCAATGTGTGGAAACGTGTGTACACGGTGCCTGGTGTGCTTCCCCCGGACCCCGTCCTTCCTTCTCCCCCGTCATAATATTGAGCTTGGAGTTGGGTACCCGGGCGTGCCCAGGAGTGTGCGAACTGAGTCCTCTATCAAGGATGCTCGCCCCCTCCACCCCTCTCCCGATCCATCTCACCCTTCTGCTGGAGCCCCTCCTCATCCACCTGAAGTCTCTTCGGTACCACCCTCATTGTGCCTGGATCCACTGAGCACTGGATACTTTTTATTTTTATTTACCTACCTTCGAACTACACTCCCCAGCCCTATTTTATCCTTCATTTTTGAAACGAGGTCTCGCTAAATCGCCGAGGACCTCACTAAGTAGCTGAGGCTGTCCTCGAACCCTCGGTCCTCCTGATTCAGCCTCCCAAGTACTGGGATTAGAAGTGTGGACCACCATGCCCACCTTGCACTGGCTATTTTTAAATGAACTATCTGACAGCTGCTTGTCACAAATAAAAAATCCACTATCTTATCCCTGTACCTTTTCATTAAAAGTAGCGTTACGCTGGGCATGGTGGCGCACGCTTGTGATCCCCCCCCCCCCGCTTGGAAGGCGGAGACAGGAGGATCGCTGGTTTGGAGCCAGCCTTGCTGGCTTAAGAGACCCTATTTCCAAATAAAAATATAAAATAGATCTGGGAGTGTAGCCCAGAGATAGACAGGCTTCCAGGAACCCCAGTACCACCAAAAAAAATTAAAAAGTAGCACTACGGCTGGGTGTGGTGGCGCATGCTTGTAATCCCAGTACTTGGGAGGCTGATACAGGAAGATTATAAGTTTACGGACAGTGAAACCCTGTTTTAAAATAAAGAATAGCCAGACGTGGTGGGCACGCTTGTAATCCCTGTGCTTAGGAGGCGGAGACAGGAGGATCGCGCAGGTTTGAAGCCGGCCTCGCTGGCTTAAGAGACCCTGTTTCCAAATTAAAAAATATAAAATAGATCTGGGAGTGTACCCTGGAGGTAGAAGGGTTTCCAGGAACCCCAGTACCACCAAAACTAAAATAAATAAAAATAAAATAAAGAATAAAGAATAGCTTGGAGGTAAAATGCCCCTGGGTTTCATCCTCGGTACCACAAAAAAGAGAAAAAACTAGCATTACTATATGTCATAGAACAACAAGTCCATATTTAATTCACATTCCAGTGGGAATCCATCACTACCATCTCTCCCCAAAATGCTCAGAAAAGCAATATTTTAAGTAGTAGCATCTTTTCTATTTCGTGAAGAGAGCGGTGGTGTTTGTCACAGCGATGACGGCCGTCATGCTGGATTATCACAGGCCAGAAACCACAGTCAGTGCTTCGTGATCCTGAATCCCGCCAGAGCTCTCACCGTAAGCAGCGGCGGGGCTCAGCTTCCCACCCTTACAGATGGTGGACAGAGGCGGATTCAGGGCTAAGGCTTGGACCCGAGGTCAGAGCAGTGAGGCGCGGCCCAGGGGGCAGCCAAGGCCCCTCTGCCCCGGAGGCAGGGAGCCAGCCGTCCTCTGGAGGCAGGGAGCCAGCCGTCCTCCGCTGAGGAGCCGCCGCCCTCGGGATCACAGCGCCGGTGTCTGATCCTCACACCGTCCACCCCGCCACGCTCAGTAAAGCCCGCGTTGCCCAGGAGGAATGCGCTTGCACACCCAGCCCGGCCTGCTGCTGGGCTTCACTGTTCATTCAAATGAGAACAACCAATGGCAGAAGACCCTGGATCCTGCTGCAAAAACCTAATTTGAAAAGAATTCACTGGGAAAGCTCCAAGCACCCCGGCAGTCGCCCTCGGTCCCCGAGAGGTACCCCGCTCTCTCGGGTACCCCACTCTCCTCACTCATCCAGCGGAGCAGAGTTCTCTCGTCCAGAGGCGGGGCTGCGCTAAAAGACACGCTTTGTTTTTGTAGGTGTTGAAGGATTGGGAATCAAAGCGGCAGGATTATTAAAATTAATCCAATTTTCCCTCATTTATTTTGTTAGTTCGTGCCTCTCAAAGGCGACTTTTAGAAGGCACCATTCAGTCCCACCATCTACAAATCAAAGCTCTCTCTGGCATCCCTGAGCCCTCGCCCAGGCCGCACAGCCCCGCGCCAGCCGGCAGCCCTCCAGCCGGCAGCCCTCCGCACCTGGCCAGAGGAGGGAAGGCGCCGTTTCACTTAAGCTCACTGTTAATTACAGTGTCAAAAATCCAGCTGCCGTCGCTTTAATCAACTGCCAATGCCGTGAGCCTCTCTGGCTCGAATTTCTATAAATAAAGAACAAATTCAAATCCGACATAAAGTGGCAGTGGCTAGTGGACCGCTGGTCCAGGAAGAATTATGCAACCATTACTCCCTGGGAAAACAGTCAACAGCTCCGCACACAGGAGGCATCTTCCCTGATCCGTTCAAACCACTGGTCCACAGAACCATCCCGGAGCCAAGACATCCACCTGTGCTGACATTGCTCAGCTCAGGCCTGGAAACTGGTGGTCGGTCCTCAATACAGGCAGGATAGAGCTGCTGCTGACTCTTCTAGAAACATCAACTGCTTGTTGAAAATGTAGTACACTGCTGGGCCTGCTGGTGCATGCCTGTTATCCCAGTCCTTGGAGGCTGAGACAGGAGGATCCCAGGTTTGAGGCCAGCCTCAGCAATTTAGTGAGATCCTGTTTCAAAATAAAAGATAGAAAGGGCTAGAGGTTAAATGTCTCTGGGTTCAATCCCTGCAGGAAAAAGAAGAAGAAAGAGAGAAAGAAAGAAAGAAAGAAAGAAAGAAAGAAAGAAAGAAAGAAAGAAAGAAAGAAAGAGGAAGGGAGGGAGAAAGGGAGGGAGAAAGAAGGAAAGAGAGAAAGAAAGAAAAAGAAAGGAAGGGAGGGAGGGAGGGAGAGGGTGACAGAAAGAGAAAAAGAAAGAAAAGAAATACACTAAAGTATTCTTTCTTTCTTTTTTTTTTTTTTTTGCGGGTCTGAGGATGGAACCCAGGGGCATTCTACCTGTGAGCTACACCTCCTGCCCTATTTTTTATTCTTTATTTTGAAACAGGGTCTCGCTGAGTTGCAGAGGGCCTCACTAAGTAGCTGAGGCTGTCCGCGAACCGTGATCCTCCTGTCTCAGCCTCCCAAATGCTGGAATGACACACCTCTTCTGACTTGAAATTTTAATCACAGAACTATGATTAAAAATTCAAGTCAGAAGAGGTGACAGGAAGCGAGATTTTCTATACCAAGGAGAAGACAGGACTGCTTTGCTGGTCAAAATAAAATAAGGAAGGATTTGCAGAGGCAGAAAAAAAAGCAGCGTCCTTTATTTTGTAAATGTTTAAAAGTCAGTAAAGAAAAGCCGGGCGTGGTGGCGCACGCTTGTAATCCCCGCGCTTGGGAGGCTGAGACAGGAGGAGCGCACGGGTTCGAAGCCAGCCTCAGCTACTTAGTGAGGCTCTCAGCAACTTGGTGAGACCCTGTTTCCAAATAAAATAGAAAATGGGTCTGGGGGTATAGCCCAGAAGTAGAAAGCCTCTGGGTTCCACCCCCAGTACCACCAAAAAAAAAAAAAAAAAAGTCAGTAAAGAGATTGCTCCCAGCTCCACGGGAGTGCTGGTGAGCAGGGGGTCTCCGAGATTCCCCTGCAGAAGCGTCCTGGAGCCTCCTGTTTACAATGCTTCCTAAAGAAAACTGTGGGTTTTCACACAGAAGGGATCCGGAAAAGTACAAGAGTAAGACCAGCGTGGCAAACCCAGAATCCCGCAGAGGCAGAAGCCCTTTCCATGTGGAGGGACGGCTGAAGGAGAATCACAACTGCAACTCCACAAAAAGCTGAAAATCAACTTGTGAAACTAAAAGGGAAGTTTATGTCAGACGGTCCCGGGACCGGTGCGCGCATCCTCCAGGCCCCGTGTCTCTCCTGCGTTACCCCTCCGGATCCACACCCTACACGCCATCTACACAAGAGGCCCGCCTTCCCTGCCCGCTCCACACTGATGTCATCCACAGCTTCCTGAACTCGGATACAGTGCACCCCAAAACGCAGGGCGGGCGGGCTCCCTGGAGGTCCCCCGGCCTCCGGCCAGCAGGGCCAGAGTCACGCGCAAGGCTCGCCTTAGCCTCCTGCCTCTCCTGCCCGTTCTCCCTCACCCGCTCGGCCATCGGAGCCAAGACCAGGGTCCTTCTGAGTCACCTCGGGCACCAGCCAGCCTGCCGCCGAGATCCTGCCGGCCTGGCCCCCGCATGCTGCTATCTGACTGGAGCCACGTCAGCCTTGTATGTGGGGAGGTGGGTACATGGGCTCTGGACATCGCCCAGCCCTGGGAAGGCAGGAGAAGGGGAGGAAGAAGGCTGCGGTCCCCGGGTCCCTGACACTGCTGCCCATCACGCCTGCAGACTGTGGCTACGCAAAGGCAGCTGGAAGCCACGGATCAATGCTTAGCGAGAGAGCTAAGCATCTTTATCCTTAGCTGTGGTGCACGGAGCGCGCTTGATGGGGACTCGGCTGTATCGGGGGCCTGTGTGGGCCCCGGGCATTAACGGGCACCCTGTTTCTAGGCTGACATCTAGCTGACACGTCCCCTCTGTCCGCTCCCTTGCCTTAAACCCCTGTTAACAAACATTGTGTTCTTACTGTTTCCTGCTGGAAGGGGACCTGGCACTGCTGGGTCTGAAGGAAGACTGATTCCAGGATGACTCAGGCAAGAATCCTGCCCCTTCTCTAAGACACCAGCGAGGCCCCGGAGAGCTAACTCTTGATAGGGACTCGATCCCTTTGTTCAGGGAGAATCCAGGGCTTGTGTCTGAACACTTACGTCTTACGCCCACTGGTTTTTTACTAACAAATCAGTAAGTTTCTTTTCTTTTTCTTTTTCTTTTTTTCTTTCTTTTTTTTTTTTTTTTGTGTGTGTGTGGTATTGGGGGTGGAACCCAGGGACTTTCTACCTCCAGGCTATACTCCCAAACGTGTTTTATATTTTATTTGGAAACAGGGTCTCAATAAGTTACAGAGAGCCTCACTAAGTAGCTGAGGCTGGCTTCGAACATGTGTGATCCTCCTGTCTCAGCCTCCCAAGTGCAGGGATTATGAGTGTGCGCCACCACCACGCCCAACAGTTTCTTTTTCCTTTTCTCCAAAGGCTTGTCCCAACTGCTAGATTTGGCAAATTGGGGCAGGTGTCGGGATCCAGGTACCAGGATTCGGTAATAGTGCTGGTTTTGACCACTGCAGGGGAAGAGTGCGGGCCTGAATTCAAAGATGGGGAACAAGAGGAGGACTCGGGAGTGTGATAACGTGGTCTGCTACAGACACCACGGAGGCTGTGAGTCCAGCTGCTCCCATACAGGGGTGTGGGGCAGACCTATCGCTCTGAGCCTCACCATGATGTAAAATTACAACGCGCCAAATAAGAGCATATTAAAAACACGGAGTGCAAACAGAGACCAAATCCAAAACGTGACGCTGACTTTTGGTTGCAGTCTTACCGGTATAGAATGAAATGACAGTATTGAGAAGCAACGCTGGCGTTGGGAGTATGGCTGTGGAGAACCAAGATGGGGTAGAAGACAAAAAAGTGCAGGAAAGAATGACTGTGGAATCTAGAACTCTCCAGAAAGTAAAATTGCGGTGATTAAAGGGAAGTTGGGTGGGTGGTGTACAAATAACTGGAAAATTCTATCTGTAAAAGGGATGGACTTCGTGATTCCAGTACTCCAAGGGTCAGCCTGAAACTGCCGGATGAACTTTGCAGATAGACCTAAAAGATTCCTCCAGGGAAAGGAAGAGGTAACTCAATGTCTCCAAACCTTCCGTCAGCATTCTGTGCAGGAGGCCAGACAACTGGGTAAAGAATTGGCCTATGTAACTCTGAAGTCCTCTCCAGCCACACTGGTCTTGGAGACAGGCAACAAAATCCCTGACAACCCCCAGGCGCGGACAACCTTGGACTCAGCGATGCCTGCCTGTTCTGGTACCAGCGACAGAATGCTGGAGAAGCATGCCTTTTCTATGAATATTCTTTGGTGTCCCATTGAACTCAGGGGCTTTCTACCTCTGAGCTACACTGCCAGTCCTTTTATTTTATTTTATTTTAGAAACAGGGTCTGGCTAAATTTACCACTCACTGGCCTAAAACCTGCAACCCTCTTGTCTCAGCCTCTCGAGTTCTAAGATTACAGGTGTGTGCCACTGGGCCCAGCTGAAGCAAGCCTTTTCCACATTATGAATTTGATGTGAATAGGTCTCACTTTATCATTTTCAAGAGTCTAAAAGCAGGGTTGAAAATATAAAGATCTGCAGAAGTCTTCAAAATCCTAGTTTCATTGGTTGGATTTTATAGTTATGTCTAAATATGAAATGTTTAGAAAATGCTGGCACTTAGTTTAAAGTGTCCAATGGAGATGTCCGTGGGTAACTGAACTTGTCAGGCCAAACCTTCATAGGCCTCCGAGAGTAAGGGCTGAGCTCACAGACAGGGATAGAAACACGAGCATTATATCCCAGACTTTCCTGAATTGGGGTGGGGACAGAGAAAGCGTCTGGCTCCTCCAGCAGGACAAGCGCGGAGAGAACTTGTAGACCGCGGACATCAGGAAGCTTGGCGGCCGGCCCTCACGCACCTGGGACCAGTGGCGTAGCCTCCCCATGGACAGGATGTCAAGATGTGAGAGTTCTAAATGGCCCTCCTTCATCCGGGATAATCAGAGACAGTTCATGAATAAAATGGGCTTCTCCATCTCCTCTAGGTGAGCTCTCCTGCCTGGGGACCACTTCACATGTGGCCCCGTGGGTTTTTCAGGAACATTTTTGCCCTCCCTAAGATTAGAATCCAGCAGAAGGCTGAAATCACCACTTAAAACAGGCTGACCCTTCCTTGCCCCTGGGAAGAAGGGTGTGTGCTCACAGCTACCCCACCTGCCCGGCTCACCAAAGGCAAAATCTGTGCTCTGTGCTGTAGCAGAACACACTCATCCCTAACTGGAGAAAGGATTAAAAGAAAAGGAAAAAAACCTTCAAAGTTTCAGATTGTCCTTCGAGTCTGGCTTAGACCTATGAGGGAAATGGCTGCTTTCTATGTGAAACAGGAGCAAACAAATCTCCAGAGATTAAAAATCATGTTCTTGTGGTTTTCTTTTAAAAGCTGCAAATTTGAATTCAATTTTTAAATCATGGCACTGGGACAGAACGAGATGAACAAAGATGGGGGAACGTCCACGCTGCAGGCCAGGGGCGCCGAGAACTGCGTGTTTCCAATTAAGGCTCACACTCTGCAGGCTGCGGAGAGCCCGTCAGACAGAACCGTGTGTGTGTGGCACAGAACCTGGCCAGAGAAAGCCTCGCGGAGCCTCTCCATCGCGGCAACTGCGGGGCCGAGTCAGCCCAAGAGGGAAGAACTTATGTAAGAAAAAAATTATTATTGTGTAACTTCTCTCTTGCCTCTTTAAATAAAATCAAGGTGTGTTGGTGTAAGAACCCGCCTTTAATATTCTCTTTGGTTGCTTTTAAAAACAACTCTAGTTAGCAAGTAGGATGACAGGTGGAGAGAGAGAGAGAGAGAGAGAGAGAGAGAGAGAGAGAGAGAGAGGAAGAAGAAGAAGAAGAAGAAGAAGAAGAAGAAGAAGAAGAGGAGGAGGAGGAGGAGGAGGAGGAGGAGGAGGAGGAGGGAGGAGGAGGAGGAGGAGGAGGAGGGAGGAGGGGGAGGAGGGGGAGGAGGGGGAGGAGGGGGAGGAGGAGGGAGGAGGGAGGAGGGAGGAGGGGGAGGAGGAGGGAGGAGGGAGGAGGGAGGAGGGGGAGGAGGAGGGAGGAGGGAGGAGGGGGAGGAGAGGGAGAAGGAGAGAGGTCTGGGTCAGACCAGGTGAAGTAGTAAAAATGTGAGCCCCCTTTTCCTGTAATTCACAGATTTATACAACAACCAATGATAATTTGGCACAGGGATATTTGGGCAAGATAAACAATTATGGAAGTCAAAGGTGTTAATTTCTGGTTTCATTTGAGCTACAAAGAAGACATATATTGACTCTCTCACACACATACAATAAGACACAGTGGTTAGAGGTAGAGAAAGTCATTGGGGAGAAATGTGTTTGTAGCTTCACATTATATATATATGTTCACATTCATATATAAGTACATATATACACATATACATATACTCATATACAAGTACATATATACACATATACATATACTCATATACAAGTACATATATACACATATACATATACTCATATATAAGTACATATATACACATATACATATACTCATATGCAAGTACATATATACACATATACATATACTCATATACAAGTACATATATACACATATACATATACTCATATACAAGTACATATATACACATATACATATACTCATATATAAGTACATATATACACATATACATATACTCATATGCAAGTACATATATACACATATACATATACTCATATGCAAGTACATATATACACATATACATATACTCATATGCAAGTACATATATACACATATACATATACTCATATACAAGTACATATATATACATATACATATACTCATATACAAGTACATATATACACATATACATATACTCATATACAAGTACATATATACACATATACATATACTCATATACAAGTACATATATATACACATATACATATACTCATATACAAGTACATATATACACATATACATATATTCACACATATGCAAGTATATGTACACATTCGTACTTGCATTGGTACTTTGTAATTATGCATATATTGTATTGATGTATGGTATAATTATATATCATATTGAATACTGGTGCTTTGCAATTAGGCATCATTATGAGGTTCAGTGACTGGCGTAGACACTCACACAGCACTTGTGTGTTGCCCCCTCTGGATACACCTCGCTCCCTCCCCGTCCCCATACATGCCATTGAGATTGGCATGAATAATTCCATATGTGAAGACAGAATTACAGAATTATTTGAGCTGTTTGCTTCAAGTCTCCTTCCCCCCACCAGGATCCCTTCCATCACTCCACTGGCGTTTCCTCTCAGTAAAGTCAATATTAGAGTGGTCCGTGTATATCCCAGCTCCTAGCAGCACAATTCACAACAGCCAAATTATAGAACCAAGCTAGGTGTCCATCAGCAGAGCAATGGACCACAAAATTGTGGTCCATACACACAGTGGAATTGTACTTAGCTATAAAGAAAGACCAAAACAGTATCATTTGCAGGAAGACGGATGGGACTGGAGACTATCATGCTGGCTGAGATTAGCCAATCATGAAACGTGAAGGGCGATGTGTCTGTAGAAGGTAGAGAGAAACCAGGAAACAGACGTGACTTCAGAAAGAAGATCAGCCCCCTTTCTACCTGGAGGAGCTATGACTGAGGGTTATTTCATAAAGTCAACGAAACCTTGACACATTGCGTCATCTCTATCACCAGAAAGGACCCCGGGCTGGAAGCTGGAGGTTCTCTGCTCAGGGATGTCCACTGGGGAGCTGTGTGTGAGAAGCTGGGGTGTCCAGGAGGAGCTTTAAGAACCACGGCAGGAAAACAACGATAGACAAAACGTCTGAGGCTAATCCAGCGCCTGGGTGTGTTACAGGTGGGGACAGATGCTTGGCTTGGCTGACCTAGACCTTCACCGTCACTCCTTCCCAACCACAAAGATGTAAATTCAATGATCTCTATGGAAGTAGAAGGAACCGTCACTGCAACCCCCCGTGGGGACTTAACCATGGATAGACGCAAAAGAAATATAACTCAACTAGTAGATCACGCACGTAGATCCAGCTTGTCTTCCGCTGCTCTCTCGGTTGCCATGGTATTTTAGAGATAGTGAGTCAAAATGTGAACGACTTGAAGTGGATGTGACTAGACTGCTTCACTCTCTGGAAGCCAGCATGATTCTTGGTGAATTAAAAGGAAGCATTGAGCTTTCTGAACACAAACCAGCCCCTTCTCCTGTGTAAACACAAAGATGCTATAACCCATTTAAAAATGCATTTCTTGATTCTCCCTTTTTGTGTCAAACTCCAAGAAGCCTCACATAAAATGATCAAAGACTTTCCAGTTTGTTTTTTTTATCCTAAACGAACACACCAGCAATGGCCCCTGCACTTTAATACTTTTCTGCAAATCCTCTGGAATGGCAGGGTTTGAAGATGCTTGCCAGCAGAATGCTGTGCCTCACGGCTATAATATTTTTTTAAAGGCATTCAGTTTAAATTAATATATTTGGCCAGACAACTGTATTAAAATTCTTGTTATTTTTTCTGTTATAATGGTAGCCTGTGGTATGACTAGTCTTCTTCAAAAAAGTCCGTACAGTTATTGCTTTCTCTCTTGCCTGGGGTGCAACATGTGTTTTTTGTTTGAGTGTGCGGCATTGCAATACCTCATTAAAACAAACACTAGGGCTCAACCAAAGTCTTCATACCGTGCCACGAAGGGCGTAAGACTGAGAAAGCCGCACGGGCCCGTAGCTCATGCCCGGCGCTCTCAGACCAGCTGCTCCACGGAGCCCTAACTCCGCCGATGATGTCACGGTACCCGCGCCCTTAAAACCAGCTGCCTCTGGAAAGTATATAGTTTTTTTCTTATACAGTAAACCAGAGAGTTATGGTAGAAGTGGGACCCAATTTTTTCCCTACAAAAGAAGCTCTCATTCCCTCCACCCTAACACACACACACACACACACACACACACACACGCACACCAAACATTTCATTTGTACAACTTTCAGGAGTCAGAGCATGTTATGTGCAAACAAAGCCCTCAGAACTCGCCTCTCGCCTGCTGGACAGCTCCTCTGCTCCTCTGCTCAAGTTCTTCCTGAGACAGATGCTGTCTTTAGGGCGTCCCCTGGTCTTGGTTTGCAGCGCCGATCCTGGGACTGCTTACTTTCTAATATTAACCTCTTCATGAGCCATTAAGTCCTTGCTCAAAAAGCAGCAATTGGTGATTAAAAAAAAAAAAAAAGAGGAATTCTACAAATTTTCTTCTACGAAGATTTGGGAGAGGAAGTTGTTTCGGACGCTTTGACAAAGCTTCTGTTGCCAAAGAACCCAGACTGGGTTCTTGTAGATCACACATAAGAAGCTTCTGGGCTGAGAGTGATGTTTGTTTCGAAGAATAATTTCTTACGTGGCACAGGCAGAATGAAGGGAAGGTAGCGGCACTCAGTGGCTTCGTGTGAAAACCATTTTATGTTTTTTGTGCTTTTAAACATTTTTTTTTTTTTTGCGGGTCTGGGGACCTGCATTCAACATCCCAGCTACACCCCTTGCCCTATTTTGTTTATTCTTTATTTTGAAACAGGGTATCACTTAGTTGCGGAGGGCCTCACTAAGTAGCTGAAGCTGTCTGCGAACCGCGATCCTCACTAGGTAGCTGAGGCTGGCCGCAAACCGCGATCCTCCTGTCTCAGCCTCCCAAATGCTGGGATGACAAGCGTGCGCCACCACGCCTGGCTGGTTTTTTTTTTGTTTTTTTTTTTTTTTTTTTTTTTTTTAGTAAAAGGCGAAAGATTTATTCGGTCTGAAGAGAAACCAGAGTATATTTTTTTTTGTTTTTATTGGTGCATTATAGTCTTACATTATAATATAAATCACGTTGACAATGCCATTCATGTGCATGCTCTTTCATTTGCTAATCTTTAAAAGGTACTTTATATCTCATATCCATGAAGATAGACACTATCAAAAATACAGACATAAAATAAGCTGGGTGTGGTGGCACACACTGTAATCCCCAGTGCTTGGGAGGCGGAGACAGGAGGGTTGCAAGTTCATGGCCGGCCTCAGCAACCTAGCAAAGCCCTGTTTCAAAATAAAAAAAAAGTAAAATAGGGCTGGGGTATAGCTCTGAGTAGACTTCCCCTGGGTCCAATCTCCAGTACTGCATACTACACACACACACACACACACACACACACACACACACACACGCACGCATGCACGCACGCACGCATGTACACTATAGGCAATAAGGACATTGGCAAGGATGTGGAGAAACGAATCCTCGCCCACTGTTGGTGGGAATAGAAAATGGGGCGGCCTCTATGGGAGGCACTGAAGTGGATCCTCAGAAAACTAAAAATAGAAAAAAAGAAAGGAAAAGGGACCTCACAAAAAGTAGGGGGGAAAGAGAGAGAGCAGCTGAGCGGTGAAAGGGGAGAGGGGAGAAAGGAGCGGAGGGAAAGAAGAGACGCAGGAAAGGAAACGATCAATACCCGCCACGTGAAGATGTGCGTAAATACCTGTGCACCTGCTGGTATGCAGAATTAGAATGCACCAGTCAAAATTAACTTTAAAAAATGAAGATTCTGTAGCACTTATGATATCCAAAATCTGTCTGAGATCTTACACTGGTATTTGGTGATTTTCAAAACACCTTTACTTATTCCCTATGTTAGGCTGTGTGTTGGCCAACCTAGAAAACCCAAAGATGAATCAATCAGAAATGGACCCTCTATCCAAAGACCTTGCGGGGACACAAAATACCAGTGATGTGAAGTAGAAAACGTCCATTGCCTAAAACTGTTATATGTCCTAGATTTTTCAATTCAATTGCAACTTCAAATATTCCCCCCAGGCTGATCCCAAAAGCTCACTTGAGTTTACAGTTCACATACTTGATTTTCATACATCCAATTGTTCTCCCAAGAGAGATATGGGTGAAATGCTGCGGGGTTTCAGGGGGGAAAGGACCTTTCTGTTAAATCCACATCTTCAACTAATAAGAAAACACAACTTGTCTTGGTGCCTTTCCACATCTCATTTGCTCTGAGTCTCTGCCCCTCTCAAGCAAGCTGTCTCTGGACCCAATCCTAAGTTATTACATCCGCTGATAACACCGAAAGGAGCTATGAGCCGTGAGCTCTCTCTGTGCCCCTGGAACGGAACTCATGTGACGATCTCCATCCGATTCTGTGTTAGTCCCTTTTCTGTTACTCTAACAAAATACCCGATGCTGGGTACTTAATAAAAGAACGAAAGGCACATGGCTCATAGTTCTGGAGTATCGAGGGCATGGCGCAGGCCGGGTTGGCCCTGGGGAATTCCTCTTGGCACACCATGATGGTGAGAGCCTGTGCGGGCAGGAAATGTCACATGGCAAGACCAAAAGCCAGAGAGCGATTCCAGGGCCAGTCTTGCTCTTCCAGAACGATGCTCTCTTATGAACTAACCAGGGTCCCACAGGAAGCTCCTCCGCCCCTTCCAAGGATGAGACAAAGCATATGACCCTTGGTTTTCTTTTTTTCTTTTTTTCTTTTTTTTTTTTTTTGGTGGTGGTACTGGGGTTCCTGGAAGCCCTTCTATCTCCGGACTACACTCCCAGACCTATTTTTACATTTTTATTTGGAAACAGGGTCTCTTAAGCCAGCCTGCGCGGCTGGCTTCGAACCTGCGCGATCCTCCTGTCTCTGCCTCCCAAGCGCGGGGATTACAAGCGTGCCCACCACGCCCGGCGACCCTTGGTTTTCTGAGTCTGGATTTCCTCGCTTGGCAGTGACAGTTTTCATGCAAATGACATAATTGTGCTCCCCGTGACCGAGCAAACCTCCTCTGTGTGTATGTACACCACATCTTCTCAATCCTTTCACCTGTCAGTGGAAGCCTAGGCTGGTGTCAGAATACGATGTTGGTTCCATAACTTGGCTATTTAAAATTGTGCTAGAGTATGGGTGTGCATGTATCCCTATTCTGACTTCGCAGGCACGTGAGCTGCCTTCCCAGGTTTCTGTGGTCCTGTCCTCTCCATCGAATCCTTACTAGGATTTAGCCTCTACCGGTGAACACAATATTTTTTAGTCTGTCTCAGAAAGTATTTCCCAGATGTCAGCCAACTAGCCAAGACTGAGCTCTAAGCGGGAGACGTCTGGAGGAGGGGCGTGACAATGGTGGCCAGCATCAGCAAAGTCTAAGAAGGAGCCAGATGGCTGTGATGGTGCATGCCTGCAATCCCAGTATTTGGGAAGCTGACAGGAGGATCGCAGGTTCAAGACCAGCCTCAGCAACTTTGTGAGATTCTCAGCAACTCGCCAAGGCTGTGTTTCAACACAAACAAAAATTTTTAAAAGGGCTGGGGGAGATCTCAGAGGTAGAATACCCCTGGGTTCAATCCCTGGGATCCCTCAACCCCAAGAGAAGCCACGTCTGGCTTCTCATCAACACCACGGCAGAGTTCAGAGTGAAGCTGGACCTCACCCTCGATGAATGTGCACCCTCCACAGCCACTGAGCTCGACACCGCGGTGGGGGAAAGAGCGCCACGGTGTGCCCACCCTGCTGGTCTTTACAGGCCTTTAAAATGCTGTCAGATGCATCTGGAAGAAAGATGCCAGCCAATTAGAAACGCTCACTGCTCTCTTTGTTACCCTTCGGGGGCTCTGACGCGCGCATACGTGCCCACGTGTTTCTGTTTAAGAGGCTTCATTCAAATCCAATTTGAAGAAAAGTCCAGGTTATTCATACACCACAATGACCTGAATAAAATTCCCCTGGATCACCTTGGTAATCCAAATGAATTCCGAGCCTGAAGCGGGCGGCCTGCGTGGCCCTGGTTAAAAACGCCTCTGTCTCTCATCTCAACTTACACTATTATAAAGCGCTTAACTGCACCTCGTCCATTACAGTAGGAAGGGCTTGTTTATGCCACATATCACTGCTTTCTGGATAAAAAGAAAGCCTCACGTGATTGACGTATCCTTAAATTTAGCAGAAAAAGCAGTCATAACATAGCCGTAAAGCAATACATCGGGCTTAAATAGACTCTTCATTTGAATCTCACTTGTGAATAATTGAAATGAAAACACTACCAAATTAATCCCCCAAAAAAGTTTCCCTTCGAAAAGACTTAAAATATCGACAGAATAAATTAAATAATCTGCAGCCTATTTCACACCAGAACTTCTGCAATTCAAATGAATCCGTGGGACTCGTCTTAAAAATAGACACTCTGAAAATATCAATAGCTTCAAAGTAAAAACACTACACGCTGTTAATTTTATCACTTCATTTTAAAGCCATCAAGATGCTCTGTGATTTTTCAACATAAATTACTCAAATTACAGACTTCTCTTTGTGTGTATTTTCCAGGGGACTGTTTATGAGTTCTGCTGGTACGCCGCCTACAATTTCTCCAGAGACTAAAAGCTGTTTACCGGACCAATGACATCATGGACAAGACCGGCGAAGCTGTGTTTATGCCGGCCTGGCATAGAGGGGTTTCAAAACACAGCTTTAAAATCTCACTTATGATGTAGCTGAATGCTTTCCTGATGTTTCTGGAGTAGCCTTTCTAAAAATAGAGACACAGATTTGTTAAAAGCAAATGAACTACTTGTCTGCTCTATCTTGGGCGTGACTACTGAAGCACATTTTCACACTCTCCCAAGGCGATACGATGGGTAAAACATGGGAACCAGGGGAGGAATCCACGAGAAAAAGGAGGACACAAAAGGTGTTCCATGCGAGTCTAGAAGAAATCGGATATTTTATAGAAAAGGAAAAATATCCACAGGCACATAAGAAATTTCCTGTTACGGTCAGAAAATGTACTGTTATTGCTTACACCAGTTAAAACCTTTTTGACTGTGTCTTTGGGTTCACTGAATGAAAAGCATAAGGTGGTTATATCTAACACATGGCCACAGTTTCTATCTGAATGCTAGCGACGCTAACCCCATTATCCTAAGCACATCCCTCGGTCGGCCACATAAACGAGGGCAGAATCTTCCACCCAGCGGGACCAGCCTGTGCGAAGGCCCCTAGGTGAGGGTGGAAGGTGGAAGCTGCGGTGGAAGGTGCTGGAAGGTTTGCAGCCTGCAACGGCCCGCTCTAACTCGCCATTTCAACAGGACACTCCAGTGGCCCTTGGCGACCAGACTGAAAAAGGATGAGAATAGAATCAGGCAGACCGGTCAGGAAAGCAGAGCCACCATGCATGTACTTAACCTCGAGAACAGCTGTAGAGGTGGGAAAAACAGCGGTCACATTCTGGGTTTCCCAGGAAGCCCATGGGTTTTGCAGAGAACATATAGTTAAAGTGAATGCCTGGCGCCGCGCACAGCCCTCCTAATGTGTCTCACCATGGCAGACGAGAGATGCGATTTTACATCTCCTTTCCCAGGGTATCTTGTTCTAACAAACACAGAAACCCTAAAGACAAGCCAAGTGGCACGATGAGAATGATTAACTAGGATACACAGCCCGGGCGGGATTGGAACTGAGGAGGGCAGAACAAACCTCCAGCTAAAATTCCTCTCGCTAACCACAGCCGTCTCCTCTTCCACGGTGCCCTCAGCTCCCTCTCTAGGGCCCGTGTGATCATTAGGACCCCGTTTTCTTTGATGAGTTCCTATTTCCCCAGGCCCTCTACCAACTTGCAGCCCCACGCATCTCCCCAGGGCTGCCTCCCGTGTCGCTACTGGAACCCTGACATCTCTCCCCCGTCACTCTCCAGAAACTGGCCACCGGACTTGGTCCTCTTTCTCTGCCCCAAAGCCAGAGAGAGAGCTAAGCATTTCTGAAGAAAAGTCACACAACTCCTCTGGGTGGGTCGACCACAAACATCATAATTTTTTAACTTGCTGGGAATTTAATCCCATTCCTTAACTCCTTTATTTCTGGTTCACCTCTCATTAATTTCCTCTGTAATGCCCTATCCTGCTGCTGGAAGCCTTTCTTTCTCCTATCTCTTACTCAGAACCTCCTCTGGCTCCATGCACACAGGTTGACCTGTTGTCGTTGTTGTTGATAAGAAGTCTTAAAATGGAAGTCTTCAATGCGGACCTCAGACCTTCACGTTTTTCTCAACAGCCTCACCCACCTTGACTCACAGGGAAAGCTCTCCTGCCCCACATCTTTTAACACAGCAGGGCTTGCAATGGCTCCTCTCCAGATTCCACCTCCCCATCCGTGCCCCCAAAGCCAGTTCTGCCAAGATACCTGGCTCGCTGTTGGCTCATCCCCCCACTCCCTCTCATGTCTCCCATCCATCTTTCTGTAAGGGATATTTTTGCCATGAACGAGAAATGTCTTCTACCCTCAAATAAATAATCCCAAACACCACCTGCTCCCCTTACGCTGACATTCGACATTTCACTGTCTCTGGCCTTAACAAAAGCCAATGGAGCCAAGACGGTGCTGGAATTCTCAAGTTTTCAAAACCATCATCGCACCATCCTGGCCTTTACCACCAGGGTTCTCAAAAGAACTATCAACACAGCTTGCCATCTCACCTGTTTCTTCTTTACTGAGTTATGGGATGGCTTCTCCTACGCTCCACTGAAAGAGTTTCCATGATGCACCCACATCCGGTCCTAAGCGACACTTTCTCCTGGAGGTCTTGGAGTCCCTCGCGTTCCCCTGGCTCATGAGCCCCAGGCCACTTCTTGCTGAACACCTCTACCCAATTCTTTCTTCCAAGTCCAAGGTTGGAAACCACATCTCCAATCTTGTCCATTCCTTTCTGTTCAACTCCATCCTCTTCCTCATGAACCATCTTACTCTAGAAGTGGTACCTGCATCCTCTGGGGCTACAAGCTGGAGCTTGAGCCATGTCTGACTCCCTCCTGACCTGGAGCCCTGGACCCGCTCAGCTCTGGAGATAGCACATCTTCCTCTTGCCCTGCACCATTCCCAGAGCACATTCCTTGTCCATTGTCTGAACAGCCTTTCTTTACACCCAATAGTGTCCCACAGAAGTTTCTAAACTTGCTTCTGTGACCACATCCACCCATGTTAAGACAATTTACCCCTGACATTTCTCCACCTATTCGGGAGTGCTTCCATGATGGGGGGAGCCTATTTCACCCCTCTTTCTGTCCCACACAGAGCCACTGCAGCAAGGCAATGCTGTAAGTCCCCTCCAGCCCCTCTTTAGCAGCCTGCCCTCATCTAGGTGTGTGCCCACATGATGCTGTCATGGGCAGTGCCCACCATCCAACATCTGGCACAATTACAGTACCGCGACATGAGTTCATTTCTCTGGCCCTGGCACAAGTGTCCACACCTTGCACACCATGCATTTTCCCTTTTGTGATGGGGATTCTCAAACCGTCTGCTCCAGCAGCCAAGCCATCTCTCTTTCTCATCACTGTATCTCCGTCAAAAGAAACATGGTAAGGAGAGCTGGAAGTAGTACCAAGAATCAACGCGGTCCAACGCCAGGTCCTGCACAGTGTTTGACAGAGGGACCCACTCCTAGGCTCTGCCTC
>NC_137790.1:6690574-6828074 GCF_963383645.1 Muscardinus avellanarius | reverse complement strand
ATATCGCCCCAAGGAGCTAGCTCTGAACTGTGTGCCACCCAGAAATCCGCCACAGCTGGGCTTTTAAATGCAACACAACACATAAAGTACTTATGTTTTAACATTTTGAATTATGTCCTAAAATAAATGCTCTTTAAACTAATGCAGGAAAACATTCTATGATTCTTACAGTCTGCTTTCCTTAAATAGAGACCATTTTCATATTTTTTAAAGGGAAACAAAACAGTAATTTTTAGAAACTCTGCATAGCATGACTTGGAAATGGCGTTTAGAAAAATATGATTTAGAACAATGGCTCAAAACCCCTGGAAGCATCTCAGAGCTACTCTGAGATGGCTGGTCAAATTCCCTGGGCGGGACACAGATGTATTTTTTGAATGTTTCATGGGCGAGTCCTGCATGCAGGGTTGTACACTAAGTGCTAAAAGCACTGTCCTGAAGGCTCTTTAGAATAACATAGAAGTATCAAACTCAGATCCTGTCCTAATGTGGCCCATGAAAACAACCTGCTAGAGCTGGGTAGGGACATCTCCAGACGGCCAGCTGAGTTCTTCACAAAAATCTACATCAAAAAATGCCTATTAACTTCCGGGAAGATGGCGACCGAGAAAAGCGGGGCTTAAGAGCCCCGCTAACAACAAATCTCCATTACCACAAAATCAGCGCCTTTCATAGCCAGAAAACACCATCACCAGAGAAACAAAAAAATCACCAGGCTCCAGAGAGAAAGCGGACTGAGAACAGAGCCACAGAGGAGAAACACCGGCCTCACGCCCAAGGATGCGGCAGACGCGGCAGCAGCGCTATACTGCCAGCGGCACGGGACGGCTACAGCAAGCAGAGGTGAGCCGCTGCGGAACAGCCAGGCGGGATTTCTCGGCACAGAGGGCATCTAAAGCTCCCAGTGGCCGAGCTCAGCACACGCTGCAGGGATTCAGAGTGGAAATCAAAACCAAGAAGAAAAACTTCAGCCCCACAGCCGAGGGCGTAGCAGCGGCGCCATATTGCCAACGGCGGCAGCAGCAGCGAATTCAGCGAGGCCAGTACAGCTACATCTGTGTACTCAAGAACAGTGAGTCAAATTGCGGGCCACAGAGGAGAAATCCTAGTACTGTACTCCCAGGTACTTGACCCAGTGGGGGAGGGGCGGTGGCAGAGATATCACACCATAGGAGAATGCGCAACCTGGCACCCCCCACAGTCTAAAGCAGCCTTTATCGACTCTCTGGGTCAGAGACTCTGTGATACAACCCAGTAAAGGAGTAGTGGGGACCGAGATACTACTGACTTGAGATCCAGAACACCTTAAGTGAAGTCATAGTGACCCAAGGGAAGAACCCAGAGAAGGCACAAACATCCGAAATCATGGGAAAGAGGAATAATACTGGAGCAATGAATGCCCACAACCCCACAACATCAGAACCCGATAAAACTGAAAATCAGAGATTTCTAGAAGATCAAATCAGGAAAATAACTGTAGAAATAATAGAGGTGCTTTGAAAAGAACTCAGAGAGAGCCAAAAAGAGATAAAGGATGCAATTAATGAAGTAAAGGCCTCAATTCAAAGCACAAACAACCGATTAGACCACATGGAGAACAGAATCTCGCTCTTAGAAGATGATCATTCCAAAAATGAACGCATAGTTTCTAATCTAGGAAAAAATATCCGACAGCAGGAATCTGATATTGAAGAAATATGGGCCCATTTTAAGAGAGCTAACCTAAGAATAATTGGAATAGAGGAGGGAAAAGAAAGTGAAACCAAAGGGATCAACAATCTCTTCAAGGAAGTAATAGCAGAAAATTTTCCAGACATAGAGCAAGAGGTTGATACACAGGTCCAGGAAATTTATAGAACTCCCTTTAGATAGGATCGGAGAAGAGGATCCCCACACCACATAATTGTCAAAATGACCAATGTGGAAGCCAAGCAGAGAATCTTAAAGGCCACAAAAACAAAGGACCAAGTGACATTCAGAGGCAACCCAATTAGAATCACTCCAGACTTCCCAAACCAAGTCATGAGAGCCAGAAGGGCTTGGAGTAACATATTCCAAACTCTGAAAGAAAACAACTTCCAGCCAAAAATTTCCTACCCAGCAAAACTTTCTATCAAATTAGATGGGGAAATAAGAAGCTTCCATGACAAACAGAAACTGAAGGAATTTATGTCTTCAAAACCAGCACTAGAGAAAATACTCAAAGAGATTAACTACAAAGAAGAAATAGGTAACACACACCAGAACTAGAGAAACAAGATTTTCCATCCAACAGACAACTAAGATTGGTTATCTGTGGAGATTCATTATTTATGTTAGTCTTTTACCTATCTCTAAAGGGTATTGTTTGCCTTTATTGTTGTTAATTTTTAGGATTTCTAGTTGGAATATTAATATACCTTCAGATATAGCATTTGGAAATATTTTATCCCATTCTATTAGTAACTTAACTCTGTTTACATTGTCTTTGGATATACAATATTTTTTTTATTTTTTAGGGAGTTTGTATACTCTTCTGTTGCCTGTGTCATTGAAATCATATCCAAGAAATCACTGCCAATTTCAAGGTTGTGAGGTTTTATGACCCAGATTTTCTCCTAAAAGTTTATAGTCTTAAGATTTATATTTAGGTCTTTTATCTATTCTGAGTTAATATTTGTATATGGGATTAGGTAAGGGTCCAATTTTATTCTTTTCCATGTAATTATTATTTTTCAACAATATTTAGTTAAAAGATTATTATTTCCACCACCAAATGTTCATGGAAACCTTGTCAAAAATAACTTGACAATATAGGGAAGAATTTAGCTCTAGGCTTTTATTTAACTCCAATGGTTTATATATCTGCTTTTAGAATAGTACTACACTGTTTCAATTATTGTAGCTTTATATGGTTTGAAATCAGAAAATATATATCTTCTAGCTTTGTTCTTTTTCAAGATCGTTTTGGGTATCTAGAGTCCATATTCCATATTAGGATAGATTTTTTTCTGAAAAGTAAATATATAAATATATGATAGTTTCACCTTAAAAATAGAAAAAAATATTCTCTGGTAAGAAAGAAAGCAAAAAGAAATATTGAAATGTTATCTTTAAGTCATCAAAAGCTTGGTATCAGACAAATGAAACTGTTATGTGAGATTATCATTTTTAATTTTGGATAAATTGCCATAATACTAGATGTCAACCACTAAGCCAAGCATGGGAGGGAGGGAAAGGGTGAGAATGGGGTGGGGATTGGGTGGGGGCTTACTGGGCAAAGTGTGCATGTATGTCTACAAAAGTATGTATCCCACTATGATGTATGAATACAGTGTACCAATAAAAAAAAATGCCTATTAATCAATACTGGAGGTTAGGCTACCCTGGTTTAGAGTTTAATATGCTTCTCTGTGATTTGCTGTTAAGATGGTAACACACACACACGCGCGCGCACACACACACACACACACACACACTGACACAAGCAGGGTAGATTGCTGGGAATTCTTTGATTTTGCGGTACTGGGGATGGAACTCAGAGTTACTCTACCTCCGAGCTCCACCCGCAGCCCTATTTTTTATTCTTTATTTTGAAATAGGGTCTCGCTGAGTTGCAGAGGCCTCACTCAGTAGCAGCTGAGGCTGGCTGTGAAGCGCGGTCCTCCTGTCTCAGCCTCCCGAGTGCTGGGATGACGAGCATGCCCACCGTGCCCAGCCACTTTGCATCTTTCCCATCCACCATCTGTCGGTGTGCGGCAGGGCATGTCATGGCAGATGGGAATTTTGAAATAGGCCTCTTTATGCGCATGTATTTGTTTTCCATGAAAAAAGGAATGCATGCCTTTGACCGTACACTGCTCAGGTCCGGCGCTGCTGTTGGTCTGGTGGGAGCTCACCGCGGCAGAGGGCGGGCAGGAGGCCCAGGCAGGGAAGCGAGGGGACCTCGGTGCATCGTTAAGGATCAGCCACAAATGCAGGCAGCCCACTGCTGGCAGATGCCACCTCTCGGCTGTGCAGGCGCCTTCTGCGTGTTGTGTGGGGAAGCCCTGTCTCGCAGCATCCCCTGGGCGAGGGGAGAGGTACCTCCATGCTCAGGCTATTCCTGCATCCTATCAGCCACCAGCAGAGTCACTGCGCTTCTGCGCTCTGTCACCCGACTCAGCGGGACCAATCCCAGAGCCAAGTTCTATAGCCTGTGGCAGGGGCTTCCTCCAACTACAAAGATACTGATGTGATTCCGGGTCCTGGAGCCTGGTTTGGGAGCCAGAGGGAGGAGGGTCAACGGTCTTGAAGCAGGTGATGGGCCAGCCTGGGCAGTGGGCATTCTCAGAACCAGGAGCAGCTAGTCTGCTGAGGCCATAGCTCAGGAGAGCAGGGTCTGAGGGCCTCAGGGAGGGGATCAGTGGCGGCCTTTGGGATGTATTAAACACGGGGCTTGTTAAACATCTCCTGCAATGTGTGCCCCCAAACTCACATGTTGAAATCCTCACACGCCCTCCCCAAGATGGTAACAGGAGGAGGTGAGGCTGGGAAGGTTCATCTGAGGAGGGTGGGGCCCGCATGAGTAGGATTAGTATCCTTGTAAGACACCCAGAGAGCTCACTCAACCTCCTTCTACCGTATGAAGATACGCAAGAAGACGGTCACCTGACACCCTGAAGGGGTGCCTCACCAGAACCAACCATGCCGCCGCCCTGACCTTGGAATCCAGGCTTCAGAACTGTGAGAAACTAGGTTCTGGTGTGCCCCGTCTAAGACGCTTGGCAGGCAGCCTCAAGGACTACGGCAGTCTACCAGCGTTGAGCAGGTGGCTCTAGATAATTGCAGAAATACAAGTCGCAAAGGCAAAACGCACGCAGATCAGACACCAGCGCAGAGGGAGGCGCCACGTATGCTCTGCCCCTCATCTCACCAAGACGGAAGGAGACGCAGGATCACGCGGGAAGCGCTTAATCACAACAGCAAAATTATACTGGAGTCAGGCGCTGTACGCACACCTGTAACCGCAGTACGTGGGAGGCTGAGACGGGAGGATCCCAGATTTGAGGTCAGTGTGTGGAAACTTAGTGAGAGACCCTGCTTCACAATAATAAAATAACATAGGGCTGGGTGTGTACCTCAGAGGAGGGACTCCTCTGGGTTCCATCCCCAATACCCTCCCCACACACAAAAGAAATTTTCAAAATAGACTGTTATTGGCTCATTGTAACTTACGTCATAATGAGGTTCAGAGTGACAGAGACAGGCGCACACACAGCCCTTGGCGCTTTCCCTCTGGATCCACCTTCATCCCTCCCCTTCTCCGTACATATTATTAAGGTGGGCATTGATAATGTCATATGTGGAGAGAGCATTATTTGAACAGTTTCCCTCATCGAGTCTCATTCTTCCCTTCCCATCTCCCTCCCCTAACCCCCTCCCACTATCCCACTGGCCTGTCTCTTCCTTTACCTGAAGTCCCTTGGGCTTCCCTGCACATATAAAACATGCTTCCTCTCACTCTCTGAGATGGGCCGATCTCATTCACATAATATTCTCTAGTTTCATCCATTTCCCTGAAAATGGCATAATTTTTTTCTTCTTTATGGCTGAGTAAAATTCGCGATCCTTGCCTCTGTTGACAGACACTCGGGCCGGCTCCATCCTCTGGCGACTGTGCTGCTATAAACACGGGCATGCAAGTCTGACTCTCGATTCTACTTGCAAAGTCACTGAGGAAGGCGCGGCGTGGTCACGTGGCCGCCCTAGAGCTCTGAGGAATGTCCACGCTGGCCTCCACAGTGGCTCGCTAATTTGCAACCCACAACGGTGTACAAGGGCTCCTGTTTCCGCGCGTCTTTGCCAGGTGGGAATTCAATCTTTGGCTCCACAAAACAGAACAAGTTTCATCACACGGAAGATGTCTGTGAGTTTCCTACAGAGGAGGGAAAACCCAGCAATGAAGTCACAGACCCTGCTCCTTGAAGCCTAGAAAGAGCCAAGCGAGGAAGCCCCATGTGTACTCTCCTCGTTACTAGATCCAAAATATGGGAGAAGCAGGAGGCCGGCGCGGCATGAGTGGAGCTGTCTCCTGGAGACCCAGAGCAGATGGATGGGCCCTTCTACTTCACAGCGCTGTGCATGATCTGAAGTAGAACCTCCCTCAGCCCCCACTTCCTTCCGAGCCCTAAATATCATAGCACAGGCCCAGGCAACATCACAGGGACGACAGACTATTGGTCAAAGCTTTGGAGGTGAAGCTTGATGGAACGATCGCCGTGACTTAGATCTCAGACTTGAACCCCAACCAACCAATGACAGCCTGAAGGAAAGTCATCAAGAGGAACTGAACTAACGTCCACCTTGAGTAACGTAGTGCCTGATAATACTGAGTCCAACAGTGCTGGTCCCGGGGTCTAAATGCAAGACACAGCCAAATGACAGAATTAGTCTAAAATGACAGTTTTAAAATAATCATCTAGTTTTTGACCATTCCGATTTTCAATCACGGTGGCACTGAATGGTGTAACTGGTCAACAGTGAGGGACCCAGGGGAAGTACTGAGAACAGAGTTCTTTCATGTTGTGAAAACCACATCGATTCCACAAACAAATGGCGTCGGTTTCTGAGGATAAGGTCATCCTGCAAAAAGTTAACTAGCAGAAAAAGTAAGGGAAGGAGGAGGAGGGAGAGGAGGTCACTTGTCAAGCAGGAGTGGAGCTCTCCGTACGGAGAAAGGCCTCCAGCTGTGCCCTGCGCCATCCCAGACAGCAGCGAGCCAACAAGTGGGCAGAACAGGGCCCTGAGGTCAGTTCTGCCCAGCGCTGGGCCCGCTCAAGGCCGGCTCTGCCCCCGAGCCGCCTGTTCCCTTGGTCAGGCTGTCGAGTCTGTGTGGGTCTGAGGACACGCCTCCTGCCTGGTCTTGCTGCACCCTTCTTCCACCCTCAGGGATGTCCCTCTCCTCCTCCAGTGAGGCTCTTGCTTACTCCATCTGTCTCAAGATCTGCTTCCCAGGAGCACAAACAGCCCAATGCTCCTGACACCAATATTAGTTAAAAAAGGGGGGGGGGGGACTTTCGACACTCCCTTTGAAAGATCGACTTTCTGGAAAATAAAGTTTTATATCGTTCCATTTATGCAGGATGTGATTTGGCCATTTCAGAGCAGTGAGCAGGCATGCTGGAGTTCAACCCTCAACAAGTGAACTGACCACGGAGTAGGTTACATATACGTCGCCATGACACAGAATAATTAGGGTTGTAGGTAACATGCTGCTTTTCGCTGGTTCAGGGAAATCTCTGTATGTTGAGCTGTCTCAAAATAATCATGAATATTTAATTCCTTCAATTGATCTACATTCTGCATCCATATAAATAAAAAGGTTTCCTAAGGCTTATACTTTGAACACTGTCAAACACCAGCTAGGCAAGGTGGTAATCCCCTCAGCTAGCATGCCTGGTGTCCTCTGCAGAGTGAGTCAGAAGGATCACAGGGTAAAGACCAGATTACAGTAACTTAATGAGCCCCTGTTCCAAAACTCAAAGTCAGTAAATAAATAAATAAGAAAGAAAGAAAGAAAGAAAGAAAGAAAGAAAGAAAGAAAGAAAGTAAGTTGGGTATGTAGCTCAGTGGCCAAACACTCGTGCGTTCAATTCCCTGCACCACAAATCCCCATCATCGTCATCAGCATCGTCATCAAGGAAAACCCATGTCATTGTTTTTTCATATTCAAAGCCACGCTCCACCCAAAGGAATGCCGACGTAGCATAAGGGCTTCTGGGCTTTTAAAGGTTTCAGTTTTGAGACAGCGAGTCTCACTGTCAGTCACATGTGGGCCTCCCATTCCCACGGGAGGCTGAGGAGCAAGAACAGCATACTGGTCACATTACTAGAGATTAAAAATATCTTCTGTCTTTGGATCTGTTTTCTTCGCGCACTGCTAATATAGGCTGATTATCCCTATTCGGAAAACATTAGACCTGAGCTCAGGAACTTTTAGAGTGCAGACATCTTGCCACAAGTGGGAAATTCCTCACCTGCCCTCACGGGAAGGGTCACAGGTGCACTGAAAACGCGGCATGAAATTGCCTCCTGGCTACGTGCATGAGGCGCAGAGGAAATAAAAATAAAGTCTGTATTTGGACTTGGGTCCTAGCCCCAAGAGGACACATTTGATACATGCAAATATTCCCAAATCCAACAAAGATCTAAAATCTGAAACACTTCTGGTCCCAAGCATTCTGGAGAAGGGATTGTCAACCTGAAGGTGTCTGTTTACATGTAGTTCGTCCAGGCTGGCCTTCTCCGATGGCCCTGTGGGGCGGTGGGAAGCCGATCCATCACCCACTGTCTCAGCTGCAGACTCTACAACAGTTTTGTACTGCGTAATGAATACGTACCTTTCACATCATCCTTCTCTTCTGCACAATACTGAAAATTAAGTATTTGAACTGGGTGATTTTTCAAACAATACGAGTCATGAAAACTTTGACATGTTTTTGGCTGCTCTTTTAGGCATACACTTTTGATTAGCGACAAAATATAAAAATATTTTAAACTTGGGGTTTTAAAGCAAAACATGTAGCAATCACATGGTTAAAATTACATATTTTGTCGGTCTCAAGAATCAGCTCAATAATATCGTTATCATAAAATTTTATGAGGTTAATTTGAAGGTCCATATAAGTTGGTTTTGTTGTTTAATTTTTAGATACGGATAACAGCAGTGTGTATTAGAGTTAAAGCTTAAAGCAAATAAGCAGTGCTTTCCAGAAAATCCACAAACAATCATTAAAAAATTAATAGCCATGCTTCACTTAAATTGGTTTACTTTTCAAAGTACAGTCTCAGAAATAACATGTACTCTCTCTTAAGCAAAACACGACTCGAATTTTCATTTAGCCTTGGAATTTGATCTTTATAACCAAAACGAAAAAGAAAGAAAGAAACTTTCTCTGCTATTTACAGTTCCCGCTTTAGGATAAATCTCAACATCTGGATACCAGAATCTAAGCAGCAAAATCCACAGAGACATATGTGCAATTTCATGCCTGCAAACCCACTATTTTGTAGGGTAAAAGCCCTGTGCAGTTTCCACCCTTGTTTCTTATGCCAGAGAAATCTCAGAGTGTTTTTCAAATGTACCCAGAGTAAGAAAAAAATGCATATCACAGACCAGTGTACACGCGTGCACAGGATCAAACGGTCCCTTAAAATCATGCCTTGCTTTTCTGCGTGAATCCCCCTGACAGGTTCCATTCTGGTATGTTCTCTTCCGTTTCCTTCTGTTAATACTGACCTTGACTCAGACATCTGGGTCCTGACTGGTAGTTGGGAACTGGAGCTTTGAGCCTTGGTGGGCTGCAGGCTCAGGCCGGCCGCCCCTGAGCCCTAGCCCACACCCCCTAGATGGGCTCTGCGTTTAAGCAAGGTCCCCAGGTGGCCCGTGCACCCTTCTCAAGGTCTGAGAAGCCTTACACCAGAATCCCAAAACCAGAGATGGAGGCTGTATCACTTGAACTGGAGTTAAACCAAGACGGGGACGGAGCTGACCGAGGCCAGCCATACCAGCCTTCAATATCTTCCACAGAGAGCTGAGTCAGAGTGATACAGCCATGCGTGCATATCCACGTCGACAGCAGCACAACTCACAGGAGCCAAAATATGCGACCGACCCATATTTTTGTGTCCATCAACAGACAATGGATAACTAAAATGTGATCTGTACACACAATGGAATTTTACTCAGCCATAAAGAAGAACAGCCTTATGTCATTCGCAGGAAAACAGCTAGGGAATGTTAGGCCAAGTGAAATCAGCCAGTCTCAGAAGATATGGGGCCTGTGTTTTCTCTCATACATAGAAATTAGGACAAAAATGGGGAGCAAAAAGGACTTCAGGTAAGTGAGGCGAGAAAATAATGAAATAGAGGAAGGGAGTTAGGGGAGGGTGTTGAGATGGGCAAAGCAAGGACCGAAGAAGGAAGAGTTAGATCATGTTCCGTCCATGCAAGGCGTCACTAGCAATCTCCCAACAGGTGTGGTGAGGGAGAGAGAGGACGAGGGGGAGGCACCAGAAGGAAGCACACCACACCGAGCGCTGTGTGCAGGTGTGTGCTTTGAATCTCATTGTGATGTATAATTACACTGCACCCAAGAAGTATGATCAAAAGAACATGTCTCTAAATAGTTTTTGTTCAAAGAAACTCAATCATTCTACTGTGTTCCAGAGGCAGTACATTCTCTGGCAAGATACTCAATTGGGAATGAACACCCGGGGTCTCGGAGTCCACCCAGTGGGGCTGCCTTCAGGGCGCAGGGACGCCCAGCCCGGGATGGCCGGGCCGCTGGGGGTGCGAAGTTGGCTGCAGCAGACCTGCGAGCTTATTCAAGTGCGTGTTCTTCTGCTTATTCTGGGAAGGAAATACATAGCCTTCACCAAGATTTTATTTTATTTATTTTATTTTTTTGCGGGTCTGGGGATGGAACCCAGGGGCTTTTGACCACCGAGCTACACCCCCTGCCCTATTTTTTATTCTTTATTTTGAAACCGGGTCTCACTGAGTTGCAGAGGGCCTCGCTAAGTAGCTGAGGCTGTCCAGGAACCGCGACCCTCCGGTCTCAGCCTCCCGAATGCTGGGATGACAAGCGTGCGCCGCCACGCCCGGCCTTCACCAAGATTTTAAAGAGTACCAGGATGCAAAGAATTAAGAGGAGCTCTCAGGCTAGGAAAAGCCATGGAGGAGACATAAATGCAAATTACTCAATGAAACAAGCAACCATCGAAGGCTCAGCTGCAGGACTCCATCTACAGTCAGGCACCATGCTAACGACGCGTGGAGCAACGGTGGACCACAGATACAACAGTGCTCCCGTAAGATTATAACGGAGCTGAAAACTCCTAGGCCTGGTGCCATCGGAGCACGACACGTCACTCCTGTGTCTGTGGTGACGCTGGTGTAAACAAGCCTACCAACTAAGAGTTGTATGAAGCGTAGCACATACCGTTACACACAGGGCTTGAGAGTGATTATAAACCACTGTTGCTGGCTCAGCTTGTATCGTTATTTTACAAGGGTACTTCTTATTAAAAAAAAAAAAAGAAAACTTGCTGTCAAATAGTCTCCCATGGGACACCAAAAGGAGCTGCATACTTTTATTTTTTTTGGTGGTACTGGGGTTCCTGGAAGCCCTTCTACCTCCGGGCTACACTTCCAGACCTATTTTATATTTTATTTTGGAAACAGGGTCTCAAGCCAGCGCGCACGGCTGGCTTCGAACCTGCGCGATCCTCCTGTCTCCGCCTCTCAAGCGCGGGGATGACAAGCGTGCGCCACCACGCCCGGTGGGAGCTGCATACCTTTCACACTGACCACATGTCTTGGCTCCGTCAAGAGGTCACAGCAAGCAAGGAACCTGTACTATCTACTCAGGACGCTCTCTGATGTTCACACAGGAAAGAAACCACCCCGTAACGCAAGTCTCAGAAAATATCTGCCTCGTTAACTAGGGCCTGGCTCTGCGTAACATTCTGGACAAGGAGACGCTGTGGAGAAGGCGGAGCTGAGAGGTCGCCAGGGTCGGATGGAAGAGATGGACCAATAGGCAGAGCACGTGGGGTCTGCACAGCAGGAAAGGTGCTGTGCGACGCTCTAATAGTGGGTGGGTGTTATTACACATGTGTCCAAACTCTGAGGGTGTACCACACCGGGTGTGAACTCCCATGAGAACTATGGACTTTGAATGATAATGGTATGCCCATGTGTGTTCAAAACTCATAACAACTGGACCACTCCGGTGCATGCTACTGACAGACAGAGGAGGCTGTGCGAGTGTGGGGTGGGGTATGTGGGAATGTTGTATTCTCTGCTCAGCTTTGCTGTGAACCTAAAACCACTCTAAAGTATTTTTATGAATATATATGAAAGCTGAGACATATGGCCCGTGAGAACATGTTCTCTCTGCTAGACACTCTATGTGACTGCAATCATACTTAGAGAGGAGGAGAGAAACCAGAGGAGGTGAATACTGAAATACTGAATTCTGTCCCAGAATACAGCAAAGTCCCGGGGGCACTGCTTCTTCTTTGTGACCACTGCGTAGTTAATTCAATCGACATGTGTGTGCTGGGTCTCTAGAGTGTGCACGGCGCAAGGAGAGACCCAACGTGTCTATAATGTCACTTTGAGTTATCTCTAATCTATCACGCAGATAAAGCAAGCACCCTGCTCATCACTGTACACTCAGTGCCCCGTCTCCTTCCCTAGCCAGGAAGGAGAATATGGCAAGGTTCCCTGGACACACAGGCCAGGCAAGAGAGCCAGACAGGACGGGCAGGGAGCCCGTTCAGTACTCGAAGGAAGCCTGGTGCCCAGGTGGACGGGGATGCCTGCTCTGGCTTCTGATTGGTCTGTGCCCAGGTGGATGGGGACGCCTGCTCTGACTTCTGATTGGTTTGGTCCATTCTTAGTACTGTGTCCATGGTGTTTATCAATGTCTCTCTCTTCCTCTCTCTCTCTCTCTCTCTCTCTCTCTCTCTCTCTCTCTCTCTCTCTCTTTCTTTATGTAGTACTAGGGATTTCACCCAAGGGTACTCTACTACTGAACTATACCCCAACCCTTCTTATTTATTTATTTATTTTTAATTTGGAAAAAGGTTCTCACTAAGTTGCTGAGAGTCTAGCTAAGTTGCTGAGGCTGGCCTTGAACCTGTGATCGTCCTGTCTCAGTCTCTCAAATACTAGAATTACGGGCTTGTGCCACCACACCTAGTTCAAATGATTTTTAAACCTTTGGATGTATGAGTAAGAGACACAGGGTGACCTTGCAGAAAATTAGACAGAAAACAATGTGGTACCTTTCATACATATTGCTCAACTGATCGCCTAAGGGTAGGTTAATTATTGATAATTATTAATTATCTAAGTCAAGTTCACAGAAACACACTTTGGTGATTATTAAAATGCAGCTCCTTGGGCCCACCCCAAGCTTACCTGAGAAGAAGCTTTGGGTCAGAGCCCTGGCGTGTGTGTGTGTGGGGGGGGGGGTGTTGGTGTGTTGCTCGGGATTGAACCCAGGGGCATTCTATCTCTGATCTATACCTCCAGCTCTATGTTATTATTTATTTGGAAACAGGATCTCACTAAGTTGCTGAGAGCCTTGATAAATTGCTGAGGCTGGCTTTCAACCTAAAATCCTCCTACCTTAGCTCAGGAATCAGCCACCAAGCCAGGCTAGGAACCTGCATTTTAACAAGCTCCTCTGGAGGAACACTGCCCAGGGTGCCCAGGCCAGTGCAGGGCGCCAGCCTTTCCCTTAGGAAGCCATGTGACCGCTCCAACCCTCCCTGCACCTCCTGGCTAGGCTGGCGCTCTCTGGCTGTGTCAGCTTTAGTGAATTTTCCAACTGCTCCTTTAACCCGCCTCCTCCCCTAAGCACAACCCCAAACACAGCAGGCCCGAGCTCGGCCCAAGGACTTGTCTGCAAGGGGACTCCCAGACCAGCAGAGCCTGTGGGAAGAGACAGAAGGTCCTGCCCTGCCCGAGCGCCCTCCCTAAAACCAGCCCTCTGACGGTGGAAGTCTCCTTTAGAGGGCCATATCAAATACTGTGCTATTTTTAAGCAATTCTACTTTTCTGGTTGTGAATGCAATGTACACTCCTTGCAGAAACACAACCAATTTGCTCTTCCGTTTTTAATTGAGTTCCACCTTCCTGCAGGAAATGTAAAGTACAAAGATGGAAGTGAAGCTCAGCTGGGCGTGTGGCGCATAGTGAAACCCAGGACTAGGGAGGCAGAGACAGGAGAGTCGCAGGTTCAAGGCCAATCTCAGCAACTTACAGGGACTCTCAGTAACCCAGTGAGACCCTGCTTCTAAATAAAAAATAAAAGGGAGTGGAGCTCAGAGGTAGAATGCCCATGAGCTCAATCCCCAATACCACAAACAAACAAACATGAAATCATCCAATCAAAAAATGTGCAAGCGAACTAAAGAGACACTTCACAGAAGAAGAAATTCAAATGGCCAATAAGTGCATGAAAAAATGTTCATGACTGGCAGTCAGAGAGATGCAAATCAAAACTACCCTGAGATTTCACCTAACTCCAACTAGAATGGCCATCATTCAAAACACAAACAACAACAGATGCTGGCGAGGATGTGGAGAAGTGGGAACTCTAAGACATTGTTGGCGGGATTGCAAATTAGTGCAACCACTTTGGAAAACAGTATGGAGAATCCTCAGAAGAATGGGAACAAATCTACCATTTGATCCAGCAATACCACTGTTGGGTATCTACCCAAAAGAAAAGAAACCAAACTACCAAACTAATGCATGTGTATCTATGTTCATAGCTGCACAATTCACCATAGCCAAACTGTGGAACCAGCCAAGATGTCCATCAACAGATGAATGGATTACAAAACTGTGGGATATGTACACAATGGAATTTTACTCAGCCATCAAAAAAAACTCAATCACATCATTTTCAGGGAAATGGATGGAACTGGAGGACATTACGCTAAGTGAGCTTAGTCAGTCTCAAAAAGTTAGAATTTAGATGCTGTCCCTAATATGTGAAAACTAAGGAGAAATGGGCCATAGGAGGAACTCCAGGTTAAAAAGGAGATTCTATAGAAAAGCAGATAAGGCAACCTAACTGTGGGGATGTGAGGGTGGGGGGACTCTCTATAGCGCACGATGTACTTATTCATGTCGTAGTCAACCACTAAGCCAAGCATGGGAAGGAGGGATGGGAAGGAGTGGGGTGGGGATTGGGTGGGGGCTGGCTGGGTGATGTGTGCATTTATGTCTAAATAAGGTTTTTACCCCATTATGATGTATAAATACAATGCACCAATAAAAAAATTTTTTAAATAAAAAATATATTTTAAAAAGGGCCGAGGGCATAGATCAGAGGTTGAGTGCCCTTGGGTTCCATCCTCAGACCCAAATAAAATAAAATAAAATAAAATAAAATAAAATAAAATAAAATAAAATAAAAAAGAAACGGCAGCTCTCCGGCTGCAAAGCCCAGGCTTGCTCCCAGGCTGTGCTAAGCCATCTGGAAATAGCCCAAAACTGATTTATTGAGAAAAGAGAGGTAGCGTATCAAAGGCTTACATCATCTACAGCAGACGCAGGCTTTGGGGGAAAAGCTGTCCCCTCTGAATATATCCCCCAAAGGATAAACTTTCCACCTTCCTGTGAAGCAGAGTGGCTATAAATCAGATCTGCAAACGCATGCAAGATGCTTACAGCTCCGTTGCCATTTGTGGGCCAGGAGGGAGCGGCCAGCAGACTCTCCCCTCGCTCAGCGGGGGGATAAATCCCCACCAGCCCAGAGAGGACCCCTAATCCCTTCCTCGTGATGCGGGCCCCGTGCTTTCTGCATCTGCTCCCCGTTATGAGCAGAGTCCCGTGCGTCTGCTAGGGTTGGGCTTCCCGGTGACCCCGCACGTGATGCTCCTGTTCCTAAGGCCGCTTCAGACCCTCCCTTCAATAAAACACGCGCCGAGTTTCAGTTCAGCATCTTTTAAAGTCAGAAATATTTAGCGTGACTTCCCAGCAGCAGCCATGGAAGTAAGACGGATAAAGCAGGTCCCCTGCTCACTACCAACTCCACCACCATTCAATGCTTCCAGGATGCTCTTCTTCTTCCTCCTCTTATTTTATTGTGATAGTGTAAGAATATGCTAATATATAACATCAAATGTTAATAATTGATCACTATGGCATAGTATTATCACTGGTGATGTAACCATGTTTCCAATGACAGAATATTAATAATACTGTATATGAGCTGGGCGCGGTGGCGCACGCTTGTAATCCCTGCTCTTGGGAGGCCGAGACAGGAGGATCGCACAGGTTCGAAGCCAGCCTCAGCAACTTAGTGAGACCCTGTTTCCAAATAAAATAGAAAATATAGCCTGGAGGTAGAAAAGCCCCTGGGTTCCATCCTCAGGACCACAAATAATAATAATAATAATAATAATAATAATAATAATAATAATAATAATAATATTGTATATAATGTGATATTAGCGACATATTAATGATAATGTCCTATGATCATAGTAAGTGTTAACCGTGCCAGGTGCTTCTCTGAAGGATTCAAATGCATTCACTAACCCTCATGACTCTGTGAGGCAGGTACACTCTTATCCCTTTACAGCTAAAGAAACAGGGGCAGAGGAGAAGAGCTGGCGCCATGGTTCAAACCTAGACCGTGTGGGTCCACCATGCTTATAAAAATGGGCAAAAAATAAAGATAATGTCAACACTGAAGAGGAGGAAGTGGAGAAAGGAAAATAGTAATTGCAGAGAAACTAATTTCTCCAGACAGGATAAGCAACTAGAAACCTGAGGAGAGACCTGGTTCGTCCTTGGCCACCATTTGCGCCTGATCCTCCCTGGACCGGAGGAGGGAGCGGGGCCCGTGGGGCGTCACGCGGCACCACTTACGGCCAGGGGACTATAAGCAGCAAGGTGTGATCCAGGAGGACCCTGCTGGGTGTCTTCACCTGCACTGGACGGTGCTAGGAGACTCTGGACAGCAGGTCAAGGTGCAGACTCAAGACAATGCCGAGACTCTGCCAGCACCCTAGGAGCAGCCCCCGCCTCACAGGTGGCAGTGTGGCACTGAGGAACAGCCATCTACGCCGTGGGTGGCACATGCTATGTCTTTCTGTCCCTTCTCCCTCCTTCCCGCCGTGCCGTGGGTACATGGAAGGCTCTGATAAACATCTGTTGAATAAATGAAGGAGCCAGAGTCAGAAACGGGCTCCCAGCATTCCTCGGGATACTGAGTGTGGGGAAGGGCTCACAAGCTGAGGTGAGCAGCCCGGAGAGCATCCCGGTCAGCTCTGGCGGAGACTCGGCCTCCCGTGGCAGTCTGCGCTCAGGTAACTTGAGCAGAGCTGGCGCCCACCTCCCCTCGCAGCTAGCCCAGCCTCGGATCCACTGACGGCGCGTGCTGACGATTTGCTGCAGTGCAACGTGGCTTACGATTAGGAAGCTCCTTCTTCGCAGGCGTGACTTCAGCTTTCCTTTCTCTTCCCTCACTCTTTGGAGCTGTTCGTTTTAAATAGCACACGTACAAATATAGCATGTGTGATCTGTTCGTGCAGCTCAAAGATGTTTTAATTAGAGATTGTACCCTGAAACCTGGTGCTCGGAGTTGACGGAGCTGAGCCACTGAGGTTGCGATCTCCAGCAGACAGACCCACTGTGATGGACCTGCTGGGTGCTGACCTAGGCAGCGGGTGTGGCTGGAGAAGCTGGGCCCTGGGGCGTGGCCGGAGGGACGGTGCTGCTGTCTTTGAATCCCCTTCCTTTCTGGCTCTCTGGATTCCAGCCTCCGTGACTTCCGAGCAGAGCCTTGCTCCCTCCCCCCTCCACTTCCAGCCGCCATCCTTGAGCCCCAGAGACCCAGCCGCGTGTACATGAATTGGACCCAGAATTTCCAACAAACTGAACAAATAAATTTTCCTTCCTCTAAGTTGTGTGGTCAGTCATTTTAAACTAAAGCAGTAAGCATATGGACTGAGACCAAAAAAACCCCAAACCAACACCCCTCATGCACACGCCAGCCCACGGCGACCACACCAGGACCCCAGAGGCCCCGGCGCGCCCTCTGCAAGCTCTTCCCTCCCTCCCCACAAGATCATTCTTATCTGGAATCACATATTTATTGTGCTCATGTTCCTCTGCACCACAAGTGTATGCTTCTCTAAATGATGTGGGCTTTGAACTTTTAAAGTGTTTCTTTATACATGAATTCATGTTATATATGTTTTCCTTTTGACTTTTTTCCACTGAACATTTGTTAGTTATCCACATCGGTGCATGGATACAGAAAGATACTCGTTTATTTTATCTGCTGTGTAGTATTCCTTTGGAGGACTCGATCAATGTGTCTATCCACTCTCCTGTTGATGGGCATGTGGGCTGTTTCTACTTGGGGCTTATACACATCCCCTGGTGTTGCACACACTGGGCATATACCCGGGGTGGGGTACGTGTAGACACATCTTCAGCCTTAAAGCAATACAAATTGATACCAAAATGCTAACAGGTGCCCCTACCAGCAAGGAGTACCTGCTGTGCCACCCACAAACAGAGATGAAGCCAAAATAAACAGAACCTTCTGCTCTTTCTGTATTTAAATGAATTGACACAATTGTTGCACTATTTAAATCAGGAACATTTTATATTCTGCAATTATTACCCACCTTTTCATTATTTTCAGCTCTTTGAACATGTAAAAGTATAAAAGCCACTTGTTCTGACACAAAAGAACCATCCTAATTTACACATAAAGAAATGTTCTTTCAGGTCTAGGGATGGAGCCCAGGGGCGTTTTACCTCAAGCTACACCCCCAGCCCTATCTTTTATTCTTTATTTTGAAACAGGGTCTCACTAAGTTGCAAAGGGCCTCACTAAGTAGCGGAGGCTGTCTTTGAACCAGGATCCTCCTGTCTCAGCCTCCTGAATGCTGGGATTACCAGTGTGCGCCACCACGCCCGGCTAAAGAATTTCCTTGAAAGGCAAAGCAGGTTGCTTTCCGCCAGGACAGCCTGCGGCCACAATGTGCAGGACGCACCAGGTGTCAGGCTCGGGCCCTGCTCACACCTGCAGAGCTCTGCCCCTTCCTGGTGAGCTCAGGTCCCTTACAGAGGAGGAACGACCCTCAGAGCAGTACAGGTTGATTCTCCCACTATTCACGTGAGCACACCACGTGGAACCACCCCGGGCCACGTGTGACCTGCTCCCGAGAAATAAAAGCTGCAATCCGCAGCCCGGAGACAAAAGCTCCTCAGGAAAATTTTACTGAACATACTCCCCAAAATCAGGCATTCTATGGAAGCAATAGAAGAAAATTTGGTTGTCTAATTTTGTTGTCAAGAACACTCATTTTATATACAAAAAGAAGCCCAGGAACAATTATTCAAATTCTAATAAGTAGAATCAGAATAGGTTTATAAAGGAAACCAACGTCTTTTCTGCAAGCCTGTCTACCTCACAGCCAGAGTCAACCACTACTCCATGCGAATCTACGTCACCGGGTCACGTTTCCAGCACAGAACTTGAATTGAAATCATGCAACATATATTACATATCATATATACATAAATATATATGCACACGTGTGTATGTATGTGTGTATAACTGTATATAAGGCATTTAGTAGAACATCTTATATTTTAGCAAAACAAGTTTCCTTGAGAGTATACATTTATTTTTTAATTATTAGCCTCTTTCTATTTACAATAGTTTGTTGTTGTTGTTGTTGTTGTTGTTGTTGTTGTTTGGTTGTAATGTGGATGGCACCCTTCTTCCTCCGGGCTACGCTCCCAGACCTATTTTTATATTTGTTATTTGGAAACAGGGTCTCTTAAGCCAGCGAGGCTGGCTTCGAACCTGCACAATCCTCCTGTCTCCACCTCCCAAGCACGGGGAATACAAGCGTGTGCCACCATGCCTGGCTCCAATAGTTTTTTTAGGCAAAAAATATGGATTAGTAAAACTGACCAGGACACTTTGAGAAAAAAAAAATTGTATGATAAAAGTGAAGAACAGGCCATATAAGCAGTTGAATATAGTCAAGCGTGGAGAGTTGAACTGAACAGTAGGGGACTGTGTGTGTGTGTGTGTGTGTGTGTGTGTGTGTGTGTGTGTGTGCGTGCATGTGTGTGTGGAGGGGGGGAGTAGGTCACTGATGAAACAAATGATTAGCATCGTGAAGCCCTGGGTTCCATTCCCAACATCACAAAATAATAATAATAATAACAATAATAATAATAATAGTAATAGTAATAATAATAATGATGATAGTATAGGCATAGGCAGTAGTTAGATACAGAATGGCCCCTTGCAGAGCTCATAAACTGGCGTTTGAGTTGATGTAACTGAGTCATTACGGCAGTGGACAAATCCATCCTAACGGTGTATCTGTGCGGCGGCTGGGCCAGTGGGGTGCAGCTGGGGAAGGTGGGTCCCTGGGGATGTCCTGTGGCTCCTCCTGCTACCCCTGGCTAGCTCTCCTGCTCCCAGCCTCCATGTGGTCTTGATATAGGTCGACCCAATACCAGCCGTCATGAGGACGGCTGCCTTAGTCAAGATGGAGGCCAGCCCCTCAGCCATGACTAAAGAGGTGTCACTACCTTTTCTGCTGGCGGTCCATCTCAGAGCTCACATAACTCTTGCTTTGCTAGAAGAAGGGGACCATGGAGACCCCCACACACACCCAATTTCAAAGGAAAGCCTGGGAAGCCAGGCAATATGTGGCAGGGTTGGAATTTCTGCAAGCAAGCCCAAATGAGGCACTTGGTGAGGCTGCGAGGGTGAAGCCAAGGTTGCAAGGAAAAATAACCAAGATTTAGAAATGCCAGAAACTTGAATGAACGCAAAGAAAGGCTGCTAGACGTGAGCCCTGGAGCCAGGCTGGAGGAGAGAGCTCAGGCCCCTGCAGTCAACCAGGCCACAGCGTCAGAGTTGCTAAGGCCTTTGGAGAGCACAGCTCACCACCATGTGCCCCAAGCCAGAAACGGAGCCACAGGATTACATACTTGTCCCGCCAATTTCCTTACTGTTTGGGCCCCATCCCTTCTTTACACTGCCCTGTTCCTCCCTTTGGGAATCCAAATGCTTGCACCTTGCCCTTGTATACTGGATGCACGTAACCTGCTTCTCGTTTTGATCTTCATTGTCTTTTACAGGAGCTCACCCGAGTTCACCTTGAGTCTCAGAGGAGACTTTAAACTTTGGGACTTTTCCAGGATGCCGAAGATGGTAAGGCTGTGGGAACTCTTGGAGTGGACTAAATGCATTCTGCATTCTGAGCTGGTCATGAGCGCTTCAGGGGCCAGGGGTGGGATGTTAGCATTTGATATAGAATGGCTCTTGAAGAGCTCATAAATTGGCGTTTGGAGTTGATGTAACTGAGTCCAGAAGGTTGGACTCCCCGTTGCACTGGATTTGTCTGGGTGGTAGCCGAGGCTGGAGAGTGTGGCTGGAGAAGTGGGTCCCCAGGGCTGTGGCGTGGGGGTTATAGATGGTTCCTCCTCCCCTCTTGCGCTCTCTTGTTTCCAGACTCCATGATGTGAGGAGCACAGCTCGTCCTCTCCCTCTTCCTACCTCCTGCCACCACCATGCCTTGAGATCCATGGTTCCCAGCCTCACGTGAACTGAACCCCAATATCTCCAAGGAAAACCCTTAGCTAATAAACCTTCCTTCCTCTAAGTTACATGGTCAAGTCTTTTAGATTGTAGCTGTGAATTGCTGGTGACTACAGACAGCTCAGTTGGATAACGTAGCTCAAGTCCCAGTTGTTCTATAGCCTTTATTTGTGTCAATTATATTAAAACCATCATGGTGTCCTCCGTGTAGCCATGACTGAAACCTCCAGGAAGTGGAGGAGGGAGCAGGGAGGGGCAGGTGTGACCCTAGGCTGCTCAAGTGTCAGCCTGGCCAGGTGAAAACACACCCTACACTGGAGACCCGACCTCTCTCCCTGGAGAGCCCCAGCGAGCGTAAAGGAGACCGAATTGACAGAAGTTGGGAGAACGTGGATGTTACTTGATATATTCATTCAGAGTTCAGAAAAATCTTTCTGTAAAGATTCAGATAATCTTTCTGGCGTGCAGGCCCTGTGGTCTTCGCCATGGCCCTCAAGTCTGAGGAGATGGTGTGGAAACAGGTGAGTAAGATGTCAAAGAGCATGTAATCACAAGCAAGTGAACAAGTGTGGCTCAGTGCTTGTCTTTATGGACCACAGGATGGAAATTCCATACAATTACCACGTCCCATGAAACACTCTTCACTGTTTTTCAGCCTTTGAGAAATACTCAAACTATCCCCTTAGTGCCTGGGTTGTATAAAAAGCAGGTGGTAGGCGGGATTGGCCCGGGCATGGGCAGCTGGCCCCTGAATTAGCTGACCTGTGGGCAGCCATCCATACACAGGGAGTGGAGAAGAAAGCCAGATCCCACTTCCCAGCAAGAGCGGGCTTACCTGGATATGAGCTGCTGGGTCTGGGACAGTCTGAATCATGTCCTTTAATATGCCAGCTCATTTACCAGCCGTGCAGACCCCGAGATAGCTAGAAAATAAAAAGGGGGCACAAAACAATAATAAACAATCTTTTCTCATGCTGTATTCCCCAGTTGTGCTGAACATGGTGCACCAAAGGCAAAAAAGTTCCCACTTTGCATTAACTATATTCGCATAAAAGCATCTTTCAGGTACCCGAGATGACGAGAAGGCTCGCTTCTGTCCTGTGGGAAACTTACTTTTAGCCCAGTAGAACCCAGTCTGACAAGCCCAGGGGAAACTGCCCAGTCTGGAGATCATCCACATGGTCGGAGAGAAGCAGCAACGGCCAGTGTTCTGTAGCTTGGTAGGATGATTATGGTTGACAGCAATTATGGATATTTAGAATAGCGCGTAGTGAGGATTTGGAATGATCCCAAGAGAAAGAAATAATAACCATTTGAGGTGATAGGGATGTCAACTGCACTGACCTGCTTGTTACACGCGGTGTATATGTATGGAAATATCACTCTACTCCATAAATATCTACACAGTTATCTATCAACTGAAAACAAATGCATAATTTTTAAAAGATGATCCATATCACATGTAGTTCACACATCATTTTACAGAAGCAACATCTGTGAGTGATTCTTTACCTGAAGAAGTGGAATTAAACATGAGACATTTTCTATTACTTTGAGAAAACGGGGCTTTTGAAGTCCCCACCAAAACTCACACCATCTGCACCTCTCTTTACGCTCCGTTATTATGAGTAAGCTCCTAATAAAGCGCACAGCCCCCCTCTGCCCCAGGGCTCAATGCCAGCCCCACGAGGGCTGCACGTGTGTCTGCTCCCGTGATCCGAGCTCACTCAGAGTCAGCGCTCCACCTGTGCAGATGGAGACACTGAAGCCCAGGCAGGTGCCAGTGTGTCCAGGATCACCTCCATCGTAGCAGTAGGATCCATGACTCAAATCAGGTTGGCCCAGCTTACTGCAAAGCCCGCACAAAGTTTGGGGTTGACTTCCTTAGCAGGGATTGGCCCGTGCCTTGGTGATACATGGTGTTTTATGATGCTAGGGGTTGAACCCAGGGGCATTCTACCTTTGGACTCACCCCCAGCCCTTTTTAGTTTTTATTTCGAAGCAGGGTCTCGCTCAGTTGCTAAGGCTGTCCGCAAACCTGAGATCTCCCTGTTTCAGCCTCTCAAGTGCCAGGGTCTACAGGTGTGCACCACCATGTCTGGCCCAATATGACTTAAATGAATTAAACTTAAAGGTGTCCATACTCCAAGGACTTCCTGGAAATAAATAAGTGATGCTATGTGAAGTATTTTTTCAGAGTATAAGCTGGAGTGTTTGGGTGACTATCTGAATGATTCCCCTATTCACGGAGCCATCTTCCCTGCCTTCCCCGGGCCCCCAAGACTGCCCCATGGCAGTCACAGCAGGCCCCTTGCCCCCTGGCCACCTGTCAAGTTTGCCTGTGGCCCCCTCTGGAGAGGAGAGGAGAGGAGAGGAGAGGAGAGGAGAGGAGAGGAGAGGAGAGGAGAGGAGAGGAGAGGAGAGTCAGAGGATTCGTGGCCCTCACTTTCTAGAACAGCACCCGCCACTCCCAGGCTCCCTCATGCTTGGCCAGGGTCTGGCCACAGCTGGATTCTCTGGCCTCTCCCGAGGGGCCCCCCTCCTGGGCCTCAGGCTCCAGGAACGGCTCCCCACGCCGTCGTGGGTGCTCCATGGACCTCAGCCACCAGCTGTTTTCTGGCACTAAAAATACCGCTCTAATTTTATTTTTTAAAAGTGCCACTGCTTATGTTTCATCAACTGTCATTTTTATTTTCTTTGTAAATCTGGCCTACGCTTCTTAGCAGTTATAAACCTCAAAATAAAAATAAACAGTATGATTCCAGGGCAAGAGACACAAAAGCTGCCTTCAGACCGGCAAGCCGAGCGCATGACCGCGGGGATGTGCGGAAGCTCTCGCAGAAGGCCCTGCTACATCTGAAGTCCTCCCTCCCAGCCGCTCCTGGCCCAACACACCCACGCGGACGGCCTCTCGTGGGAAGCGCGGCCTTCCAGCCTCCTGCTCCAAGCCGGCTTCCCAACAGGCTCCTGGAGTCCTCCCAAGATGGCAGGGGCGGGCAGCCAGCTGACGAGATGGCATGCTTGGAAACTTAGGCACTATTTTTTACTATAGCTGAATTTCCTGGTTTTGGAAAGTTTGTGATTTTCCCCTCTGGGCCCAAAACAAGTCCTCTAGAAGGGGAGGGGATAAAAACAGTTGCTAAAAAGGCAAAACTAAACAAAATAAGTGCTGTTTGAAACTGAATTGGATAGACTTGAAGCTAACCCAGGATTTTGATGTGCCAGTGGGAGAGACAGAGGCAGAGGTCTGGCTCCCGGGATGGCTGCCTCGGGGCAGTGAGCGCCCAGGACACCCGCTCTGTCCCACTGGACACGTCCTCCGGCCTTCCTGACTGGAGGAGAGAGGTCCACCGCGGAGCCTACAGAGCCTACGCTCCAGGAACGCCAAGCTGGCCTGAGACTGTCCCAGGCTCTGGGCAGCTCATCCGGCTCGGCTCCTCCCTCCACACACACCAGCAGCCCGTCCCCTTCCCCTGGCCGACCGAGAGCCACGGCAGGACGTTCCCCTTTCTGCTGTTTGGACCCAGGTCCCTTGCCCTGACTAGCACGGCGGCGACACAGGAGGGCTGGGCGCATGGCTGGCTATCAGGAGCCTCCAAGGGTTGGTCGCTCAGAGCACTGTGGCCGCCCGCACCAGGAAAGCAGAGATACACAGCTGAGTCCAGTCGGCCACGATCATGGTGAATAATGACTAGGTGGCTGTTTTACGCTCCTATGTCCGGGGTGGTTTCTTGTGCAGACAGATAATGGAGATAGCTTCTAAGTGTTCTAGATGCTTCTGTTCAACGGTTGTGCCGTGGAGGAGTCCACAAGGGGCCAATTCTCAACCACTCCCAGGATTCATGCCTTTTGCCCTGTGACCCCAAGGTGGCGCCTTTCTCTGAAGGAATATGAATTCTATGGGAGTCTTGTTTGGGGGGCCCCATGATCTGCTTCCCCACCAGAACGCAGGAGGGTGACATGCGATTCTCAGCCAGAGTCTCAAAAGCCTGAAGCCCTCCCTGTGGTTCCTGTTGACTCTTCATCAGTGCGGAAGTGTGTGAGGCCAGCGTGGGGGCAAGCGATGTGTGCAGGGGCCAGGTCACTCCAACACCAGCCAGGATCACTCTAGACCACAAGGCCCAGCCGCCAGCCAGGACCACTCTAGACCACAAGGCCCAGCCTACAACCAGGACCACTCTAGACCACAAGGCCCAGCCGCCAGCCAGGACCACTCTAGACCACAAGGCCCAGCCGCCAGCCAGGACCACTCTAGACCACAAGGCCCAGCCGCCAGCCAGGACCACTCTAGACCACAAGGCCCAGCCTACAACCAGGACCACTCTAGACCACAAGGCCCAGCCGCCAGCCAGGACCACTCTAGACCACAAGGCCCAGCCACCAGCCAGGACCACTCTAGACCACAAGGCCCAGCCTACAACCAGGACCACTCTAGACCACAAGGCCCAGCCGCCAGCCAGGACCACTCTAGACCACAAGGCCCAGCCGCCAGACAGGACCACTCTAGACCACAAGGCCCAGCCACCAGCCAGGACCACTCTAGACCACAAGGCCCAGCCACCAGCCAGGACCACTCTAGACCACAAGGCCCAGCCTACAACCAGGACCACTCTAGACCACAAGGCCCAGCCGCCAGCCAGGACCACTCTAGACCACAAGGCCCAGCCGCCAGCCAGGACCACTCTAGACCACAAGGCCCAGCCTACAACCAGGACCACTCTAGACCACAAGGCCCAGCCGCCAGCCAGGACCACTCTAGACCACAAGGCCCAGCCGCCAGACAGGACCACTCTAGACCACAAGGCCCAGCCACCAGCCAGGACCACTCTAGACCACAAGGCCCAGCCACCAGCCAGGACCACTCTAGACCACAAGGCCCAGCCTACAACCAGGACCACTCTAGACCACAAGGCCCAGCCGCCAGCCAGGACCACTCTAGACCACAAGGCCCAGCCGCCAGCCAGGACCACTCTAGACCACAAGGCCCAGCCACCAGCCAGGACCTCTCTAGACCACAAGGCCCAGCTGCCAGCCAGGACCTCTCTAGACCACCTCCTGTACAACCAAAGCCCCAGACATGTGTGGGAGGCAACTCGGCCAGGAATGATGGGCCAGGGCCAACACACGGGCCAACCCACGGGCCAAGGCACTAACCAGTGAGCTTACTACCTAAGCCACTATTTGTTACACAGTGCTTATTTTGACAACAGATTCCTGAGCCATGCCCTACACACCGTACCCAGATAATCAAGTTACCAAGATATCCCTTAAAGCTTTTCCACCCAGAGACAAAAGGTGCCGCCGTCAGGAATTTCAAGAGATACCTACTAACTCCATCCAGCACGCAGACACGCTATTTCCATTCAGCATAGAGACATCATCCCAACCCTCCATCTCGCCCTCAGATGGGCTTGGGGACTAAAGGATAGCCAAGAAACTCTAGCAGAGGACTGCAGGGATTCTCAGGCCCTTCCAGGGTCCAGTGAACTCTTACTTTACACGGCAGAACCTGCTAGCGGTCTATAGTGAAGTAGAATCAACATCATGGACACCTGAGACCACAGCAAAAATGCAGGGCTGGTGCAAGAAGAGGAGATTCCTGGCTCACGGCCCTCCCACTCCTCCTCTCCACCCCAGCTCTGCCCTGTGTACTGGGGGCTCCTACACCACCCAGGGCCACCTCAGCACACAGCTCTGCTGCCTCATACAGACACCCCCTTGGTCATCCTTCCAGCACAGGATCTGCCCAAGGAGATGGACTCCGGGAAAGGCTGGTATAGGCACACAGACGCTTGTCCAGTGTGGTCAGGAGCTGCTGGCTCCCTGGCACCCTATGGTCTCAAGCAGGTGCAGCTTCATGGTGGGACCTAGGAGGTGAGGACAGGGCCAGGTGTGAGCAGAGTTGCAGATGGGACCTAGGACAGAACCCAGAACCCTGGCTTCCTTCTGGGAACCTAGAAAGGGCCACCTAATCCTCTAGAAGCCTTAGTCATATATCTGTAAGATAAGGTACTGGGGATGGAACCCAGGGCATTCCACCTTCGAGCTATATCCCCAGCCCTATTTTTTATTCTTTATTTTGAAAGAGGGTCTCACTGAGTTGCAGAGGGCCTCACTGAGTAGCTGAGGCTGTCCAGAAACCTAGATCCTCCTGTCTCAGCCTCCCAAATGCTGGAATTACAAGTGTGCGCCGCCACGCCGGGCTTCACGTATGTATCTGAAGGCGTGGCTGGTGAACCGGAAGACTCACTCCCTGTGTGGGTCTCTGGAATTGAGGCTGTGACTGCATTGGGGTAAAATCACTATCCAGTGACTGCAAAACCAAAAATTAAGGAGAAGCACAGAAGAATAGAAACATCGTAAAAACACAGGTCTTGGTCCTCCGGGCCTTCTCAAAGGTGGAAGAGCAGAGAAGGTCGTGGAGGGGAAGGGAGGGAGCGTGGAGGCTGCATGCTGTGAGCAGGAGGTCCAAAACCTCCAGTGTAGGCAGCAGGATCAGGGCAGGGGAGAGATACAGAGAAGGGCGTCACACGGAGCCTCAAGCCTGTCACGGCCCGGCGCCCTCGGTGATACGGACAATATAACAGTGCATTCTTCAGGGGAAAGATCAGACAGCGAAGGACCCAAGAAAGGCCTTTTAAATGTGTGGCCACAAATGCTGAACATCTGTGGACAAAATATTTACACACACCTGCTTTAAAAAAAATCTCAACTGGGAAGGTATATTATTAGTCAGCTTCTAATGACTGTAACAAAGTACCTGAGGCAGACTACTTCATAAAGAAACGAAGCTACTTTATGAAGAAAAGCTTGGAGGCTGGAAGTCCCCGCAGCAAGCCAGCGGCTCTGGTCACCCACCCACCCTTGTCTGCATCACACCACGGCGGCAGTGTCTGTGTGTCTGTCTCTGAGGTCTGTCTCCCTCTCCTTATAAAACCATCAGGACTCACTCCTGGGGCAGCCACCCTAAGGACCCGATTGAATCTAATCCCTTCTCAGAAGCCCCGCCTCTAATACCATAGTCATTTTGAGTTTGCACCCTATTTAATCCATTCACATACTTTAGGAATAAACTGCATTAATCCGGGTGGACAAATCACGCTGACGCCCACAGAGAGGGGCAGGCCTATTTGGGGGTGGCGGGGGTGCGTTTTCTTTACCTTTAGTTGCCCTCGGTTCCGCCATCTTTTTTCTCTGTGACTCATCTGTCTCGTTTTTGACCGACGCAGCTTTTCTTGAGTCACCAAAGATCTTGGAATCACCTGTAAAAAAAAGAATTTAGATATGTGAAACCTTATTTTTTTTCCAAAGATGAATAACAAGGATTAACCAAACATTTAGCTGACAAAATCCCAATTTCTTAAGATATTATTTTAAAATATCCTAAAAGGGAAAGAACTTATAATCCTTCCCTTATTAAAAAAGAAAATAAATAAAGAAAAAGAAAAAAAATGAGGACATTCCGCTGCTCTGAGGGAAACTCGGTATCATGAAGCAAAAATTAGAAGTAAAATAAAGGCCTCGCCTGGGCTGGCATTCTGAAGCACGCGTATTCTCTTGCAAAGAAAATATTTTGAAAATGTTTCCCTTCCCTCTCAGGCCTCGGCCTCAGTGACGCTGGCTTCCCCACACCGTTCTTCCAGCACTTTCCTCTACTCATAACAGAGTCGCAGTTTGTAAAACATCCCAAGGACGGAAATCAAACAATCCTTTTAGAACAACCCTCTGAATGTGTAGATGGTGGGAGGACCCGCAAGTTAAAGGTTAGAACTGCCAAGCTAAAAAGACAGAAGGCAAAGGATCTCTTAGAATCTGCCTGGACACAGATCCAAAATTCAACCTCTTTTTTCCCCTCTTTTTTTTTTTTAGAGATGCTGGAATTTCTGTACTTATGTAACTTTCCAAGTAAAATATCCAACCCCAAAATACCATCTTTAGTAGACTCCTCACAACACGACAGACTGCATGCAATCTGTGTCAGCTCAAGATATTTTTAAATTAGAAAATGGCCCAGGTGTTAGGTGGAAATCGGTCTTTGTCGTGGGCGAGACTGTCTGTGAACGGCCAGGGGCCGCTGAGCGGCCAGACCGGCCTCGCCTCGCGTCCTCCAGACCCGCGCAGAGACCCTCAGCTCAAAGGGCCCGACTGTCGCGGCCGGCACCTCCGTGACACAGACAAGACAACCGTGCATTCTTCGGGGGGAAGAGCAGACGCAGAACCCTGTACAGGACAGAGGGCACCGCAGAAGGAGAGACGGAAAGAAGACGGAGGGAGGAGAGGGAAGAGGCCGGGAGAAGAAAGTGCGTCCAGACACTGACAGGCGCGGCGTCTGGGCTTCCAGTTCCAAATATGAGGGGTGCTTACTCTCTGCTTTTCTAATCTTTACATTTTCATTTACTTGTTTTGGGTCTCAATCCCATTTATCTTTCATTTATTTTTATTCTTTTCTCTGATTGGCGCAGTGCAGCCCCACGTCGTCATACAGGTCGTGTTGACAGTGATACACAAGCGCCCGGTACTTGGCGCCCCGCCGCCCGCCCAGGCCCAGGTGCCCAGACTGACAATGGTATATTCGCCTGTGTACACATGGGGCTCGCACAACGGGACACTTGGGCTTTAGTGGTGCTGAAGATTGAGCCCAGGTCCCTTCTACTTCTGAGCTACTGCACTTCTAGCCTTTTTCTTTTTTATTTGGAAACGAGGGCTTCACTGAGTTGCTAAGAGCCTCTCTACGCTGTGATGCTGGCCTCAGACTTGGGATCCTCCGACCTCAGCCTCCCAAGTACTGGGATTGCAGATGTGTCCCACCACACCTGCCCCAACCCGACGCCCAGAGACACCTCTAACTGTGCAGTGATATCACCCAGTTAGTTAACATACACATTCTCTCACAGATGTTTGTTAAATGTTAATTATTTTGATAATTATGATGATAATTAATTTTTTTTGCTGAAGGTTTAAAGAATTTTATTAAAAAGATAGAAATACAGAAGATAGTTACAGCCCCATGCCAGAATGGCTTGGGGGGGGTCGTTCAAATGAATGCCCCACCCAAGATACAAGACATGGACCGGACTTTTTATACCCATGACCACCATTTTTTTTTTTTGGTGGTACTGGGGGTGGAACCAGAGGCTTTCTACCTCTGGGCTATACTCCCAGACCTATATTTTTATATTCTATTTGGAAACAGAGTCAATGATAATTAATTTTGATAATTGATTTTGGGGTAGGAATCCTTAAATCCACCATTAGTGATTTTCAAGAACACAGCACACCGTCACTGACCGTGTCACCGTGGTATACCAAACCTTTCTCGAACTGGAGGTTTTGTGTCGTTTGACCCAGTCCCTCCCCATGCTCAACACCGCTCACTGGAAATGCAAATTAAAACCACGATCCAAGTCGCCTCACACTTGCTAGAATGGATATTTTTAGCATATTTTGCTAGAATGGATATTTTTAGCAAAAACATAAAGATACCCAGTGTTGGTGAGCAGCTAGAGAAAAGGCCCCCTGGCCCACGGTTGGCGGCACAGCCATTATGGAAAATAGCATGGGGCTCTTTAAGAAACTAAAAATACAACAAGCATATGATCTAGCAACCCCCCTCCTGAGTGTATATCCAAAGGAAATGAAATCAGTACGTTGGAGAGACATCTTCCTCCCAAGTTCTCGGTGGCACTTGTGCACCCTAGCTAAGACATGGGAACCTAAATGCCCCCGCTGGATGGGCGGAGGAATAAAACTGTGGAATACTACACAGCCTTTAAAAAGAGAATGTGGGTGAACCTGAAAAGCATTATACGACATGAAATGAGCCAGACACGGACAGACAAATACCTCCTGCTCTCATCCTATGTAGAGTCGAAGATAGCAGGACAAGAGTAGACTTCTATTTTCTTACTTATAGTTTTGTGTATTTTCCCTATTTGCAAAATCAAAACTATTCACCTTTTTAATCAGCAAAGAGACTAAGATAATAATCATTGTACAAACCTAAACACACTTTGCTGAATGTCCCCTTCAGAGGCACGTGTTACTGTTTTTTGTGTGTGTGGTACTGGAGTTAGAACCCAGGGGTTTTCTACTTCCGGGCTATACTCCCAGACCTATTTTATAGTTTATTTGGAAACAGGGTCTCACTAAGTTGCCGAGAGCCTAAGTAGCTGAGGCTGGCTTTGAACCTGCGCGATCCTCCTGTCTCAGCCTCCCAAGCGCGGGGATGACAAGCGTGCGCCGCCACCACGCCCGGCCACGTGTTACTTTTAACAGCAGCTACCTGGGCAGTCTGGACCCTCAAATCCAGCAACAGGATCCTGGGCAGGACAGAGAAAGACGACCGGAATCAGCCTGCACTTTGCAAGACTATAAAAGTCCGCAGGCAATGAAGGTGCCTCCAATTTTTTTTCTAAATCCAAAATCCAATACTGATTATCACTTTTAAGATGGTATTTTGTTTCCAAGTGTTAGAAAAAAAAATAAGAATTTTAAGAGCATGGGCTGAGGTTCCCTATACTGTGCTATCCTGTGGCGTCTTTCCTGCCAAATTCTCTCCTGGGCTGAGAGCATAACTTGATTTATGGTTGAGACATTGTTGGACCTGAATTAAAGACCAGACTAAAGCCTGGAGAGGATTCTACCAAATATATGCAATGGGTATTTTTAAATTAGCATTATAGCGTTATTAATATTTCACTTATCCTGAGGGCATTGATCTGACAATGTAAATTATCCATAACACAGCTGACAAGCCACAAAGCATCCAAAAAGATGTCGGGAAATTTGGGGAAAGGAGCTTTGCCAGGGAAAGGCACACTACCAGCCGAGTGAGGTAACAGCTGGCCTAATCAAAGCAAAAAAAAAAAATCAATAAAGGAAGATTACACAAGCAAGCCACACTCAAAAAACACCGCCCTTCGAGAACTTAGGGGTGAGTGCAAAATGCCTAAGGCCCACTCCATCACACCGGCCCAGCGGGAGTCGAGGTGGGACGGGCTGTGTCGCCTGGGAGGCTGGGGGCTGGCTGACCGCAGAGGGCGGCTGTGGGGTGGCAGAAAGAGCCCCGTCCCAGGTGGGCGCCGGCCTGCAGGAGCCAAGAAAATCTCAGCCACTCTCTCTCTCTCCTCCATCTGCGCACCTGAATGTGGACCAGAGCGCCGCCCCCAGAGAGGTGATGCGAGCCCCTAAAGAAGGTGCTTGATGTTGGGACCCTTACATTTTAGTAGGCCCTCCTTCCTCCCCCAGGTGCCAGAGAGTGGCTCTGAAATGTAGATGGCCACCACAAGCCAGCACTGTGATTGGAGGTCGGCCATTGAGAAGAGAACAAGGCCTCAGAGAGGACCCCGGGGCCAGGGAAGGGTCTGTCTGGTGCTGGGGTGAGCATGGCATCTAGCTGGAAGGTTTCACTGCTACCAGGCAACCCCAGGGGTGGGGCATCCATGGCCACGCCCACCAGCAAGCCAGGGCCGCCAGTCACGGCCATGCCCACACAGTGAGCCAGGGGCGGGCTCTGTGGCCAGCTCACAGGGCACTGCCAGGGGTGGGGCGGACAAGGCCACGCCCACAAGCAAGCCAGGGCAGCCAGTCACAGCCACGCTCACGCAGCAAGGCCAGGGATGGGGCAGACACAGCCACGCCCACAGGGCACCACCAGGGCTGGGGCACGCCCACAAGCAAGCCGGGGGCGGGGCGGCCATAGCCACACCCACAGAGCACTGCCAGGGTTGGGGTGGCCACAGCCACGCCCACAAGCCAGCCAAGGGCGGGCCAGCCACAGCCAGGCTCACAAGGTAAGCCAGGGGCGGGGCTCTATAGCCACAAATCAGGGGCAGGCATCCACTGCCACGCCCACACATCACTGCCAAGGGCAGGGCTCCAAGCCACGCCCACAGGGCAAGCCTGGGCAGTCACACTCATGCATCAAGCCAAGGGTGGGGCGTCCACAGCCACGTCCACGCGGCAGGACCAGGGATGGGAGGCCACGCCCACACCCTCAAGCTTGAAAGTTGGGAGAAGACAGCTTTGTCACAAATGGCCCCTCATCAGTGGCAAAGGCAACAGCTACCACTGGCTCCCCATTCTCCCTTTCAGAAGGGACCCCCAAGTGGTTTTTTTTTTTTTTTTTGGTGGTACTGGAGATGGAACCCTTCTACCTCCGGGCTACACTCCCAGACCTATTTTTATATATTTTTAAAATTTGGAAACAAGGTCTCTTAAAGCAGCTAGGCTGGCTTCGAACCTGTGCGATCCTCCTGTCTCTTTCTCCCAAGCACGGGGATTACAAGCGTGCGCCACCATGCCCGGCAAGGGACCCCACTTTTGCTTGGGTGCACAGCTAGCCCCACAAGCCCCAGGAACCTCACGTTGCCCACACTCTGGGGTAAGTTCCATCACCCTGGTTAACTGAGCAAGAGGAGGTATCATGGCAGCACAAGTATCCTACCTACATGCTACACTACAGTATCAACGTGCAAGTCACCTACAGCTCTTTTTCCAGCTGTAAAAAAAAAAAAAAAAAAAAAAAAACAGGCTGATTATTCTGTTGTTTCTTATTTTAAAATAAAATGATCTGGTGGAATTAGTTTGTTCTCCTATTTGCAACACTCTATCAAAGACTGAGGTGGGAAAGCATTTTTAAGATCAGCGATCTATCTCCATCCATCCTGGTATGGGTGCCCAGGCACCGGAGGTGACCTGAGATGTCTGCTCATTGAACAAGGGCATGAGGTGTGGGGTCCACTTGTGGTGGACTAACTAACCGATTGAGGTCGAAGGTGGTGAAGGTCCTAAGAAAGGTATAAAGGAGGCAGCAAGCCTGTGCTGCCCACGGGGCCCTGGTGCCCCTGCACCGCAGCTGTGGGGTGGGGGCGAGTGTTTTAGCAAGTGGGACTAGGAGGGGGGCGAGGAAGAGAGAGGGAACAGACGAGAAGAGGCGTGTTCTCGGGAGAGGCACCACTGGAAGGCGCAGCTCGGCCATCTCTACGCAAGCAGCCCAGCCTTTGAGCTCAGAAGCCTGACGTCCCTGTGATCAAGAGAGGCTCGGCTGCTTTTGTGGTAGTGACCTCACTTCCAACCTGCCCTGTCGCTGTTCATGCACCTGTGCACCCACCCCTGCTCCAGCTCCCTCCACCTGCCGTCACTCGCTGAGCTGAGCGCTCGCTAGGGAGGCTCTGGATCCAGTGTGGACAGTCACACAGACACAGTCACAGATGCCAGCCCCCATGCCTCGGCGGCCCCTGGGCCAGGGTGTAGGTGAGGACACAAGGAAGCGTGGCCTGGGACTGAGGAGAAGGCTCCGGAAGATCTATGCCCCGAGCCAGGGCAGGGCATTCAGCAAAACACGGATGGGCGCGTCCTCCGAGAGTTCACGAACGGGAGAGGGCCAGCCAGCCACTCCTGCTACCACAGCGGGACGAGCTTTGGAAAACTGCAACCTCTCCTCTGCTTCTAAGAGCGGGGCATCTGAACCCAGTTTCCAGACGGTTCCACAGCAGAAGATCTGGAGGGTAAGAAAGGACGGCCCAGCTGCTCCTGGAGGGCGCTGAGCCGCAGACAGGCCGAGCAGCCCCAGGCAAGAGCGCTGTGCCTCCACCGGGCAGCCCAGCTGGCAGTGGCCCCAGACCCACCCTGCCCCAGGGCCCACAGCCCAGAGAAGAAGGTCTTCTCATTCCTCAGGCTCATTTGGAAGGAGACAAATACCGGTAGAACTTCTCCTTCATTAGGGGCAAATCACAGAACATTCCTGAGCTCGTACTCTGTATCCTGTGTGGACGTAGAGACCGCAGGGCCTCTCCTGACAGCGTGCCCCTGCCGAGAACAGCGGTTCACCCTCATACCATTGTTCAGCCCTGGGCTCAGAGGAGCAGGCGGTGTACCCCCTAACCACAGGTGACACGTGCCGACCCCCCAAGGCATGCCTGAGAGCCCAAGTTGTACCAAACCCTCTCTATCTGTCTATATCCTGATAGCATATTGACCCAGAATATAGACAGAGAGGCAAGTACATATATATGTGTATATATTTACACCACCTATATATGCTGATAGGTAGAGATTATATATTATATATACTGATATATATGGAGACATATGTATATATCTATATATACACACAAACACACACTTATATATATATATATATATCTGTGTAGACATATATAGAAGATACATATGACATATATCAGTATATAGGTATATGTATATATAAATATAGAGAGATATATAAATATATACATATATAGCTATAAGCATGTAAATGGATTATAAATAGATTGTATATACGGTATATTTGGGCTGTGTATATATCTTTTCCCCATACACATATCATCTCTATGATAAAGCATACTTTATAAATTAGGCATACTAAAAGATAAACAACAATGACTGATGATTATAGCGACACGCCCCAACGACAGGTCTGTGGATGTAGTTCTGTTTCTCTCTCTAAATGGCCAGGGGCCAGGACAGGGAATCTGCACCCACAGAGGCCTGCGGGTGCTCGGGCAGCTCCAGGGCACAGCAGAGTTTCAAGAGACAGAGGCTCAGGGTGGTCCAGGCTGGGGAGGCGGCTGAGGCAGAGAGCGGCCCGCGGCCTTGGAACTGGTGGGCTGCTGGGAATTCAACAGCAGGCTCTTCGAGGAGCGTGCAGCATCACCCGGTGCCCACTCGTTTTTCGAGACAGTCTTCACACCACTCAGGACGCCCCCCCCCCCAGTCACGTAAGACTCCGCCTGGGCTGTTTTGTCAGGAGAGCAGAGACCAGCAGCCCCCACCCTGCCTCCCGCACACAAGGTCCCGTCTCTCCTGGACCGAGGTGGCCAGGCGCCCTCCTCCCCTTCAGCTGGGTTACTCTGCAAGAGTAAGTGCGCAAGGTGGGCCCGAGCCAAGGAGGCAGCCCCCAGCGTCTACCCGCGGCAAACGGTGCCTGTTTGGGGCTGTTTAGGGACCTTGATCGGCCTCAGGGTCGCCAGGGAAAACAAGACATTTGAAGGAAAACAGGCCGTCTGAAAGGCCGGTGACATCAAGGAAAGACAGCTATAAATATGAGTCCTCGCCGGCGCGCGAAGCACACTGAGCCTTCTGTGCAAGAAAGCACGTTGACTGCAGACTTTTCTCCTCCTAAGTCAAACTGCAAAAACAAATTATTCAGTCATTTTATGACAGTAGACGGCCAAGAAGCCACAGATTAAGGGTACATGATGTACTTCAAAGAGGTTCATCAAACAAAATACATCTTGGAAGTCAGTATCCTGAGTTGTGTTCTAGAAGCAAACTTGGGCTTCACCATGGGTTTGGGTCTGATAGACTCACAAAGTCAAGTCTTAGAGATAGTAAATGTGTCTGTAACCATCTTTGCAAAGAGATCTGTTTCTTATTTTAATATTTTCTGCCAGGCAGGAAAATATTAATAATATTTAACTGCTTCCGAGATTGTTTGTATATAACTGTTAATGAATTAATAAATATAAAGTAACTAATTGTTAGTTAATCAATATTGAATGACATCTCAATATTATAGATTAAAAAAGGCAAGATCCCCAAGGGCAGGAAAATCTACTCTGGAACACAAATGACGACATCCATTAACAGAGACACCCATGTCAGGGACTCTGCTGCAGGGGGGTGTTTCTTAGATGAGATTCCACTTTGACTCTCGTAGGAGACACGTGTCTTTATTTTCAATATAGTATGGGAGAGTCATTGGAAACTTTCTCAGGAAGAATCAACAAGTATTAAAGACAGAATAAAAAAGAAGATACTTGAAATTCTTACTTCTCTACATTACTGCACAGGTGTTGAAAGAAAAAATAAATAAATAAAAACCCTGCCAAGCACAGAAGAGGTTTCCCATAGTCCTTAAGGGTGGGGGGTTTTAAAGAACCTTGAAGCCATTAGAGAAGCCGTGGTATGCCTACAGACTTTGCTCAAGCACCTTAGTGCTCTGAGGATGGATAGGGACCCACCCATCGGGTGCAGTGAGAACAGCTGTCCCATAGCTCTGAGTTTGGGCTGGCTTCAGAGGACCATGTAAAGATCATCTCATTGGTATGCAACACAATTTGGAAATAAAAGATTTAAAAAACCTTCCTCGTCAGTGTTTAAAATAAGAACCATGGGAGCTGGGCATGGTGGGGCACACTTGTAATCCCAGCAATTGGGAGGCCAAGACAAGAGGATCCTTGTTTGCGGCCAGTCTCAGCTACTTAGCGAGGCCCTGTGCAACTCAGTGAGACCCTGTTTCAAAGTAAAGAATAAAAAATAGGGCTGGGGGTGTAGTCGGAGATAGAATGCCCCTGATTTCCATCCCTAGTATCACAAAAATAAATTAATTAAAAATATAAGAACCATGGGCCTTGCCCCAAACACTCTTCTGTAGTGCTCAGGGTGTGATGCTCATGGCCTGCCCTGGCTTCAGGTAGGCGCCAGGTCTAAGAACGATCTCCCATGAACTCCACCAATAACAAGTCAGTCGACAAGCATGAGCCAAATGCTACCCCAGGCAAAGAGCTGTGCTCCGGGCACATGGAATGGAAGGCTCCAGGCCGGGACTTCAGAATCCTCAATTGCTTTTGAGGTTCTATGTGAAAGAATTAATGGCGTCACATTGAAGTGACCTGTCAACATTACAGATAAGACAGGCTAAGAATGTACACCACAGCAAGAGCTTGCAGCCCAAGATTTGATAAGCGAGAAGTAGGAGCCCGGGGTGGTTCAGAGAGGAGGGAAAGGGGGATCCAACCATGGCTGCCAGAATTGAAATAGATCATGAAAAATGGAAAGGGTTCATATAGGTGACAAGGAGGAGGACAATCCAGATAAGAAGGATAATGGAAACAACACAGCCAGTCGAGTGGAACGTGGTTGCATTAGTCAGTGTGTCGTTACTATATCAAAATACCGGAGGACATCCACTTGGAGGAGGAAAGGTTTCTTTGGGCCGGTGGGTGCGGAGGTTTTCAGCTGTGATTTCTTGGCCCCATGGCTCTGGGCTCATGGTGAGGCAGAGTTTCACGGTAAGGATCACCAAGGGGACAGCACTGCTCACCTTCAGCAGCCAGAAAGCAGAGCATGAAAGAGGGCAAGAGAGGAAGGTTCCAGGAACAAAACACTCTTCAAGATGCATCTCCAGTGACCCACCTCTTCCAGGTAAGTCCCACCAGCTGTTACAGCATGCCACTGGCTCCATAGATATGTGAGGTCTATGTACAATTTCCCATGAACCCTACCAACAATAAGTCAGTCAACAAGCATGGATGCACCCTCACCCATGCAAAGAGTTGGGCACACCCCTATCTCCCAACAGTGCCACCAGCTGGGGTCCAGGCCTTCAACACAGAGACTGTGGGGACTTTTCCCATCCAAACCCTAATGGTGGCTCATGGGGCTGATCTCTTCAGAGGAGGGTCAGAACAGCCACTTCTTCACATGCGATGAAATTAAATCCAACAGCAGAAGCCCACTGTCAGCTGTATAAGAATGTTTTTATCATCTCACCCATCTCCTGGGAGGTAGAGGGGCTTTCAAAGTAGGAGAGGCCCTAGAGGAGAGGATGATGGCCCAAAACAGAGGTGTGGAGCGAAGCTGGATATAAGAGGAAGAGAGAAAATGAGAAGGACAGGGAGAGGGAGAGAGAGAGAAAGGGAGAGGGAGAGGGAGAGGGAGAGGGAGGGACAGGGACAGGGAGAGGGAGAGGGAGAGGGAGAGGGAGGGACAGGGACAGGGAGAGGGAGAGGGAGGGAGAGGGAGAGGGAGAGGGACAGGGAGAGGGAGAGGGACAGGGAGAGGGACAGGGAGAGGGAGAGGGACAGGGAGAGGGAGAGGGAGAGGGACAGGGAGAGGGAGAGGGAGGGACAGGGAGAGGGAGAGGGACAGGGAGAGGGAGAGGGAGAGGGAGAGGGAGAGGGAAAGGGAGAGGGACAGGGAGAGGGAGAGGGAGAGGGAGAGGGAGAGGGAAAGGGAGAGGGACAGGGAGAGGGAGAGGGAGGGACAGGGAGAGGGAGAGGGACAGGGAGAGGGAGAGGGAGAGGGAGAGGGAGAGGGAGAGGGAGAGGGAGAGGGACAGGGAGAGGGAAAGGGAGAGGGACAGGGAGAGGGAGAGGGAGAGGGAGAGGGAGAGGGAGAGGGAGAGGGAGAGGGACAGGGAGAGGGAGAGGGAAAGGGAGAGGGAGAGGGAAAGGGAGAGGGACAGGGAGAGGGAGAGGGAGAGGGAGAGGGAGGGAGAGGGAGAGAGAATGGACCTGACCACGCGGGGACAAGATGAGGTGAGGAGTCAGGTGAGTCAGAGGCCACTGTGGTTAGGCGGGGGTGAGGGAAGAAGCAGAACTGGAGGACGAGCAGTGGGAAGGCCCCATGAAGACAGGAGTCCACTGCAGCCCAGGGATGGAGGTTGCATCCTCAGGCCCTGCACCCTGGGTTCGATCAAGGGGAAGGGAAGCCACAGGGCTTCCTGTAGTCAGGGCCGGGCCTGCAAAGCCAGCATCCTGCAGGACACGCGCCCTCAAGGAAGCATAGCTCTTCTCAGAGTGGAGGGCTGCAGGAGAACTGTGGAGGCGGCTACATTCAAAAACCAGAAACAGCGGTGTGGGATGGGGCCTGGAAGTTCAGTGATAGAGGTAAAACTGGGTGGGATGAGGGGGCCCCAAAAGGGAAGAGCCCTCCTGGAGCAGGGAACACATGGCTGTCTCTGGCCTCCACACTCCTGCCTGGGGAGCCCACACTTGTCTTCTTGCCTAAAATTTGCTTAGGGTTTCGGCTTGCAGCATTGGCAAGGTACAATTATGATATTTATTCAGCATTCCCCTCCCTTTATTGGGAAAAAGTTATTAAGTACCGGGACTTGCCAAGCACATTGGCACAAGCCTATAATCCTGGCACTCGAGAGGCTGAGATGGGAGAGTCTCAAGTCTGAGGCCAGCCTCAGGAACTTAGCAAGGCCAAGTCTCTGTTGCAAAATAAAAAGGGAACTTCTGGGAAGAGGGCAACCAAGAAAAGCAGCGTTTACGAGTCCTGCTAACACTCTATCTGTATTGCCACAAAATCAGTGCTTTTCAAGCCAGAAAACACTATCAGCAGAGAAATAAAAACTGTAAATGCAAGGGACAGAGAAAAGAACTAGAAGAACAACCAGAGACCAGAAAAGAAACCAGCCCACATTGAGGCGGTAGACACCTCACCGGCGCCATCTTCCCTCACAGCACCAGGCTCCAGAGAAGAAAGATAAACAAGGAACTGAAGTGAGCAGCTGTGAATCATTTGGGTATAATTCAGCAGTTCTTTCAGCGAAAAGAACATCTAAAACTCTCAGTGCCACAGCTCATCACACCCTCCAGGGACTCAGAACAGAGCACAAATCCAGAAAAGAAATACGCCAGCCTCACAGCCGAGGACGTGGCAGCAGCGCCATATTGCCAGAGGCAGCAGCGAGTTCACCATGCCTGCAACAGCTTCAGATCAGCGCACTCAACAACCATAAGTGAAATTGCAGCCCCTAAAGGAGAAATTCCAGAACTGCACCCACAGGGACTTGTGCAGCTTTGATAATCTCCCTGGATCTGAGATTATGCAGTCCAACCCAGTGAAGGAGTAGCGGTGGCAGAGATGCCACACCCTAGTCGCAGCTCCCCCTGGGAAAACACCCAGCCTGGCACCACCATTGTCTCAAGCAACCTCGATTGACTCCCTGGGTCTAAGACTTTGTGATACACCCAGGAAAGGAGTAGTGATGACTGAGATTACCATAGACTCGATATCCAAAGCACCATAAGTGAAGTCGTAGTGACCCAGGGAAGAACCCAGAGAAGGCACAAACTTCCGAAATCATGGGAAAGAGGAATAACAATGGAGCAATGAATGCCCACAACCCCACAACATCAGAACCTGATAACACAGAAATTCAGAGATCTCCAGAAGATCAAATCAGGAATATAACTGTAGAAATAATACAGGACTTTTGAAAAGAATTTAGAGAGAGTCTAAAAGAAATAAATGATGCAATCAATAAAGTAAAGATATCAATTCAAACTATAAACAATCAATTAGACCACATGGAGAATAGATTCTCACTCCCAGAAGATGATCACTCCAAAAACGAACGCATAGTTTATAATCTAGAAAAAAAAATCCAACAGCAGGAATTTGACATTGAAGAAATATGGGCCCATTATAAGAGAGCTAACCTAAGAATAATTGGAATAGAGGAGGGAAATGAAGGTGAAACCAAAGGGATCAACAATCTCTTCAAGGAAGTAATAGCAGAAAATTTTCCAAACATAGAACAAGAGGTCGATACACAGGTCCAGGAAACTTATAGAACTCCCTTTAGACAGAATTGGAGAAGAGGATCCCCACGCCACATAATTGTCAAAATGACCAATGTGGAAGCCAAGGAGAGAATCTTAAAGGCAACAAAAACAAAAGGCCAAGTGACATTCAGAGGCAAACCAATTAGAATCACTACGGACTTCCAAATCCAAGTTATGAAAGCCAGAAGGGCTTGGAGTAACACATTCCAAACTCAGAAAGAAAACAATTTCCAGCCAAAATTTTTCTATCAAATTAGATGGGGAAATAAGAATCTTACATGACAAACAGAAACTGAAGGAATGTATATCTTCAAAACCAACACTAGAGAAAATACTCAAGGAGATTAAGTACAAAGAATAAATAGGTAATACACACCAGAACCAGAGAAATAATATTTTCCATCCAGCAGACAACTAAGCAAAGTAGAATAAACAGTATTTTAAACAGAAATAAAATCTTAACTGTTAGGAATTAAAAATTATCTCTCTATAATCACACTGAATGTAAACGGCCTCAACTCCCCCCAAAAAAAGACATAAGGTGGCAAAATGAATTAAAAACCAGAATCCATCCATCTGCTGCTTACAAGAAACACACCTTACAAGTAAAGATAGGAACAAACTCAAGATAAAGGGCTGGAGCAATGTAATCCATGCTAAAGGAACTCGAAGGCATTCAGGAGTAGCAACTATGATATTCAGACAAGTTAGACTTCAAACCCACACTTATTAGAAGAATCAAAGAAGGTCATATTTTACTGGTAAAAGGAATAATCCAGCAAGAGGAAATAACAAAAATCAACATCTATGCCCCAAACATAGGTGCAGATACTTTCATAAAACAAACTCTTTGTGACATGAAGTCACACATAAATCCCAATACAATAATACTAGGAGACTTCAAAACACTAGACTCTCACAACACTAGACCGATCTTCCAGACAAAAGGTCATAAAGATGCCTCAGAACTAAAGAACACCATTAATCAAATGGACCTGTTGAACACCTATGTGTTGCAACACACAGGTACAGATAAACACTTTCTCAACAAGACCCCAAAGGCACAACAAATTAAAAGGTGAATCAATACGTGGGATTGCATGAAACTGAAGAGCTTCTGTTCAGCAAAGGAAACTGTCAAGAGCTTCATCCGAGAGCCAACAGAATGGGAGAAGATTTTTGCCACCTACACCTCCTATAGAGGACTAATATCTAGAATATACAGAGGACTCAAGAAGCTCAACAGTAAAAAAACAAATCATCCAATCAAAAAATGGGCAAGTGAATTACATAGACACTTCACTAAAGAAGAAATTCAAATGGCCAATAAATGCATGAAAAAATGCTCAACATCACTGGCAATCAGAGAGATGCAAATCAAAACTACCCTGAGATTTCACCTAACTCCAACTAGAATGGCCATCATTCAAAACACAAACAACAACAGATGCTGGCGAGGACGTGGAGAAGTGGGAACTCTAAGACATTGCTGGTGGGATTGCAAATTAGTGCAACCACTTTGGAAAACAGTATGGAGAATCCTCAGAAGAATGGGAACAAAACTACCATTTGATCCAGCAATACCACTCCTGGGTATCTACGCAAAAGAAAGGAAGCCAAACTACCAAACGAATGCATGTGTATCTATGTTCATAGCTGCACAATTCACCATAGCCAAACTATGGAACCAGCCAAGATGTCCATCAACAGATGAATGGATTACAAAACTGTGGGATATGTACACAATGGAATTTTACTCAGCCATTAAAAAAAAAAACAACTCAATTACATCACTTACAGAGAAATGGATGGAACTGGAGGACATTATGCTAAGTGAGATGAGTCATTCACAAAAAAATAAGAAATCAGATGCTTTCCCTAATAAGTGAAAGCTAAGGAGAAATGGGTCATAGGAAGAAATCTAGATGAAAAGGAAATTCTATGGAGGAGCAAACAAGACAACCTAAATGAGGGGATGGGAGGGGGGAAGAAGGAAATTCTCTAAAACACACAATGTACTTAAACATTCGAAGTCAATCACTAAGCCAAGCAAGGGAGGGAGGGATGGGGAGGGAATTGGGTAGGGGCTAAATGAGTGATGTGTACATGTATGTTCACACAAGTTTTTTACCCCAATATGATGTATTAATATAATGCACCAATAAAAATTAAAAAAAATAAAATATAAATAAATAAAAAGGGATGGGGATATGACTCAGAGATAGAACACCCCTGGGGGTTCAATACTCACATACATACACACACACACACACACACACACACACACACACACACAGCACTAGGACTTAAACATATTTGTGAGCCAGGCGTGGTGATGCATGCTTGTAATCCCCGCAATTGGGAGGCAGAGACAGGAGGATCGCGCAGTTTCAAAGCCAGCTGCGTGCGCTGGCTTAGGAGACCCTGTTTCCAAATTTAAAAAGTATTTTAAAAAATAGGTCTGGGAGTGTAGCCCGGAGAAGGGTTTCCAGGACCCCAGTACCACCAAAAAAAAAAAAAAAACATATTTGTGTGTATGTGGTACTGAGGGTGGAATCCAGGGCCTATACTACCTCCGGGCTATACTCCCATACCTATTTTATACTTTATTTGGAAACAGGGTCTCACTAAGCTCCTGAGAGCCTCACTCAGTAACTGAGGCTGGCTTTGAACCTGTGCAATCCTCCTGTCTCAGCCTCCCAAGCCTCACAAGCATGCACCACCATGCCCGGCTATAGGACTTTAACTTTTTAACTTGCTAGCTCTGGAACTGGTCATATTTTGTGAAGCCCTAACTAGATCCTGTACATTGGGGTAGGGGAACATCTTTCTCTTTTTATAGTAGATATACTGTCTTGATCTTGTTTTTTTTTATGCACTCTAAGCCACTCACCCAGCAAGGCTGGGCAGTAGTAACGGCTTCATTCATCTGTGTAAACCGGAGCCTCCTCGGGTGCTGTCCATCACAAGGTCTTGGCTGGGACTCTGAAAGGTGTTACCACTGTCCTCACTGCTCAGACGACTGAGCTGTCTGAAGATCCTAGACCCAGTGGGTTGGGAAGTAGAGATTCAGACTCAAGGTGGGAACCCAGCCTCTATTTATTCCCATGAACCACGGAGTCTCCTGAGTGCAGAGAAAGCAGCACACAGGCTCCCAGCACAGAGGCAGGTGGGAAGTGAGTCTCCCAGGCACCTTTCTGAGCATCTTTTCTGGGGTGGGGGTGGGGCTCGCTGCCCCAGGGATGCTCAATCACAGTTCAAACCCAGGAAGACAAGAAAGACGCACTGGGGAGCCGGCACATCACACCTACAGTGACGACCCAGATCAGACTCGTCTAGCTCGATACAAAGCCCACACGCCCGAATGTGCAAGCACACTTATGCATAATACCCTCCGGCTTCTCCGGGAACCTTAGCTTACTGGACATGTCCGAAACCCTAAGTCTGGACAACTGATTCTATGAGTTAACTTCTGAAAATCTCACCCAGCCAAAATGTCTTTCTTGGAAAAGCTCAGGTGTGGTGTGCATTTCAGGCTGAGCTGGACATGCTTCAGGTGTGGGGTGGACAAGTCCCTGGCACCTCCATGGCACAGCACCCACCTTCACCACCAGCGAAAGGCAGCACCCCCACAGGAAGTGCTGGACCCTAGTGCAGGAAACACAAGTAGCCATCGACTTACCAAACTGGGGAGAGGACAAAGCTGCTCTCTGAAACATCCTCAGCTTCTTTTCTCATTCTGCAGCCCCAGGCTGCTGCCCACCACCAGGAATGTTCCACGGAAGTGGGGTGACTGCGTGTACATCCTACCAATTTCAGACTTGCCAGCTCCCCTATTATTTAAACCAATTCCTTAAGTCTCCCATCTATCTATCTATCTATCTATCTATCTATCTATCTATACATATAGAGGATATGCTTCAAGGAATTGTCCTGTCTATCCATATTATCAATGTACAATTCTGACCTGGCATTTCTTTAGAGAGCCAGAAAGCTGTGCAGGGCCTCCCAAAGCCAAGGGGCAGAAAGGAAACTGGCCCTAGACAGGGACATTCCACACATATGCAAGCACACCCAGGCCAAGCCCAGTGGGAAGCTTCTGCAGGACCCCTTGGGGTGCCTCTCTGGCGCCCCCTAGGTTCTGGGCCTGGGGAGTAACTCCCACATGAGGTTCTCAGAGAGACTGCCCTGAGCACCTGAGAGCAAGTAAGCACAGGCCACTGGGGGATGCGGGGCCTCCATTGGTGGCCAGGCGAGGGGGCTCAGAGTCCTCTAGCACCATGAGACGCATGAAAGGTTGTTGGGCTCCTCTACGCTGACAGAAAGGGGCTGGAGGCACCAGGGTTGACGTAGCCAAGGGCAGGCCATAGGCGGCTCTCCTGGGTGTCACCAGGCCCTGGGCAGGGGAGCTGCAAGGCCTTTAGGGACCCGCAGCGCCCCACACGATGGAGCCAGCATCTGGACCTGCTGACACCAAATCCCAGCTTGCCGGCAAATCATCTGCATGCCAGCCCCTTGCCGTCTTCCTTCTTCCTGGCCAAGCCTGGAGGCCCAGAGGCCATGGTCAGCGGGAAGGTCAGAAGAGCCAGCCCAGGAGACAGGGAGCCACCAGGACCTCAGGGGGTGTCTCATTCCACACAGAACCTTCAAATGGGTTCTAACAACCGGCTTTTAAACTTTTAGACTCATCCCGATTTGAAAATTCAACTGCCCATCAGTATCTGAAAGTGCTGGAAAGAGCGTGGCACCTGAGAAACCTCGGAACAGGGATGGAAAAGTGTCACTGGACTTGGGCAGTGAGTTGGAGGGAAATTAATTACAGGCACCCTGCATTGTGCCCTCGTGAGTCCAACTCAGGCACAAAACAAAGAATCCCGGTTTCTCCATTGCATGGCGGACGGCCAAGCCAGGAGACCCCATAACAAAGCCAGAGAGAGGTAGGTAGGTATCAGAGCCAACCGGGCCAGGAGTGAGCAACCGCCCACCTGGTGTCTGCAAGAGATAGGGAAGCAAAAGCAAGGCATAGCAGGTCCAGAGTCCTGGACAGAGGCAAAAAGTTGAAGAGGGAAGGCTCTGGTGACAGACAGAGAGATCCAGGGTGAATCCAGACCCTCTGAACCCGTCCCTCCCACAGGGCTCCTACAGGGCTCCTGCAGGGCTACGGGGTAATTACTTAAGCTTCAAAGCAATACGGACCACCTCAGAACCAGCAGCCATAGATGTCCAGTTCCACAGATGCTAAAGTTCTTGGCTAAGTTCCCTTTTCCCTCGGGATGGCAGGGGTGGGAAAAACATATCCCCGCAAGAGCAAAACTGGGGGCAGTTTCAGCCCAGTGACCCAGGGGCCCACCTGCTCTGCAGGAGGAAACCCCACAGCTAGCCATGGATGGAACACAGCGGCCCAGAGGAGACGCTGAAGTGACCCCCCTGGATGTGGCAGCCCTTCTCAGGCCTGGACCATGGGACCCAACACCACACTGGCTTCCTCTGCCATAGCGTCCGTCATCAGATGTACTTGTGAGATGAATAAAAGCAGGGGCAAGTAGCCTTTTTTATTTTATTAATCATAAACGGATCGTGAATGTGTTTTTGTTCTTTTCTGGTCCTGGGGATTGAACCCAGGTGCCTTCTACTTCCTAGTTACACCCCACCCCTGTTTTTCCTTTTCATTTTGTGTTTGTTTGTTTGTTTGTTTTGCTCTGAATCACAATCTTACTAGGTTGCTCAGTCTTAGAAAATTGTTGAATCTGGTCTCAGACCCATGATCCCCCTGCTCAGCCTCCCAAGTACTGGGATTACAAGTGTGTACTATCATGCCCAGCAATAAAAAAGCTTAATGAAGATAAAATCATAGAACTAGCTGAATGCAGAATTAAACAAGTAGGGCATGTTTCTGGTTTGTTTTTATTTTTTATTTATTCATTTATTTTGTGGTACTGGGGTTTAAATCCAGAAGCATTCTGTCTCTGAGCTATACTCCCAAATCCTGTTTTATTTTTATTTTGGAAAAAGGTCTCACTAGATTGATGAGAGTCTCACAACTTGCCGAGGCTGTCCTCGAACCTAGGATGTTCCCATCTCAGCCTCCCAAATCCTGGTATTACAGGCATGCACCACCATGCCTGGCTCACGTTTTTATTTTAACTTGTTTATTTTTATTTATTTATTTATTTATTTATTTATTTATTTATTTATTTATTTTGTTGCTTGTTTGGCTGGTTGATTGGTTAGTTTGAACAACCTAAAACCAGATATATAGAGTCTTTTATCAGTGAGACACCGAGATGCTAACTTGGGACTTCCAGCAATTTCTAAACTCTAATTTGGGCTCCTTAAAAAACACAAGGCAGGCCTAGGTTTCCAGCCCATCTACACATCTAACCCTACTTAGGAATCCACAGATCCGGGGTCCCAACAGTGATTCTCTTCCTCTCTGGGTATGGGCAAAGGGTTCACCAGCTTTTACTGCTGAGACTAATGAAAGTGATAAGACTTCAGACTCACACACTGCAGAGGGCAAGTGAGGACCAGCAGGACCTCAGCCCCACTCATCCAGATGGCAGAGCCTGTGCAGAGCAGGAATCCAACCACGTGCCTTAATAACACCCGCGACTGGACTGCTGACTGAAAGCTCAGCTATAAAGGTATCGTGTTCCTGAAATACCTTCACAGTGTATACGAAATCAAAATAAAATCTAGGCGAATCTCTTGGGCAGCAAGGACGATGTGCTGAGTTAATTTGTGAAACACCCCAATACCTTACCATGGTAATAGACACGCTCAATGGAAGAAAATCACATAGGTTAGTAGGTAGACAGACAAAAAGGAGATATTTGAGTTTTAGTTGCCAAAACTAGCCAGAGAAATCAGAATAATTAGAGGATGGAGATTGGAATCACAATAAACATTGCTCCACTAATGGGAGAATTTTCTCCTTTTCTTTTTTTCAGTCCTGGGTACTGGGAACCCAGGGGCATTTCTACCCGCGAACCAGGATCCCCCTGTCTCAGCCTCCCGAATGCTGTCTCCCCATTTTAACTGTTAAGATTTCTTAACTCCTCAGGCTTCTCATTCCCTTGACGTGATCCTATGAGAATTCTACTCCAATAACTCATCCTATTTCTCTTGAATTTTCCTCTTTCAAGTATCCTTGACATGTTGTTGTTGTTGTCGTGAACATAATGTTCACCAACATTTCCAGTCCCCACCTGGGCTTCAGTCGGGAAGATAATGGTTTTATCCTAGACAACAATAATAGAAGCAACTTGAAAATAAGTTCATCCCCATAAAATAATGTAAAGGAAATGAAAGCAGCGCTTAACAGGCGCTTTTTAAAAGGAAGTCCTGTGACAGCGTCTCTGACCCACTGCCGTTGTTTTATGCTTTTCTTCCCTCTTCTTTGCATGGGGATCAACTCTAACTTCTTGAATTAATTTTAATTTTCTTTTTACCTTTTGACCCTTTCATTACAAATGTAGGCTCTTTCACAAATAAAGAGAACACCTGCGTAAACACCAGGCATTCAAACATCAAATGATTTTTGGTAAATGTTGACTTTAATTTGTTGGGGGAGGGATAAGGGCTAGAAACACCACAAATGAGGTATCTGTAGCACTTCAATCTACCTTCTTCATCAAAACTGCTCCTCCACTCTGAACAGCAGCACAGAACAGCAACCCTGAGAGTCACTCTTGACAGCGTTCATTTGTGGGCACTGTGTCTTCTTCTGCTTTCAACCTTTTGAAGAAAATCTTGGACCACCTAACGGTGCACGATGAGTAAGGTTAAACTCTAAGCAGCTGGAAGTTCCCAGCATGAAACACTTGAGCCTTTTCTCCCGGAACACTACAATCTGGAGGAGTTCCTCAAAAAACAGTGATTCTAGTTGGTCTGAATTTCCTCCACAAAAGGGAAGGGCAAAGCTCACAGACAAAGTAATGAAGCGTTTCTTTCGGTACTTGGGGCCCCATGAGCTCAGGCCGGGTTCAAGGCAGGACAAGGCCAGGTTGCCTTCAAATCCCTGTCTGGCCCCGCGGTCCTGTGAGTGTCCCATGACAGCCAATGAAGCCCATTCCCAAACCTTAAACATTTCATTCCTAACATGGTCTCTGAAAGCACGTGGTTCTGAGTGGCCATCTCTGCCATAGGAAGAGATCTGAGACTCCTCCCATATCCAGACCGAATCCTACTCCCACAGAAAAGTAAATGGCAAAGACACCAAGGTCTCCTACTATACAGGTCCAGTCTGACCACCCTTTGGAGCAACTTGGTCTGAGACTGTACGGAGAGTATCACTTGTGTGGAGAAGCCACAGATTTGGGGCCATCATCTGGAACACGGGTTCGACAAGGCCCATCACCTGTTTCAGGAGCAAAGTGACAAATTCAGCATCTCTAAGTTCCTCGAGACATCACCCCACCCAGGGTGACCTTGGACTCTGTGGATAAGGAAAGGGCCTGGAGGAAGTGTTCAATTGTCCTTGGAGAAAGGAAAAGTAAAAGAATGTTAAATTCAATCACAAAGCTATAGTAACATAACTGAAGGTCATTTCTTCTGAGATGATACCCCTTAGACGATGATGTTGTTGTTGTTATTGTTATGGCTGCTGATGATCCTCCTCCTCCTCCTCCTCCTCCTCCTCCTTCTCCTTCTTCTCCTTCTCCTCCTTCTTCTCCTCCTCCTCTTCCTCTCTCCCTCCTCTTTCCTCCTCCTTCCTCCTCCTTCCTCCTCCTCCTCTTTTGGTGTTAAAATGTCCTTTATTTGCTAAAATGCTGATGAGATCAGAGGACTATATGTTTTCCTTTTTCTAAAATACTTTTATGGATGCATTGCAATTACACACCATACTGAGATTCAAAGTGATAGAGACAGACACACATGCACATTTGACTTGGCTATATTTTTTCCTTTTTTAATGTCTTTACTTAAAAAACGTGTCCCTCCTTTTTCTTCACTTTTACTGGTTTTATGTTTTAATGGCAAGTCTCCATTCTAGAATATTATCTAGAATATCTAGAATATTATCAAAAAATTATGTTAGCCGGGCGTGTTGGCGCACGCTTGTCATCCCCCCACTTGGGAGGCGGAGACAGGAGGATCGTGCTGGTTTGGAGCCAGCCTCGCTGGCTTAAGAGACCCTGTTTCCAAATAAAAATATAAAATAGGTCTGGGAGTGTAGCCCGGAGGTAGAAGGGCTTCCAGGAACCCCAGTACCACCAAAAAAAAATTGTTAATTTTAAAAGGTATAAAAATTACATTCATATAACATTCTTTTTTTTGGTGCCAGGAATTGAACCCAGGGATGCTGTGCCCCCAAGCTACTCCCCCAGCCCTTTTAATTTTTTAATTTTGAAACAGGTCCGCGAAGTGGCTAAAGATCTTGCTAGGTTAGTGAGGCTGTGCTCAAACCTATGATCCTCCTGTCTCAGCCTCCCAAGTACTGGGATTACAGGCGTGCGCCAACACTCCTGCCTGAATATATATTACTATAATGAATAAATCCAAAGGCAAAAAGTCTACCAAAGCATACATATTTCTCTCTACAGCTATCAGAGTATGTCTTTCCAAACATTTTCAGATAAATGTTACCTCTTTTATTATCATCCTAATTTACATATCACAAGTACTATTTACCGTATCCTATCTAAGCACTACTCCAATCTGCACATCCACGTTGGGTCCTGAGGAAGGGGCTCTACATCGTTCACAGACTTTCTCTGATAGGCTCAGCATGGAGAGCAGCAACTTAGAAATCTTCAGACAAGTCCTACGAGTCTGCGTCTCTGCTAGATTGGTGATCCATCGACCCCCTGTGGACAGCAGAGTGTTCCTCTTACACGCCATCCTACCTCCCTGCCTCCTACTTCCAACTGGAGCTCTGCCCTGTCTCCCTTAAAGCAGTGTCCAGTACTCGCAGGATGAATCCTTGCTCCACCCGTCCCCATTCCAGCGGCCACCCAGGTGTGGGCTTCCTCTCTGACTGATCTTTTTTGCTACCAGATGCATGGCATGATTTTTATTTTCTTCCTTCCCACTTCTTTCCACTTTTTAAACTATCAAAAAGCCACTGACACTATCTTGATGCATTTGACAGTGATAACACAAAATTATAAGAAAAATGACGTTTGAGTGGATGCGTATCCATTAACATCCAATGAATTTAGAGGGATGCTGGGGGCTAAACCCAGGGACATTATGACCTGCGCCCCCAGCTCTTCTATGTTGCTGTTGTTGTTGTTGTTGTTGTTGTTGTTGTTGTACAATGTCTCACTAGGTTACTGAGATCCTCATTAAATTGATGAGGTTGGCCTTAAACCTACAATCCTGTCTCATCCCCTAAGTGCTGGGATTACACGCATGTACTACTGCACCTAGCCATCCAGTAGATTTTCTTTTTTTGCAGTACTGGGGATGGAACCCAGGGGTATTCTACATCCAAGCTGCACACCCAGTCCTATGTTTTATTATTTATTTTATTTTTATTTGTGGTGGTTCTGGGGTTCCTGGGAGCTCTTCTACCTCCGGGCTACACTCCCAGACCTATTTTTTATATTTTTATTTGGAAACAGGGTCTCTTAAGCCAGCGCGGCTGGCTTCGAACCTGCGCGATCCTCCTGTCTCCGCCTCCCAAGCATGGGGATTACAAGCGCGCGCCACCGCGCACAGCTTTATTCTTTATTTTGAAACATGTTCTCACTAAGTTGCAAGGGGCCTCACTAGGTAGCTGAGGCTGTCCGTGAACCATGATCCTCCGGTCTCAGCCTCCCAAAAGCTAGAATTACAAGTGTGCGCCACCACACCCAGCTTTATCCAGTGGATTTTTAAAAAATAATTTATCTCATTTAATTATCATTCTGTCCCTGGACTTAACTAGAAGTATGGTAAGTATTCTTCATAAAAAGCAATACTAGGTCACCACATGGCAAACTCAAGAGACAATCAGATCCAATTCCAACTCTAAGTACCTTATAATGCAAAAGATAACCTTGCCACCGTCATCTCCCTGGCCCCCTGAAATGAATTTATATATATTCTACAGATAGCAAAGAGCAAAAAAAAAAAAAAGAAAAAGAAATCCCCAAGGTCCAGAGACAAAGAGAAAATTTTATACAAGGTAGTAAATGCTAGTGGGATCCCCCAGTAACCCATGGCAATTTGGGTTGGAAACATTGGACCTAAGGGCTATGGAAACGTTTCTGAGACTGAAGCAAAGGATACAAGGACATGGATTATGGCCCAAGGGAGGCAAGAAAACTAGGATTGAACCCTTCCCTGGAAAAGAGCTAGTGTGTTCCTAAGACCGGAACATCAGGTGGGCAAATCTAAACTTCATTTTCATTGGCTACATAATGCATACCATCCCAGACAGTGTAGATAGATGATAGACAGACAGACAGGCAGGCAGGCACGCAAGCAGGCATCAATCAACCAATCATTCAATACATAGATAGATGATAGATAGATAGATAGATTGGCAGGTGTCAACCAATCAATCATTCAACAGATAGATAGAGGAGTGACCCATGACCATCAAAACCCCTAGGACTCTGGCAGAAGCAAATGTAAAGTCTGCTCTGTGGATCCACTTTTGCATCTTAGGTTCTAGCAAATTTACAAAGCAAAATAATGATCATCATTGAATATCAGCTCACAAGCAAATACTGCAAAGAACATACAAATTAAAAGAATAGTTTTTCACAGACAGAGTGGATGCAGAAAGAATCAGGATTAGCATCCCAGACATAGATAAAAGATCAAGACAAAAGCATCTGCAAAATAAACCTGAAATTACTTTTTAAAAAAGAAATTAAAGTCATAATGAAAAGCAGCATAAAGTAAACCAAAAATAGGAAGAGCTAAAACAACCAAAGTCCACTCCCAGAAATATGAAGCTTAATACACAACTTTTAAATTAGTTATTCAAACATGATGAGAACAATTATTGAAGTATCCAGAAAGACGGAGGGTGAATGAGGAGTAAGGAAGACTGGGGTGTTCCATATTATCAATATTTCCATAATGAGTGAATAATGAAAATGAAGGATAAAAATATTCAAAAGATATACTTGGAAAGAAATGATAACCAGATTTGGGGATGGAATAAAAAGAAAAGGAGTCCTGAGCAGAATAAACATAATTGAATCCACATCTAGTCATATCATGATGAAACATCAAAGACAAAGAGAAAGTATTAAAGGTGACTGGAGAACAGAAAAGAGATTATCTACAAAGGAAGCAATTTGATGAAGACAAGACTTCTCATCAGCAACAGTAGATACCAGAAGGCAATAAAATACGACCTTCAAAGTACTGAGAGAATATAAGTAGTAAACTAAAATATTATGTCATGCAAAACCATCATGCAAGAATGGGCTAAATTGAAGAAACACTGAGATAAAGACAGAAAGATTTTACCACTAGCAGACATTTAATTAAAAGACTACCAGACTGTATCATCAATAAGATTAGAAATTAAACCCAGAAAGGAGAGCGCATGAAATTCAAGAAGTGAAGATTAAACAAAGAAAATTACCAAACTGATAAATCTAGATAAGCATGGATACCATATAAAATATAATGATGATGATCCAGTATAGAAGAATTAAGAAAACAAGTAGAACCAAGGAAGTCAGCAGCCGTACCGTGAGAGCTGGGAGGAGATCCGTCATATAAAATCCTAGGACTGTTTGGAAAATGGGTAGGGATGATAACTCTTTAGACTTCGAGAAGGGAAGAATAATTGGAAAACTGTAGGAAGAGACCAACCATACTGATAATGAAAGGTATACATCCTGAAACAGTAGGCAGGGAGAGGAGGCATAAATTAGTTTGATAAAGCCAAAAAAGAAGTGAAAATGAAAGGCACAAATTAAGCTGACAGTAATGTTTTTGTCAGCATTCTCACCGCTATGACCAAACACCTGCTCATAGACATAGAGATCTCAGAGGTCATGTATGTAGTCCACGTTAGGCCAGCTTCCAAGCAGAAGCTGGGACCAAAGGTTCTCAGGCCGTCATGATGAAAAGCAAGGGGTCAGAAGCTGCAGTCACACACCCTGTCCCCAGCCAAGCTCCCAGGGACCCTCCCCAGCAACCAAGCCCTGCCTCCAACATGGCTGCCATGTCTATAACATGAGGTCTGGGGGACATATAAATCCAAACTACAACAAGTAATAAATGCAAATGTATTCTGCAAATATAAAAATATGATGTATAAGTTTCTATCACTCATTAAAACACAAACATTGTAGTCTGGGGAATTTTTTTAAAATCCTTTTAGACTCTTTATGAAAGATGTATCAAATAATAAAAAAAGAGAAGAAAGGTCACAGCAAAATGTTGATAAAATATACCTGAAATAGCAAGAAATCAGTTCAGTAAATAATAAAAAGAAAGCTTGAGTAACAGTTTTATTGACTGGAAAAAAACAGACTTTAAAAAATTGTTTATTAGGGATAAAGATGGGCACTTCTCAGTGATAAAAGGCAATAATTCACCAAGAAGATATAAAAATCTAGAAGCTATGAACACCAAACAACAGTCTCGAAAAATATAAGCAAAAATTAGCAGTAGCATCAACAGAGATAGAAAAAATTTTTAGAGAGATTTTACTTTCTCCAAAACTGGTAGACCAGAAAATCACAAGTGCAAAGGACCTCAGAGAGATGTCCCTTTGTGAGACCTGACCTGTAACCCCGGGTGCCCAGGACCTAAAATGGGACTGTGGAGGTGTCTGGCCTCACATTCCAAAGAGAATCACGATCACTGAGATGCTCGGCTAGTGGAGAGGTGGCTGGCTAAGCCTCAGTCAACATCTGTCCAGATTGGGGTTCCTCAGACAGGATAAGCAACAATACTTTATTTCCCAGATCAAAGAGCCAGCAGGGTGGATATCTGGTGAGGGCTTGCTCCTCGTAGGTGGGGACATCTTGATGTCCTCCCATGGCGAAAGAGCAGAAGGATGGGAAGAACTCACTCCTTCAAGACCTTTTATAAGAACTAATTCCAGGTCTAAAGGTAGAGCCGTAATAACCTGGTCCACCTCCAAAAACCCCACCCCTCATCTTTTTTTTTTTTTTGTACTGGGATTCAATACAGGGGGATTCTACCTCCAAGCTACATACCTAGCCATTTTAATTTATTTTTACTTTGAAACAGTCTTGCTAAGTTCCTGAGAAACCTGTGACACTCCTGTCTCGGCTCCCCATGTACTGGGATTACAGGCACGTGCCACCATACCTGGTAGGTCCCACCTATTAATCCCACCCATCAGCTTGGAATGTATGAATTTTGGAGGGACACCTACATCCAAACTGTAGCAGGGATAGTTGAGGGTGCGTTTCCTATGGGTGCCCCAAGAGGTAGCACCTTGCTCACGTAGAGATGCGCTCAGGAATCAGCATGGGCCCGCCGAGGGCGAGCTGAGGGACCTGGAAAGCAAGCAGGCTGCAGGGACATCCCATGCCGGGGAGGCTAGTGGTACCCTGATCCACACATGCGCTGCCATCCAGAGGGTCCTGGAAGGACAATGTCCCATAGAGACAGTCCCAGCCAAGCTTCCACATCAGAAGCAGCTGCAGTGATGGTCATCCTCTCTGACCCACACACTGTGCGCTGAAACTGCAGGTTTAGGATGACAAAAGGCCCAGCTAACTGAACAAGCCTTCCCCCCAGAGCCCCAGAGCCCCATCCCTCCTGCCTTGGGGGAAGAGCTGGAGGAAGAAGGAGCTTGGAAGAGTTTCTGTATGTGTTTCAGTGCGTATGTTTAGGATACATGTACTTTGATACACTTGTCTTGATATACATAACGGAGAAGTGCTTACCAGAGTCAAGCAAATAGCATAGCCATCATCTTCTCACGGTTACCTTTCTTTTTTGTGATAAGAATACCTAAAATCCATTTAAGCATTTTCATTAGGGTATAGCAGACTTTTGAATGAGGGCAAGAGCTTGGAAAGCTCTTTAGTGGGCTCCATATAGTAGAAGGAATGTCCACAGGATGCCTCTAGGCACAGAGGAAGACAGAGGGGGAAATCCTGGAGGGTAAAGTCGCATAAAGACTTTTAAACTAAAAAATAGTTCATCACGACCCAAAGAAAAGTATGAAATAATTAGAACCAAACCCCTGTAAAGATCAGTATATGAACCAGATCTGTATGTATTGGTAGTGATCAATTATAAAAACATAACATTGGGAGAAAGAGCAAATTACAGAAGGGTCTGCATGGACTAGCACCATTTGTTTCAATGTTTTAACATATGTGTAGAATACACGTGTGTGTGTGTGTGTGTGTGTGTGTGTGTAAGTGCTTGTATAATCTGTGGCAAAAAGGGGGTAGGAACCCATAAGTAGGAGGTGTGGACGCCCCTTTGGGTATACTGAATGGAGGAGGAGATGGGCCAGGGGAGGGACACACATGAGTCACAGACTCTATTTCTCAGAGTAGACTCTATTTTGTTAAATTTGGTTGCTGAGGACATAGGAGTTTTATTATTTTATTAGGACTGGGCTGTTGTGTATTCCAAATACACAGAATTAAAGAAAAGCCACTCAAATGTTCATGGCCATTTCTATGTAGCTGCTGCTTCTCCAAGCCCAGCTCTGGCTGGGGAATGGGGACAAGCCAGAGACCACAGGCAGGGACGGAGGCTGTGCACGCTCAGTGCACACACTCGGCACAGAGCCCTGTCCCTGAAACCAAGCTCGCAGCGATTGCGGGCATGTGCTCAGGTGCGGGGGGGCCTCCCACCCACAAAGCAAGGCCAACCCGCGTGGAAGGAGAACAGAAACGTGTTTCTAAAACACTGCCACATTCCTAAGAGTAAAACCCAGGCTCAAGCCGCACAGGCTGCGGGGCAGTGACGGCTCCCATCTCCAAAGTCAACACGAGGTCACACCTAGGCGCACATCTGTGCAGAGAGCAATGCTCTGGCCGAGAAAGCAGAGTCTGTGGCCCCAGCCTCCCAGTCCCACCCATCAGCGTCACCAGCCATCCCACTTCTCCACCTCCAGCTTCTCCATCAGTAACTCGTGTGTTCGCACATGTGTGTGTGCGTGCGCGCGCGCGTGCGTGTGTGTGTGTGTGTGTGTGTGTGTATGCATGCATGTGTATCTCTCGAGAGGGGCTTAGATTCCTCAAAGTTTCATGGAAAAGCAGCATCCCCATCAGTAAACCTAGTGTGTGCGCTTCTGTGTGTGTGTGTGTGTGTGTTTGTGTGTGCGTGTGTGTGTGTCTCTCAAGAGGGGCTTGGATTCCTCAAAGTTTCATGGAAAAGGTGGGCGTGATGGCACATGCTTGCAATCCCAGTACTTGAGGGGCTAAGACAGGAGGATTGCAGGTTCCAAACCAGCCTTCGTTACTTAGTAAGGCTCTCAGCAATGTAGTGAGACCCTGTTTCCAAATAAAATATTAATAAATAGATCTGGGAGTATAGCTCAGAGGTAGAAAGCCACTGGGTGTTATCCCAGCAACACACACATACACACACACACACACACACACACACACACACACACACACGTTTCATGGGCAGCTTGATGCGGGGCAAAGCAGGCAGATGGGATTCCGACTGTGCCGGTGCTTGGAACCCCAGCAGACACCGTGCTGTGCCCTGTGAGAGAGGAAGCCTCAGGAATGCTCTCTGTCCTCTGTGTGCCTCCTGGAAGCCCCCTGTGTAAGGCAACACCGGCCCGCACTGTGCCTCCCCGTCCAGGGCTGCTCTGGGCACAATACAAGGAAACGCTCAGCCCCGTGGGCCAAGGAGAACAAGGCTGAAGAAGAGGAAGAAAGGGGCAGAGAAGTGGCCCGTGAAGACGGCCAAAGGAGAGCGCCATCGCTTCACACCACGCTCGCACCAACAGCGCCCTGGACGCAGGCAAATCCTGCCACCTGCCAGCGCCAGGACCAGAGGCTGACCCGCAGGGGAGAGGTCTTCCATTTTCCCAGACCCGACACACTGGCTTCGTCTTTGACTTATCTCTTCCTCTAGTGTGAAAAGTCCAAAGCCTGGCCCCATAATGACATAAAAACTTGTGGCACACGACTGCCGACTGCCACAGCGACCTCCAGGGTCAGGCCAACTCCCTCTTTTTTTTTTTTTTTTTTTTTTTTTTTTTGCGGTACTGGGGATGAAAACCAGCGGCATTCGGCATTCTACCTCTGAGCTACACCCCCAGCCCTATTTTTTTCTTGAATTTTGAAACAAGGTCTTGCTGAGTTGCAAAGGGCCTCACTAAGTAGGTAAGGCTGTCCTTGAACCGTGACCCTCCTGTCTCAGCCTCCCAAATGCTGGGATTACAAGTGTGCGCCACCGTGCCCCGCCACCTCCTGCCCTCTTTGAGGTTACTTCCACAGCTCCCTGGGTCCCCTGCATCGCGCCTTGAAACTAATGTTCACAGAGTGCCAGCGTGCTCTAGAATAAACGCCATCATGGAGTGTCTTGCTCCACGGCGGGGCTTTCCATCACCAGACTCCAACCCAAGGCCAAAGCGCCGTGATGGCCTGTCAGCGCCCTTCACCAGCTTCTCTGACCTCATCTCCTCTCCCCTTCGCTCCATCCAGCGGCCCGGCCCCCCTACTGATCCTCAGACTCACAAGGCACTGGCTGTTCCCTCCTTCTGGAATGTTCTTCCCCCAGATAGTTCTGGGCTCCCCCGCACCCCCTGCCGGCCTTCCCTCCAATGTAACAATTTCCATTACAGCCACTCCATAAAATCCAGCCTCCAGCGCCCGCCATTCACTGGCTCTGCCTTATTTTTCTTCTCCTTAGCAATTATTCCCACTGAATCAGGCCTTTGACTGCGGGTTTTATTTTCAGTCTGTCTCCCCAAGGAGCGGGAGCCCCGAGGGCAGGGACGCTGCCGTTCTGCTCAACCCCGCGTCTTAAGCACCCAGCGCAGACTATGTCGGGGACAAATCAGAAGGGGGGAGGGGCGTAAACTTCTGTATCCTGACTTAGGAACTTGGTGAGAAGCAGGGAAAAGGGTGCCTTTCGTGTGCCTGACCCCTCCTAAGTCAACATGTTAATGGCCTTTATTGGAAATAAATGAAGTTTAGATGGAGACATTTTAAATCATAACCCCGAGTAAGTTATACGTACTCTAGCTCATAAATAGGAGGAAGAATGTGGATGACATTTCCAAAACCAAAGGAAACGGTGGCCAAGGAAGAAAACATACAAAATGTCCCAAAGATCCAGCTGTGTCTTTAGCATGAAGATTCCGTTCTACAAAATTACAGTTATGAAATATTTATGAATGCCTTAAGTGCTATTTAAGTAGAACCTGAAAATTTTTCGCAAAAAATAGTTTACTGAAAATGTTATCGAGTATATTCATTTCCCCTTTTCTTCTCCTTCTTTTCCTCCTCCTTCTCCTCCTCCTCTTCCTCCTCCTCCTCCTCTTTTTCTTTTTGGAAGTAAAATAACAGAAATAACTTCTTACTTGAAGCATATTAATAAAATTTTGATATTTTATTTGATTTTAAAACGCATTCCAGTTTCATCCTTATACTGGCTCCTTGCGCCATGTTTAATTTTTGAAAGGCTGACTTCGCGCGGTAGGCAGGTTTCTTCCGCATTGAGAGCACTTGCAGATTACAAAGTCCTCTGCGTCCCTCTTGGAAACATTCTATTGCTTTCCTCCATCCTCCCTTCCAGCTGAAGGATTGTGTAAGTCTTCATGAGCAAGCAGAGGAAAGCAAGACTCACACCTGCTAGGAGCCATGACACGTCTTGTGTCCGACGTGTGTCCATGTGTGAGTTATCTGCACGCCAGAGTATTTGTAGGAGACATAAAATTCTAACAGAGAGGGACCTGCTGAAACCCGATTTCATCTGTGTTTGTTTGCTGGGTCTTATAAACTTGAACAAAATGTTCACTCAGATTACATTATAAGCACATAACTGGACTGATGCGCAAAGAAGTCGGTATCAATGTGTCCATCCAGGGAATTAATGAACAACAATAAATTATTTAAGTGTTTAGGAAAGACCTGAACGAGATCAAGCAGTTTAACTTCCATGAGTTTAAAAAAAAAAAAAGAAAGAAAACACTGTCCTGTGGTCAGACTTACTTTCCTAAATAGAAACTGTCCTAAGCTGCTACTTTCCAGGCGACAGTTGACATGTGTCTTCTCAGAAATGACTAAAATATGAAACCCAGTGATCTCACTTTGTTCAGAGTTGAAGGGCAAATTCATGAATTCACAGCTAGTCACTCAAGCACACCGCATGACTACGTTCCAGCTTGTGAAAAATGACCCTAAGAGAAACCAGGAATCCCTCTCCTTCACCCTGTAGTGCCCCTTCATCCCTCCCATGAAAACATAGGACTCCTCTCCCAGCCGGCTGTCCCCAAGGACAGCGGGGAGCTGGGCTGCAGGTTCCGGCCGCCCTCTGAAGACAGAAGCTTCCCTTCCCGCTTTCACCCAATGCTGCTTATGCACACAGGACCTGGCGCTGTTGGGAGGGTGGTGAATGGCCCTGCGGTTGCTACGCGCGTTCTCACTGGATGAGTACATTAGGGGCTCCAGGTCCTTGTGCAGTTAGCTGGCTTGTGCAGTTAGCTGTGCACTTAGCTGGCTTCCAAAAGGCACAAAAGTGCCCCCATGTAGGAGGGGCCTCAGCTCCATCCAACAGCAGGCTGGGGTCGCTGTCACGGCCAGCCCTCCACACGTCCTGATGACCAAGCTTCTTCTGAACACAGGTCAGCTTGGGTATCGATAGCTTTACCACTTGCATTCAGCTGCCTGAGTTCACGTGTGTCAGAAACACAGAGCCAGGGGCCTTCGAGCTCCCAGGACCTCAGAGAACATCCCATCTGCTCACTGGACTGCGGGGCAAACTGAGGCTGAGTCGATAGGTGGATTCTTTCCTCTGGCTTCTTAAACAATAAAAGAGTGACAGCTAAGCTAGGCACAGTGGTGCATGCCTGTGATCCCATTACTTGGGAGGCTGAGAAGGGAGGATTGCAGGTCGAGGCCAGCCTCAGAAACTTAGTGAACCCCTAATTCTATATAACAAGTAAAATAAGCTTTGGGGTGTAGCTCAAAGGTAGAATAGCCCTGGGTTTAATCCCCAGCATCACAAAAAATAAAGAAAGGAAGGGAAAGAGAATAGCAAAGAAAAGAGAGGAGAGGTGTGGAGAGAATAGGAGAGGAGAGGGAAGGGGAAAAGAAAAGAAGAGGGGAAAAGAAAAGAAGAGGGGAAAAGAAAAGAAGAGGGGAAAAGAAAAGAAGAGGGGGAAAAAAAGAAAGACAAAAAGTGCAAGCTAGGAGCTAAGCATTTTGACTTGGAGAACAAAGCCCTGGGATCTTCCAGCACCTTCCTCCCTCCCCATAACACCAATCCACCGCTATGGAGACAGGAGGGCAGCTTTCACCCGTTCCACAGGTCTGCATTAGGAAGGTGATGCTGGGTGTGGCTGGCATTTAGTCAGTCCACAATCCCCTCCACACCCTCGAATACCAACATCGACCAGCTCGGCCTCCTTGTCGGGAGATGTGGACATTGGCACAGAAGAAAATGTCAGTCAACGTCGACTCGGGGTTCCTGGGAAGGGTCTGACTTTCCTGACACAAGCCCTGCCCCTCCTTGCCTGACATCCTCTCTCCTTCTGCACTGAGGATGGACACAGGTTGCAGGTGGGTGGCACCGTAGGACCGTGCAGGGGAAGCTGCCTGTGGAGGTGCCCGCAGAGCCAGAAGGGGCCCAGGTCTGGCAAGAGAGCTTCCGTGAGCCCTGGGCCAGTCGGGACTGCTTGTGTCCAGGGCTCTCCTAGGCAACAGGGAGGCCAGCGGATGGCCTGGGGAGGTGGGGAGAGGGCACGGAGCACGTCAGGTTGGCCCCACAAGGTGCCTCTGTGTGGGGAACCAGCCTGTCCTAACCAGCCTGTGGCCAGACATCAAAGACCAGATGTCTTAGCACATCGGTTACTCAGCGTATCCATAAAGCATCCTGAAGTGTTATTAAGACAAGGATCACATCATGGACAACCTGAGATGCCCCGACTCCATCCCAAGCAGTGTCCTGACACCCTGCACTATCACAAGGCACCTGCAAATTGACGTTCAGAGATGCAATCGCCACAAAACCATGAATACCCTGGCTATTCCTCCCCTACACAAAGCAAAAAAACCACAGTGGGATTAAATTGACCACAAAATCCACTGCAACCTCACCAAAAGATACGGCGTCAGAATCCAGACAACAAATCAAGATGTACTGAAGGAAACTTGTTATCTGAATAAAATGTTGTCCATCTGCTACGGTACTAGACTTCTCTTAGGCTAGGTCGGTGTGCATCTGAAAGGCACCTGCCCAGTTGCAAGCCCACTTTGGGAAGGAGACAGTGGACCACAAAGGGTGGGATCGCAGGCTTCGAGTCCAGACTGGGCTCTAATCTGGCCCCGACAATGACTAATTGGCTGACCCTCCATCCAATAGACACCATCTCAGAGGAAATTATAAAGACATTGAGAAGGTCTCAAAGCACCTTGTATGCAGAAATCAGACAACAAATGATAGCTCGTCATTGTAGAGCATCAGGCAGAGATGAGCTGATAAGAGAGTTTTGATTTGTTTGTTGGAAAGAGGAAGCCCTGGGTTTGTGACGTCGCCAGTTCCCATGGTGTAAATAGTCCCACCGTGGCTCCCACAGGCTACCACAGGGCAGAGTCAGGGAGAGAGGCCTGCTACAGCATCTCACGCAGATCTTGAGAAAGCTCGATCAGGGGACCCGCAGAGGTGTAGATCCCCCATGAAGTATGTCTAGAATTTCCTTCTTCAAAAATTATTTTAGGATTATTTAGATCAATATGTAAAATTGGAATATTATGTATAAGCATTATATCTAAAATTGATGGGCAGTGGCTTGTGAGAGACTCAGGCAGCAAAGATTTTTTTCCCAAGGATAAAGTTTGGGCCAAAGATTAAGTTCAAATTGACCTTAGTTTGGGCCAATATATAAGATTAAGTTCAAATTGGCCTTGCGAAGTGAGACAAAGCAGACTTTCTATTATTATTTAAATGTCTGGCACCCTGCCCTGAAGTCTGTAAAAAACTTTTCCTGTCCTTGAAGTTCCTGCTTGCATGGCTATGGCTTTGCCTTTTCTGCCAAAAAAGAAAGTATAAAGATTGTAACAAATCCTGAATAAAGTTGGAGAAGCTTGCAGCTGGTCTCGTGTGACAGCGTCTTCTCTCGCGACCTCTCCTCTCCTCTCACCAACACACAAACCTCGACTCTTGCTAGGGCTGGACCCCGGCAAAGGCCCCGGGCAGTTCCTGGCCCTGCAGTCACGTCTGGCGGCTCACCGTGGTCCCCTCATGTGTGGCAAAGCTCCAAGCACAGATACTTGAAAACAGCTGGTATATGGATGAGTTATGGATGACTGGTTGTTATTAACATACTAGGTGACTTTTCTCTCTTAATAATTTGATGTAACTTTGAGCTGGGACACTGGACAAAATGTTTTGATGACTATGAGAAATGGAAAGGAGACATTGCTACCCATACTTGACTGCGCAGCAGACAACACCTTGCACATACCTAGGGCCATGCCAGGTCCACCGCGCATGCTCAGCAGACTTCTGCCAGAGGCAACGGAACGGAACAGGATCCAGACAGGAAGTGGGCATCAGTCTGTTCAGAAAATGCCCAAACTCTAAGAAGCAAGGACACCTTCCTTCCCTCCTTCATTTCCACTGGGAGCGTTGCCTGGAGATGATACCCGCAGAATGCCAAGGCAGAGCAGCCCAAGATGCCGCTCCATTACGGGGAGTTGCTCTTTGTCTTGAACGCAGTTCAGTTTAGATTTCTGAAATTTTCTTGGCTCCGAGGGAGTCTAGCGATGGATGCCATGACGCAGAGCGCAGGAAGTTCCCCAAATATTCCTCTCGGGAAATACTTTGTCTACGCTGCACCAGAATACTTTGAGGGATAAGGCATCTCTTAAACATCACCTACCTGAGTATCTGGCAAAGCGGCCCAAGGAGGTAGAGCACCGGCTGCCCCTCCAAACCCAACCTCGGAGTCACCTCCACCGAGGGCTGGTGTGGACCCACGCGCTCGCTCACCCGGCTTGTCTTGACAAATGGCACTTACCCCCTTTTGAATGTTGGCAGAAAAGATGTCCAGATTCTTCCAATTCTACACTTTGATGGTACCATGAATCCACTTAAAGAGATTTAATGAAAAATCCTTCTGGAAAGAGCTGTTCGTGGAGAGACTCACCTCGGGCACGGGGCACACTTCCCTTTTCAACACTTCCTCCAACCATAACAGATCTGGAGGGCACCATAGGAGGACCTGCCCGTGTGGCCGGCCTCTCCCGATCCAGACAGAAAGGGCAGGCAAGGACCTGCCCAGCCCCGGGAATTCCCCACACCCTACCGCCCACGGCTGACATTTAGGAGAACATTTTGCTTAACCAACTTAGGAGTTTGCCTTAAAAAATGTGTCCAGGCCTTCATTTCCAATGGTTATCATGCATTTTTCAGAAGTATAAATGTGGCGGGCATTGTGTTTGCTTAACCTTCCGCCTCCCTCTCCTTCTGATAACGTGATATTCAGTGAAAATGAGCCAGTGCGGGTCCAGAATTCCCTTCTATTCCAAGTGCTGACTTGAGTCACTGAAAAAGTGTCCACCTCGTTGCGGTGGTGGGGAGATGTCACATGGTTCCTGAAGGACTCCCATTCCACTGCTTACACGTGTGTGTGTGTGTGTGTGTGTGTGTGTGTGTGTTTGTGTGAGCGCGCGCGTGTGTGTTTTGTTTGTTTTTGTGATACTAGGGATGGAACCCAGGGGCTTTATATCTCCAGGCTATACTCCCAGACCTATTTTATACTTTATTTGGAAACAGGGTCCCACTAAGTTGCTGAGAGCCTCACTCAGTAGCTGAGGCTGGCTTCAAACCTGTGCGATCCTCCTGTCTCAGCCTCCCAAGTACTGGGGTCACAAGCGTGCGCCACCACGCCCGGCTCTCACTGCCTATATTTGATATGTCACTCAGATTTGGCATCTGTGTTTCCTAGATGATTTAGAGTGCACAGCTGAGGAACTACAAGGCAGACTCTCTATAGAGTAGGGATGTGTGCACGCGCTCACTGTACCCCATGGTGATGGAGCGGGGATGTGTGCACGCGCTCACTATACCCCATGGTGATGGAGCAGGGATGTGTGCACACGCTCACTGTACCCCATGGTGATGGAGCGGGGATGTGTGCACGCGCTCACTGTACCCCATGGTGATGGAGCGGGGATGTGTGGACGCGCTCACTGTACCCCATGGTGATGGAGCGGGGATGTGTGGACGCGCTCACTGTACCCCATGGTGATGGAGCGGGGATGTGTGGACATGCTCACTGTACCCCATGGTGATGGAGCGGGGATCTGTGGACGTGCTCACTGGACCCCATGGTGATGGAGCGGGGATGTGTGCACGCGCTCCCTGAACCCCATGGTGATGGCGGCGTGGACCACAGAGGGCAGAGGGAGAGACCCCAGCCAGCCTGCGTGGGCAGGAGGAGGGCTTGAAGGAATTAAGGAGGAGGTGGAGAGGTCACCACTCACAACTCGCTGTCAGTGGGGCCAGAGAAAGTGGTACCTTCAGAGACCATGAGCAGCAGGATTAAGAGACAGAAGTGTCAGAAAAATAGGAAAAAACTATATATGGGAAACTTCAACCACCTGACCTCAAAGAGAAGTTGGCAGCCACGCAAGGGACCAGACCTCACCCTGCAAGCGGTAGTAAAAACAGGCTTGTAGCCCGTGCAGACACAGGGCAGAGAGTCATCTCCAAGTAAGCAAGTTCCTCCAGGACCTGAATGGAAAGAGGAGTGGAAAGGGGAAAGTAGGAATGGAAAGGAGACACATCAAGGTCATAGCTGGGTGGAACGGCACCTGCCCTGAGACCAGGGTAGGGCAGAGTGATGCCATCAAGGAACTGGACCAGATCTGATGTTCTCAGGACCAAACGCTGACCCAAATGGCCCAGGCTTTCTCAATGCAACACAACTCGATGATTCCTGAGTGGGCAAGAGCAGGGAGGTCCCTTCATTTGAAGAAAAAGAAGGGGGGAAAGCCTTTAAAACAAGTCTTGCCGGGCGTGGTGGCGCACGCTTGCAATCCCCGCGCTTGGGAGATGGAGACAGGAGGATCGTGCAGGTTCGAAGCCGGCCGCGCTGGCTTAAGAGACCCTGTTTCCAAATAAAAAAGTATAAAAATAGGTCTGGGAGTGTAGCCCGGAGGTAAAAGGGCTTCCAGGAACCCCAGTACCACGAAAAAAAATTAAAAATTAAATAAATAAATAAAGTCTTAAGCCAGGCATGGTGGCGCACGCTTGTAATCCCAGCATTCGGGAGGCTGAGACCTGAGGATCGTGGTTCGCGGACAGTCTCAGCTACTTAGTGAGGCCCTCTGCAACTTGGTGATACCCTGTTTCAAATTAAAGAATATAAAATAGAGCTGGGTGTGTAGCTCAGAGGTTGAATGCCCCTGGGTTCCAACCTTAGTACCACAAAAAAAGTCTTAATACAATGAATACTGCTGGGTCCTCAGGAGACTAATCTTCTGGAAGAACTCAATGGCCTATGGGCAATACAGCAACCCTGTGAAGAAAGAGAAAAACCAGCAATGGCGCTAGCCCCTTGGCACATGGCAATATGCAGACCCAGCAGGATCTGGTCTGGTCCGAAGCAGGGCCTGCTGGGTAGGTCCTAGCCCCACAACCATGCAATCGCAAGGGGAACTGCTCATGTTATAACCTCATACACCAATCTCATCAACTATCAAATGAGAATGCAGTGGAACTTACTTGCCGGGCTGGCTGGGATAACTCAATGTGTCGACACGTGTCAAAGAGCAGAACCCAGGTCTGAAAATGAGCAAGTGCTTGAAAGTTAGTGTCTGAAGAAGGAACTGACGAGGAAGCCAAAACAGTAAATACACGCAGCTCAGCAAGGGTCGAACAAGCTGGGCCACATGGATCAGAGACTGCACACCAAGGTAACTCCTGACTGTGCCCAACACCACCCATTTCCCTGGTTTCTGCGAGATGGTGTCATCTAATCCCAAAAAGCCAAAGGGGCCTGGAATTGGAGCCCACAGACCCAGTATCCAACGAGCCAGAGAAGAGCCTGGGCGCCTGTACACGTCCTCTCCGAGGTACGGCCTGTCCTCGGCCCTCTCCCAGCCCCTCTCCCAGCCCCTCTCCCTCTTTTCCATTTAATCTCAGGCCATCCCAGCCAACTTTACTCCTGGCCTGGTGGCTAATTAAAGCTGTGGCTCTAGTTTTCCATGTGAAAAAAAAATACAATGGTGCATGAGATATTCTAACAAGTAAGAACACTCTGTGTCTGAGTCTGCAGAATGGGGAGAACTCCAGAGGCCCTACACAAAGTGCCAGGGGAATCCATCCCATCTCAATCCACCTCGCCTGACACAGCTTAGAATTTATTACCAGCCTTATGGCTTCATAAATTAGCCAGGGAGCTCTTGCCACGTCTCAGGGTACTGTCGTGTCTGGGAATTTATGGCATTCTGGCTTAAACGAGTACCTTTGCTGTGACTTTCCAGCACTGAATGCATTAATTTTATCCTGAGAGATAATTTATCGTGGTTATTATGAGAATACCAACAAAGACAAAGGAAAGAAAACATGGAGATTATGGTCTTAATTGCCTGAATCAGCCCTCAAAGAGGAAGGGTTACTTTATAATGTCTGCTGCCGTGCACAGATCTCGGATGTGCTCAGTGTGACTCCAACTCAAAACGCTTTGCTCAATTAAATGGGAAAGTACGCTATGAAGAGTCCACTGCAACTCCAAGAGGTCAGACACACACAGGCACCGCACTCTGTCAGAAAACCTGGGCTATGTGTTCCTCTATGAGACATGCTGGGTGGGGGTACTTGGGATTGAACCCAGGGACATTCTACCTCCAAACTACCCTCAGCCCTTTTTATCTTTTATTTTGAAACAGGGTGCCACTAAGCTGCTGAGGCTGGCCTTAAACCTGAGACCCTCCTGTCTCAGACTCCCAAGTACAAGGACTACAAGCATGTACTACAGCCACCATATCTGGCTCAGCATTCAGTGTTAGATACAGAGTACAAAAATCAGTACTGTACTTTTCCAAAATAATCAACTGTCTTTAGGAAGCACTTTCTGCTATTTGGCCAAGTTTGATCTGGTCTGGTCTTATGTGGCCAGCTGTGGGTGGGGTTTGATTTAGTTGAGTTGGGCTGAGTTGTATTGGGTTGGGTTTAGTTTGGTCAAGCTGGGTTGGGTTTGGTTGAGTTGGACTGGGTTGGGTTGGGTTGGTTGGGTTGAGTTTAGTGTGGTTGAGTTGGGTTGGGTTGATTTGGATTGGGTTGGGTTTAGTTTGGCCGAGTTGGATTGGGTTTGGCTGGGTTAGGTTGATTTGGACTGGGTTGGGTTTAGTTTGGTTAAGTTAGGTTGGTTGGGTTGGGTTTAGTTTGGTTGAGCTGGGTTGGGTTTGGCTGGGTTAGGTTGAGTTGAACTGGGTTGGGTCGGGTTTGGAGGGAGAGAGGTTGGCAGTGGGAACGCTGTGACTTATTTCTTTGTTTTTCCTTCTTCCAGGGACTAAACACAATGTCAGTCCAACTCTCCTGCTCACGTGTGAGAGCCCAAGCTGCCTTTTGGTTTCTATCTGTGAGATCCCCAGGGCACGCTGTGGCTCTGCAGCCAGCTTATCTGCTTGGGAGGGAACAATACCAAAATTTAAAAAGGACTAAAAAGAGAAAACACTAGCTTTACCTATTTTTAAATGCACTGAGATTTTTAGGGCTATTTGTTACTGCTGCAAAAGATGACTGATACATACATGAACCTATCAGTAGATGGCTCTACCCATCAGTAGATAGGTATATATACCTATCAGTATAAGATATATATCTTATACTGAGGATTAAACTCTGGGGCATTCTACTTCTGAGCTGCATCCTTAGCCCTTTTTTTTTTTTTTTGAAACATGATCTTGCTAAATTGCTGGAGACCTCACCAAATTGATGAGGCTGGCCTCAAACTGCAATCCTTCCATCTCAGCCTCCCAAGTACTGGGTTTATAGATGTGTGCCACCATGCCCAGCTAAGGAGGCTTCTGAATTGCTTGTTAAGGTAGCCTGACCCAGTAGCCCAAGGGACAGGGCAAGGTGTGCCCAGCCTGCCAGGGAGCAGCCCCAGGCCTGCCGGGCCACAGGGAGGAGAGCAGGTACGTATCAGGTGATGTTGTCCAGGATACAGTAGGTGCTGGGCGCAGACTCCCAGTTCCCAGGGATGGGAAGGTAAGTAGAAAGCATTGCAAATACCCTCCTTTTAATCAAATTCTGGGCTTCTCACCCTCCACAGGTCAGTGAAACTCACCCAGTGACATTCCTCCTGGGCTCTGAGGAGAAGACTGAGTGAGTGCTGGTCCACAGCTAGGTGAATGGGACAGCCCACACCTGTGTGGGGCGGCTCCCAGGGCTCTCGGTAGCCACAGATTCCCTCTGTGTGTCTCTCTGTCTCTCTCTCTCTCTCTCTCTCTCTCTCTCTCTCTCTCTCTCTCTCACACACAACACAAATGCACAGGATGCCTGTCATAGACACACACACACACACGCACACACACACACAATTTGCATGAAGTACACAGAAAGGAAATCAAAACCAAGATCAATTTCTCCTATACTGCATATAAGATTAGAAGTTAGAGGAGATTACTGAAATGTGAGGTTGTCATAAGTTATCTCGACACATCCGTCCCTTTCAACATATGACTTCCTTTTTCCCCCTGTCCGGCGGGCTGGGGGTTCTCACCTGCACAATCGGACCATGCAGCAGAGCGGGTGATGCATGTGCGTGTGTACATCCACGTCCCACAGGATGAAACCCACTCAGCCCTCCTCCCTTCACCACACGCACAGGGCTCCACAGAGCCCTTGCCTGCCCGGAGGCTGGACACCGGCCCTGTGCGATCGGCTCCTTGTCTGCGGCATTCCTTAAGGAAGGCGCAGCCCGTGACACGCGGCAGTGGGGGTTCTAGGAGGATGCCTGCACGGTCTGGATAAAGCACAACTGGACTGAGTCCATTCCTCCTTTGGAAACTCCTACAGTACTTTTTAAAGTGGTCAAGTTGCAGTCCCCACTTACCAAACACACGTTCTTAAGAATCATTTCATTCTGAATAGTAAAGCTGTTGAAAAAAGCTTCCAGGGAAGCCACCTTGTGACTTAGCAGCCCGGCTCCCTCTTCTGGATCATTCCTGGCCACTCCCTGCTGACGCCACCCTAGGTCCAGCCTCAGGGAAGGGCTGGCTATGCCCAGAACGCACCATGCACCGGGCTGCAGCCTCCAGCATACACCCCTGGAACATCCTTCCTAGGCCCGCCAACTCCCATCAGCCCTTCAGGCACGGCCCAGGCCTCAGCTCTGAGGGGAACAGCCCGGCCCCAGGCAGCCTTGGTGACACCCCTCTGCTTCTCCCCCAGAACCTGTCCACCTCAGCCACCCTGGGGACAGCACTGAGTGTGACCATGGGCCAGCGTGTCTCCTCGGACAACTTGTGAAACTCCTAAGCCTCAGATTCCTCATCTGTGAAACGGAACGACATCATGGGACTCGGAAGGGATTCGCCAGTTTAACAAATGCAGATCACCTCAAACGATACTTGGACAACACGCAGCAGGTCTTCACAGCAGACCACTGTTAAATCATTACTCTCGCCTGTGCATTGAGGGTCGGCACTTTTATGACTGATTTCCCCAACTGTATGTTCTTTCAAAAAAAATCTCTATCAGCCAGGTATGGGGGCACACACCCATCACCCCAGTTGCTAGGGAAAACGAGAGAAGAGGGGTGGAAATTTGAGGCCAGCCTGGATGGCAATATCCTATCTCAAAACAAACTAAAATTTAAAAAGTTTAGGGGTGTAGCTCAGTGATAGTGTGCCCCTAAGTTCAATCTCCAGAACCACAAACACACACGAAAAGAATATACGTTTTAAAAGAATATGCCTTGCTGGGCGTGATGGCGCATGCTTGTAATCCCCGCGTTTGGGAGGCGGAGACAGGAGGATCGCGCAGGTTCGAAGCCAGCCTTGCTGGATTAAGAGACCCTGTTTCCAAATAAAAAATATAAAATAGGTCTGGGAGTGTAGCCCGGAGGTAGAAGGGCTTCCAGGAACCCCAGTATCATCAAAAAAATAAAAATAAATAAAAAGAATATGACTTATACCTGTAATATCCCAAACATTTAGCAAATAGCTTGTGGTATGTGAAAAGTATGTTTGAGTATTTGAATTAATGATGAGTGACATGTGATAGCAGCACGATCTGCCATAGCCCAGTGGTGGGACCAGGCAGGTGCCACCAGAAGATGGATGGGTGAAGAACTGAGGTCCACATACACATGATGGGGTTTCACTCAGCCAGAAAAAAGAACAAACTGCCATTTGCAGGAAAATGGATGGAACTGGTAGCCATGATTTTGAATGAAATAAATTAAAAGAAAAAGTATCATATGCTAATCCTCATGCATGAAAGCTAGAGGTAAAAAGAAAAAAACAAGGAGTGAGGGGAAGAGACACCATGGAAGTAGAAGGAGACATTCTCATAGTGTTAGGAGACCAGAGGGTGGAGAGGTACTGGGCTTTGGCGATGATCAGATGATGTTTTCATGTGCGCACAGAGAGGCCACAATGAAACCCACAATTCTCTGTAATTCATATACACCAAGACAAAATGAAAAAGAAAAAATAGAATTAATAAACTACATTATTAAATTCCTTTGACCAAGTCCCCAAACAAGGTGTGACATCATGAGGAACGGGCACCTTCATCCGCACATCAACCCACCTGCATCCTTCCAGGATTTTTTTGAGAGCAGAAACAGACTCTATCCAAACCACATGGCATGGAGATGGTTTTAAAGACACATGTATTCTCCAAAAAATACTGAATTATTTAATCCTTGTAAGCAGAATATGCATTTTCAGCATTAAAAACATAGGGTGGAGCCGGGCGTGGTGGCGCACACTTGTAATCCCCATGCTTGGGAGGCGGAGACAGGACGATGGCGCAGGTTCGAAGTCAGCCGCGCTGTCTTAAGAGACCCTGTTTCCAAAAATAAAAAAGTATAAAATAGGTCCTGGGAGTGTAGCCCAGAGGTAGAAGGGCTTCCAGGAACCCCAGTACCACCAAAAAAAAAAGAGCATAGGATGGAAAAAACTGTAGAAGAATATAAATTTACCTGTTACAGGTGGAGTTTTAGAGAACGCAGTTAGCAGGCCTACTTGGAGCATTCACTTTTCAGAGTTGTTGACCTTTTAACTCCCCCTCCGTATCTTCACAGCCTTGTTTCCTAGGGAAGATGTCAAAACATCCTTTGGGGAGCATCCCCACCCCACCCCAGGCTGCTACACCAGGAGTCTGGGCCAGAGAACACACCTGCTCAGGAAGACTCACGACCCAAGGCAGAAAGCACAGCCCAACCTGAACGTGGCTTCAACCAAGCCCCAAGCTCCTGGCCCCCGGGCTGGCTCAGGTGCTCGGCGTGGGCTGGTGCCATCAACACCTCAATTCACAGCGAGTCCTGGGATAAGAGCCACGCTGCTGCACCAGCTGACCCGCTGAAAGCAAAGTGTTCTCAACCACTCATGCACTTATTAATTACTACTGTTGGCACTACGGTGAGGGTTTAAAATAATCTCAGATAAATTCACTGAAGCAGACCAAAGAAGACACTAAAATAAAAATAACATGTGAAGCCCACTGAGATAAAGAGGAGGTGGTGGTGAGATCTGGTCTGCGCTGAATGATCTGAGTCACGTGCAAAGCTCAAAGCAGTCTGTACTCAGAGTGAGGCCCATGGACCAGGGCCGGTTTGCAAAATATCACTTGTCCACAAAGAGAGAAATGCAGAAACTGAGAAGGTTTTGTACAATTGTAAGTCAAGCTGGCACCGTGGTGATATCAGACACGTGCTCAGTGAACCTGTCCCTCTACACAAGTTACAATCCATTCTAAGGGCACAAGCCAATGACCTAAAGGCCTCCCAATAGGCCCCGCCCCTTAAAGGTCCTACCACCTGCCAAGAGCACCACACTCGGAGGCAAGACTGCAACGCGTAGACCCGTGGGGGACATTCACACTCTTGCCTTCTAGTCTATTGGGGGCCTCTTTTGTTAAGAAAAAAAGACAAATACTTTCTTGGGGGTGCATTCTACCCCTGAACTACAACCCCAGTCCAAAAACGGGGTCTAAGTTGCTGAGGGTTTCACTAAGTTTCTGAGACCTGCCTTGAACCTACCATCTTCGCCTCTCAAGTGCTGGGATTGCAGGCACGCACCACCACATTTGGCCTTTTAGATGCGAATTAGACAGCCAGACATTTTTATTTATCTAATGTCCTAAATATCTGTAAATATCATCATACATAGCAAGGAAGAGATGTACTATTTTTTTCAGTGTATATCTTGATATAACTATGCATAATAGGGTCTGAAAAAATGTTAACTGTGTGTGTGTGTGTGTGTGTGTGTGTGTGTGTGTGTGTGTGTTGTTACTGGGGATTGAACCCAGGGGCCTGCTACCTCTGAGCTACACATCCAGCCCTATTTTTTTTAAACAAGGTCTCACTACAATGCAGAGAGCTGAGGCTGGCCACAAACCTGTGATCCTCCTGTCTCAGCCTCCCGAGTACTGAAATTATAAGCATGTGCCACCATGCCTGACAAAATGTATAATATTAATGACAGCTAACTCTACTAATGGTATAATGGACGAGATTTTATTTCTCTATATTTATAAGTGTTTGTACCCTGGATTCTACTTATGTCATTAGAAATAAAGAGCACAGAATCATAAAAAGGGTCACACAAGCGTGACCTTTTGAGAACATTCTGGAGAGCCCTGCATATCTGAGGGACCATGTGCTGAGTGATGGTCCCCACGCACTGCACAGATAATCACCACATCAGCTCTAAATGTGACCATTTATGGCCGAGGAAGGGCTCAGCCACGGCCCAGGCTCCCGCTCAGCTGCCACCCGCACACCCGGAGCTAGTGGGCAGGTGCAGGGCTGACTTGGGACAGTTTCTGCAGCAGAGGACCCGTGCGGTGTGGCGGAGGTCTGCAGGCTTCCTGTGCTCAGGATGCCTCCCCTCTCCTGCCCTCAACGCCCTCTCTCGGGAGCCTCAGCCTCTTCCCTCCACCTGCTCTGAGCTCTCAAAATAACATCTTCCTGCAGGCTCAGGCCTGCATGTTTATACATTTTCTCCTTCAGCCCCATTTGTGGTCTCTGCACCATCATCGTCCTCTCTCCTCCCAAGAGATAAAGCAGCAGGTGACATCTTTTGTTTATCAATGACACAATGACAGTCATCCAAATTGCCCCCCACGCCCTCCCCAACCTCCGTTATGCTCCCGGTTATCGCTGCTTCCGTCCTTCTCACCAGAACTATTACTACTAACATCAAGAGACGTCAGCCTGCTTCGGGTGGTAACGCCCCCGAGCTGACCACCCAGCTGGCAGGTCCTGCAGACCCTGGACCAGGGTGCGCGAGGCCCACAGGCGCCGGCTGGTGGAGGCAGCAAGTGTGAGGCTCTGGGTGCTGTGTGTGTGTGCGCCCCGTCACTCTGACCTCACATCGTGACCTCCATCACGATGGGGACTGTAATGCACCATTCGAAGGCTATTAAGAGTATAAATAAGTAAATAAATACATTAAAAAGGAGACCTAAGTTCCCGGCCGCCCCTCCTCTGCCCCTGAGCAGGAGGTGGAAGCCGGTCAGCTGTCCGCTCCCCTCCGCGTGCCTGGCCAGCGCTCCAACACTGACCTGCCTGGGCTCTGCGAGGAGCTCAGCCCCCTCCCCACCCAAGGGATCCCACCACTGCCACAGCCCAGGGGCAGCGGACCAGGACTGGCTTCATTGCACAAAAACAGGCAAGACGGCAAAATCACCTTAACAGCAAACAACCCGATTCAAAACTGGGCGAAGATATTTCTCCAAAGGTTTACAAGTGGCCAAGACGTGCAGGGAAAATGCCCGGCGTCAACGAGATGCCGCTTCACATCCATCAGGATGGGCGCTATAAAAATAAATTAGGTAATAACATTAAGTCAATAATTATAAGGCAATAATGGCTATAAGAGGCAGTGGGGACACGGAGAAGCCGGAGCCCCTGGCAAGTTGCTGGCGGGGATGTAAAGCCGTGTGGCTCCTGTTCAAACAGCACGGCTATTCTTCCATAAACTCTAACATAGAATTACCACTGATCCAGCAATTTCACTGCTGGGTGTGTACACGCAGGAACTAGAAGCGGGAGCGTGTGCAGCCACTCGTATGATGGCGTCCATGACAGGAGCGTGTGCAGCTGCGTGTACGATGGTGTCCACAGCAGGAGTGTGTGCAGCTGCTCATATGATGGCGTCCACAACAGCCAAAAGGTGGGAATACCTTGAATGTCCACAAGCAGATGAATGTATAAACAGAATGTGGTACTTATAGCATGCAATATTATTCAGCCTTTATAAAGGAATGACATTCGAGCTGGGCGTGGTGGCGCATGCTTGTGGTCCCAGCATTCGGGAGGCTGAGACAGGAGGATCTGGGTTCACGGCCAGCCTCAGCTACTTAGTGAGGCCCTCTGCAACTCAGTGCGACCCTGTTTCAAAATAAAGAATAAAAAATAGAGCTGGGGGTGTAGCTCGGAGGTAGAATGTCCCCGGGTTCCATCCCCAGTACCACACACACACACACACACACACACACACACACACACACACAGGAATGACATTCTGATAATAAGCTGCAAAACAGATGGTTCTTAAAAAACACTATGATAAGTGAATGTCAGTCACAGAAAGACAAATACTGTATGATTCTGCTTATAGAAAGAACCAAGAATATTCAAATTCATAGAGCTGGAAAGCAGAACTGAGGTGTAAGGAGAGGGAGAGTGGGGAGTTACTACTATTTAATGGAGACAAGGTTTCTGTTTCAGATGATGATGAAAAGTCCCAGAAATGGGTGTTGGTGATGGATTGCACAATATTATAAAGGCGCTTGGTGCCTCTGGGTAAAATTCACGCCAGGTGTATATCACCATCTACAATGTTTTAAAGAAGCATCTCACCCTACCTCAATATGGGAATTCAGTCTGATGTGCTGAGGATCAGGGACCCGGGCTCTTGTCTCGACTAGGTCAGCCACCCCAACATGCGGCTCTTTGTGACTCTGTGACTCCAGGCATCACAGCAGCAGCCCAGCCGCGAGGCAAGGGGAGAGAAAGGCGAGAGCACTCCCTTTCCTTTAAACACTGGCCCAGGAAGGTCAGCCTCGCCTGCAGGGAGAGTTCCTGGAAGTGGCACAGGGCCCTTTCACCCTCGTTCCATTAGCTGGAACACAGTCAAAATGGTCTCGCTTGGCCTCAGAGAGAGCCGGGCCCCACGGTGGGCTTCCTTCTAAGCACTCGTCTTCTCGGCTAACATTCAGGGGTCTGTCATGGAGGAGGAAGGGATAAAAATGTATGGAGAAACAAGAGCCATCGTTGCACAAGTTGGAAACAGCTTTAAGGACAAATGTGTTTCCCTGAAGAGCTATACGCTGTTTCCCTAAGATCAAGGGCAGGAAGGGGCGCTCTCACACACCACCAGAGTTGAGTTCTTCCTTCTTTGATAAGCTCACACAGGCATATGGCACACACACACACACACACACACACACACACACACACACACACACCTATAATCCCAGCCCTTGGAAAGCTGAGACAGGAAGATCGCAGGTTTGAAGCCAGCCTCAGCGACTTAGTGAGGCCCTCAGTAATATAGCTTGGAGGTAGCCTCTCCCTGTTTTATCCCCAGAACCAATAAAAAATCTCACTTTGCAACATACAATGAACCTGTATGTTCACTGCAACATACAATGACCAATGAAGAGTTGGTCACTCACTGTGGCCCCTGAGGAAGAAGACCAGCTAGACTAAAAGGCACTACAGAGACATAGGAAGAAAACAGAGCGGGAAATGAGACAGAGATAGAAGGCCGCTTTCTGAAGGCCTCGTCCACCTGCTCGGTAGGATGAGGAGACCTGGAATGTATGCGGACCCAACGCTCTTACAACTGGGCTGTCTCGAGAAGTGGCAGAGACCACCAAGTGCCCCCCTGGTCCATTCCTGACATGCAGGAGGAAGCAAACGTGTGCTTTACCAGGGAGGTGACCACGGGCCCTCGGCCACTTCCCTGAGCTCCGAGTGCACCCTGCTCCCAAGAAGAAAGGGTCAACACCTTCAAATGACACCCACCTCCCTTCCCACAGAGGTTGTCTATGGTTAAAACGTCCATAAGCTGAGTACATGGGTCCCCTTCTGAGTTGGGAGAGAGGAGGGAGTTCTTATGAGTCACAGACAATTTGGTTAAAAAAAAATGGAATCAGGAAGAATCAGTAACGCTGAACACCCACACGTCTCGGCTCTTTGAAGCACACTGGGGGAAATTTGGTTTTTAGCAGTGACTGAATATTCTATTGCATATATATATATATATATATATATACATATATATATATATATATATATATATATATGTATATATATATATATATATATATATATATAAAATCACGCTCAGCATAGCCTTCCTCTTCGGTCCCATAAGAGACTCTGTGGTCCCTATGGTGACCTCTCTTTTATTACTTTCTTTTCCTTTGAATAAAATCTGTATAATCCTCAGGAATATGGAGATCGCCCTGGCACTGTACCCTCACACCTTCTACCCCCGTTTTGGCCGGATCTGCACATAGAGGCAAAAAGTTCTCACACCCCTGTTCTGATCTCACGGTAGCCATGACCTTCAACCCAACCTGCCCCGGCATCTTCTATCTCCAGCCAGGTGCACAGCCTCAAATAAGCAAAAGCCCCAGCCCTGAGGCCTGCAAGTAAAATCCTGCAGACGGTGCTGGAGGGTGGGCTTGACATTGGAGGCCCGGCTTCAGTGGCTTCCGGAATCATCACTGCATCAGCATCCCATCAGAAAGGCCCCATCATGCCCTGCGGCACTTTATCCTGCCCCCCTCAACATTTACTATCGATCTTGAAGGAACCGTATTTTCTCAGCTGGTCAAACCCGCCTGCTGGGGAGGGGCATGACAGCGTGGTTACAAAGGGGAATCTGCCACCACTGTCTGGATTCAAAATCGGGCCCCATGACGCACCCCCGTGTGGCTTCGCTGGACAAGCTGAGCGGCTGCTTTTGGCCTCAGTTTCCTTGTCCATCGCACAGGTGTAGTAAAGCGCCTTCCAAGCTGGCCGTGGTGGCACGCGCTTGTAATCCCTGAACTTGGGAGGCTGAGACAGGAGGACTGCAGCTTCTGAGCCAGCCTCAGTTACTTAGCGAGGCTCTCCACAATGTAGTGAGACCCTGTTTCAAAATAAAGAATAAAATATAGGCTGGGGGTGTAGATCAGAGGTAGAATGCCCCTGGGTTCCATCCCCTGTACCGCAAGAAAAAAAAAAGGAACTTCCATTTCCAAATGGCCACCAAGCACACGAAAGGTGCTCAGAGCCACCCACCCTCAGACACACAAAACAGAACCGTGAATATGCACCTCCCCAACCCTCAGGACAGGAGCCACTTAAAAAGAAAAAGGGAGGGCCGGGCGTGGCGGCGCACGCTTGTCATCCCCGCGCTTGGGAGGCAGAGACAGGAGGATCACGCAGGTTCGAAGCCAGCCGTGCGCGCTGGCTTAGGAGACCCTGTTTCCAAATTAAAAAAAATGTAAAAATAGGTCTGGGAGTGTAGCCCGGAGGTAGAAGGGCTTCCAGGAACCCCAGTACCACCAAAAAAAAAAAAAAAAGGAAAAGGGAAAGCAGGAGCACGGGAAGGACGTGGAGAGGCCGGGGTCTTGGTCCACTGCTGATGGGATCGTAGGACTGCGCATCTGCTTGGAAGACTCTACGAAAGCTCCTCCAAAAAGCAAAATAGAATCACCCTGTGATCCAGAAATCCTACTGCAGTACATATACCCCAAAGAATCAAAGAAGCCTCTGTACACCCATGTTTTCAACAGCTGTTTCTAATAGCCAAGAAGTAGCAGCAACCCAAAGAGGCTTTGCTGGATTAATGGATAGACAAAGTTGGGTAGATCCATACAATGGAATATTATTCAGCCTTCAAAAGGAGGCAGGTCCTATGGCGTTACGCCACGTCAAACAAGCCAGGCACAAAAACACAAGTACTGATGCGAGAAGTGGCTAGAGTGGTCAATTTCAGAGAAACAGCAGTAGAAGGTGGTTAACTTAAAATGGAAAGGAGGAAAGGGGAATTGCTGCGCTTATGTTTCATTTGTGGTATCCTGGCGTAGTTCTACCCCTGAGCTATACCCTCAGCCCTGCTTTAATTTTTTATTCTGAAACGGGGTCTCACTAAGTCGCTGAGGGTCTCACTATACTGCTGAGGCTGTCCTCCAACCGGGGATGCTCCCGTTTCAGTATTGGAATTACAAGCGTGCATGACCACACCCAGCTGGAAGTGCGGTCTAGTGGGCAGAGTTTCAGATTTGCCGTATGAAAAAGTCCTGTAGATGGATTGCCAAACGCCACACATTTCCTTCACACTACTGAGATGTCCAGTTGAAAACCTCTAAGACACGTAGTTAAGTTTTATATCATGTTTATTACAATATAAAATCATAAAAAGTACCTCTCCACTGAGTGATTGTAATGAATTAAATCCATTTTATGTGCAAAACATACTTTGATACAGGGTCCCAGGCTGGCCTCAAATTTGAGATCCTCCCGCCTCAACCTCGCGTAGCCACAGAGATAGACTTGCACCACCACACCCAACTTAAAGCACAATTTTTGAGTGTGGAAGACAGGGTGGAGGGCTCCCAACTTCGCACAGCTCGTCTTTGCTGAGGTAAGGCTGGCTGTGGGTGACTCTGGGTCCCAGCGGCAGTCCTCCCCTCCCGGCATGCGTGTTCAAACACGGTCGACACCAGCAAGCCAAGGCTGGAGTGAGGTGCAGAACCAGGTGCCGGGCTGGAGCCAGCTTCACCAACCCCCTCAGCGATGCGCAGCCGCTGCTTCTCAGAAGGGAGCGAGAGAAAAGGCCAGTCCTGGGCTGGCGGTCCTCACTCGGGTCTCCAGGGAAGGGGAGGTCCCGCCGGGCAGGGAAGGAAAGGCTGGAGTCTAGTAAAGAGTTCCAGTTTTCTGGAGGAGGAAAGTTACTTCTTGGATTTTTATGCATGGTTTTATTTTAACAAAGAGTTCCTCTGCTTAAAAAAAAAGAGAGAGAGAGAGGGAGGGACATCTGGTTTCTTTCCCTAAAGGAATTTGCTCAGGCCAGGAACAAAGCACCTGTAGGTGGAAGGCAGATGAGGCCGGGACATAAAAATCCAGTGGAGATTTCTTCTCATTCTCTAAAGGGATTATCAGCAAGAATGTACTCTGCTTCTGGAAGCCGCCCAGCATCCCGACTCTCACCAGGGCCCGCGGCTGCATCGCACTGCCTTTCACAGGATGTGGTCTGGCTCCCTGCATCCCACAGGCCTGCGCACAGGAGGGAAAAGAACTCGCACCTGGGTTCCCAGGGCCCGACGCCCAGAGGGATGGGGGCGCCCACTGTCTGGGCAAATGCGTGTTCAAGTTATTTACTAGGTAATAAGACACACTATCAAAAAGGGGAGGGGTGCCATGCATGGTGGCTCACGCTTGGAATTCCAGAATTCCAGAGGCGGAGACCTGAGGGTCACGGTTCGTTCGCAGACAGCCTCAGCTACTTAGCGAGGCCCTTTGCAACTCAGTGAGACCCTGTTTTAAAAATAAAATGACTGTCGGGAGTGGTTGCGCACACTTGTAATCTCCGCGCTTGGGAGGCTGCTCTCAGCAACTTAGTGAGACCCTATTTCTAAAATATATATATGTGTGTGTGTCTGGGAGTGTAGCCTGGGGGTAGAAAGCACTTGGGTTCCATCTCCTCCAGTACCACACACAAAAAAATTAAAATAAATAAAAATGCCGGGCGTGGTGGCGCACGCTTGTCATCCCCGCGCTTGGGAGGCGGAGACAGGAGGATCGCGCAGGTTCGAAGCCAGCCGCGCTGGCGTAAGAGACCCTGTTTCAAAAATATAAAATAGGTCTGGGAGTGTAGCCCGGAGGAAGAAGGGCTTCCAGGAACCCCAGTACCACCAAAAATAATAATAATAATAATAATAATAATAATAATAATAATAAATAAATAAATAAAAATAAAATGACAGAAAAATCAAGCTAGGGGTGTGCCTTGGAGGTACTCTCCCCACATCTCTGGGCTCTATTTTTTTTTAAGATGTATGCTGCAGCAGAAAGAGCACACATATCGGAATGTATCGGAATCAGACGCCCTCACAGTTATTAGCATCTCTGAGCTTCGTTTCTTCAACCTAAAATGAGAAAAGTGTCCATCTTGCAAGGCTGTTGTGATAACAGCTTCTCCATAACAGGATCCCAAGAAACGGTAACTACAATTATGTTACTGGTAGCCATTGTTTTAATCATCAATAGTACTAATAATGAGAAAAGAGTTTTTATTATTTTTATTTTATGTATTTTATTTATTTATTTGGGTGGTACTGGGGGTGGAACCCAGAGGCTTTCTACCTCCAGGCTATACTCCCAGCCCCATTTTATCTGGAAACAGGGTCTCACTAAGTTGCTGAGAGCCTCACTAAGTAGCTGAGGCTGGCGTTGAACCTGTGCAATCCTCCTGTCTCAGCCTCCCAAGCGCAGGGATTACAAGCATGTGTCACCAGGCCCGACTATTATTTTTAATAATTAAATTTTTTAATTTTTAATTTTCTTTAAAAATTTTTAATCTTCTTTAAAATTAAAAAGATAATTTTTTGCGGTACTAGGGATGGAACCCAGAGACATTCTATCTCTGAGCTACACCCTCAGTCCTATTTTTTATTCTTTATTTTGAAACAGGGGTCTCACTGAATTGCAAAGGGCCTCACTAAGTAGCTGAGGCTGTCCTTGAACTGCGATCCTCCTGTGTCAGCCTCCCGAATGCTGGGATTACAAGCATACGCCACCACGCCTGGCTATTATTTTTAACATACTGTAAACGTAATATGGCAGCTCCTTGATTTGTTCTGTGCTCAGTCTTGTACCTGTATGCCATGTGTGTGTGCATGTGTGTGCGCGTGCGTGTGCGTGTGCGTGTGTGTGTGTGTGTGTGTGTGTGTGTGTGTGTGTGTGGACTTGGTACCTCACGGTTGGGATGTGGAGTGGTTCCAACAGCGCCCCCTCCTGGAGCCCTTCCTGCCCCTGCCCAGGTCACTGTCAGTCCTGCGCCCACGGGTGCGCTGGGCTCCTCTGCAGTGACTCCAGGCTCTCCAGCGTGTGAGGCGAGGAAGGGCAGTTAAAGGATGGGGCCTCTCCCAGGAGAAGTCCCACCGGGTCCTCAGAACACTGCAGCCAGGTTCCAGTGACCCCGCCTCACCCCACCTCCCACTGCAGGGGTGACAGGGCTCTCTAGAGATGCTGACTGGCCTAAAGGAGGAAGCCACAGAGACCACCTACTGTCCCAGTGACACCATGGGCCTCCACCCCTTACGGTACCCTCAGGCAGCAAACCCCACCCAGGGGTTTCCTGGTGACTCACTTGCTTTATGGTGTGGTCTCAGCCCCCCCCCCCACACACACACATACAAACACTAGTTCATGCCCTAAGAGCTTGGTCCCCAGCGTGGGGTCTTTAAGAGGGGCCTAGTGTGGGGTAGTTAGGTCCTGGGGGCTCCACCCTAGCACAGGATTGGTGTGGTCTGCTGAAGAGAGCTACTTTTTAGGGGTAGAGGGGTTATTAATGAAGCCATACATGCTTGGCCCCTCCTGCAGGAGGACAATTCCCTTTCCAGGCCCCTACTGTGCATTGACACAGCCAGGGGCCCTGCCCAGAACGTCAGGGCCATGCCTCTAGGCTCTTCGACCCCCAGAAACGAAAGCCAAATAAACCTCTTTTCTTACAAAGGCCCCAGCCTCTGGCATTTCGTTATAGGATCAGAAAGTGGACAATGGCATGTTGTTACTATTGGCCATATGCAGAGACTACACAACCTGTGAGAAAAACTCCGCTGTGAGAGAAAATGGCCAGGAATCAGCCCACAGAAACCACGCGTAAGGAGGTAAGTCAGAAAGCAGGACAAAAGAAGCTTTGCTTGTATATGTACATGTAGATGCTAGATATAAAAACAAATAATGAGTCCATTTAATTTTCTAAAGATACCTTGAAAAGTGAAAATAAGAGATATAGAAAAATGAATATATATTGAACCCAAGGGCATTCTTCCTCCAAGCTACATCCCAGCCCTAATTCTTAATTCTTTATTTTGGGTCTCACTAAGTTGCGGAGGGCCTCACTAAGTAGCTGAGGCTGGCCGCAAACCCACAATCCTCCTGTCTCAGCCTCCCACGTACTGGGATTGTGAGTGTGTACCACCACACCCAGCTAGAAAATAATATTTACTTAGGAGACTGAGACAGGAGGATCGCAGGTTTGAGGCCATCCTCAGCAACTTAGTGAGCCTGAGCGACCCAGTGAGACCCTGTTTCTAAATAAATAAATAGATAAATAAAGAGAGCTGGAGGCCGGGCGTGGTGGCGCATGCTTGTAATCCCCAAGCTTGGGAGGCGGAGACAGGAGGATCACGCAGGTTTGAAGCCAGCCACGCGCGCTGGCTTAGGAGACCCCGTTTCCAAAAATAAAAAATAGGTCTGGGAATGGAGCCCGGAGATAGACAGGCTTCCAGGAACCCCAGTACCACCCAAAAAAAAATGTAAAAATGAGTCTGGGAGTGTAGCCTGGAGGTAGAAGGGCTTCCAGGAACCCCAGTACCACCAAAGAGGGGGGGGGGGGAGAGTGCGCGCTGGAGGTGTATTTGGAGGTGGAATGTCACAAGGAAGGAAGGAAGGAAGGAAGGAAGGAAGGAAGGAAGGAAGGAAGGAAGGAAGGAAGGAAGGAAGGAAGGAGAAAGGAAGAAACAGAGAAAATTATCAAGGAAATAATACAGAAACCCTTCCCACCACTGAAGGGAGTGAAGAGACAGGACACAATGTACACTAAAAGCAAAAGGGAGGGACCTCACCACGGCACTTCGCTGTGACACTTAAGGACCCCAAGACCACAGAGAAAGACTTGCGTGTTCCGAGGAAGACGGGGTCCAGACCAGCGTCCCTCCCAAGCCCCGAGCCCCGCAGCCACAGCTGTAAGAGCTGTAAGTTGACGAGGTGCGAGGCATGGCTCCCGGGTGTGAGGGAGATGCTTTTCAGCAGGAAACTGCCAACAGAAGGGGCCACAGGGACATGCAGGTGGACGGATGACCTTGAGCCCGGGAGGCCAGCACTAGAATCCCCTAGGAGCATCCCCAAGACGCCGGAGGGCGGAGCCGGCAGGACAAGGCCTCTCCTGGAAGCCGCGGTTGGATCTGAGAGCAAGGCTCCTGAGGGCGGTCCCCCACCCCTGAACAAGAGAGAGAAGCCTGACAGGGGGCCTCGTCCATTCTGTCACGCGGACAGAGATGTCAAGTCTGCCCGGGAGTTTAGGGGAGTCTGTGGTCCATGCTTAGAGAAACCTTGGAAAGCCAGCCACAGGAAGTTACTGAGCCCAGGAGAAAAGCAAAGTGTAGCCAGAGAGAACCACGCGGCCCAGCTCTAAATCCCATCCACAAAGCTCTGATAACGGGACAAGTGAATCCTACTTGGGACATTACTGTTTATTTGCATCGGGAAGATGGGGGAGTAGGGGATGGGGGCGGGACCTAAGCTCTCTTCTTCTTTAGTAGAAAATCGAAAGCAAAAAGAAAGCTCAGGAAGGCATAGGGAGCGCCGTGGCTGGTGATGGAGGTCAGCTACGGGAGACACCATGGACAGGATGGACCTCTGAGAACCAGATGTTCTGGCTCCCATTACGGCCCCAGAAAGTCTACTTGACTTTTACAACAATGTACAGGCATTGTTAGGAGAAAAATAACACTTAACTTGGAAAGCATGAACAGGGGTTTTACACTAAATAAATGACACAGTGATGGGTTTGCAGCACTTCCAAAGGGTCCAACAGAAAACCGTCGGCAGCCTGAAGACCACCTGTGCGGCGCTGACCCTGTCTTGCGCCCCCTGCAGGATACTGTGTTTGTGCCCACCCCAGATTTCACATGTTAAAATCCTCGCCCCAAGGTGATGGTGTTAGGAATTGGGGCCTCGGGGAAGTGATCATCAAGTGGGTGGGGCCCTCCTGAAGGAGATTAGTGCTCTGATAAAAGTCCCAATACTTGGGAGGCTGAGACAGGAGGATCACAGGTTCGAGGGCAGCCTTAGCAATGTAGTAAGACTCTCAGCAACCTAAAGAGACCATTTCAAAACAAAAAACTAAAATAGGGCTGGGGGTGTAGATCAGAGGTACAATTTCTCTGGGTTCGCTCCCCAGTACCAAAAAAATAAACAAAGAGCTGTGTCCCCTTCTGCTATGTGAGGACCCAGGAGGAGGAGGTGTCATCTCTGAGCCAGAAGTGGCCCCTCAAAAGACACCAAACATGATGGCACCTTGACCCTGAGCTTACAGCCTTCGGAACTGTGAGAAATAAACAACTTCTGTTGTTTATAAGCCACCTGGTTTAGGGCATTTTGTTATAGTAGCGAGAACAGACTATGACCCCATCATCAGGGCTGCAGCACCCCACCCCCACCTGCACCTGTGTGTCCTGCCAAAACCCACGTAAAGAGAAAGAGACACCGAATCCACCCTGTTTCGCCTTAGGAACACGGTCGTGTTACAGTTCAAAATAAACTAAGTGGCACCAACAGGCCAGTGAGATTATATGGCCTTACGCAGACCTCTCCCCACAGCACATGATCATTTCCTCGTTCTTGACCTTTTAAAGGCCCTAATACTTAAAGTTCAAATTAGATTGTTTTTTTTTTAATCAAAGCTTCTAAATGGTATTTTTTAGTCTCTATCAAAAGATTAAAAGATGGACACCTTCAGTCCCACAATTCCACTTTGAAGAATGTATGGCACTCTGGTTGGCTACAGCATGGTTTGCACTGGAATTTTCAACCTTGGAGATAGATGAGAATACTGGTTTCTGGACTTCAAGCCCTACAGAGCCTGGTGTGATGGTCTGGGTGACCTGGGCACCTGTATTCTGCACCCAACAATAAGAACTCATGTCAATGACCTGGAAAACTGGAAACAGCCTAAGTACTCAACAGACAGGGGTTGACGGGATCAACCTCCAACGACAGGGCCTTACAACGGAACACTAAGTCGTTTTAAAGTAAGGCGACACGAAAGCTAATTTTCATCCAGAAAACTTAGCAACATGGGCAAATATTTACCATTCACTGTTGAGTGGACACAACAGGGTATAACAATGAGTAGATAATCTATCAGGGCAGCTGGTCTTCTGAGATCAGACGCCTTGCGGGTCAGACTGAATGCAGAAGGACTGAAACACCCTTGCTGACCTGAATGCTCCGATCTCCACAGCGAACACAAGTACCACTGGCATCACCTTGTCGCATTCAAAAGGGCATCTACAGGTTGTCTTAGTTTTACCTCACACCCTGCCCGGTAAATGCACAGACACAGTGACACCGGGGCTCCCCGGGGCTCCCCAGGGCACCCTGCTTCCTGCCTGGCGCGGGGAGCAGAGCTTTACATAGATTTCACCTTTCCTTTGCAGGTAACATTTGGCTGCCTGGAACCCAGAACATCCTTGTCACATTGCCTCTCCCATGGCCCTTCTAAATCCACTGTCCCGGGTGTCAGAGGGACGCTGTGATCTCAGCCATATCAGGAAAGCAGCTGCTGGGGTTGGGGCTGTAAGAAAGAGAACAACAGACTCGCCAGCACCTCTCCCTGTTCAGCTCCTGGAACTGCAGCCCAGCTCAGCCATTGGGCGGCAGGGGAGATGGGGCTGGGTCATTGAAAGACCAGGGTGGGGAGGAGGCACGGATTCCATCATGATCCACGGGGGCCCTCCCTCCTGAGAGTCCTGTTCTCTCTGAGGGAGGAGAAGCCTGAGGGTCAGCAGAGCACAAGCCCTCCCCCCCGGGAGGCCACCCGCCCCAGTCCTGTGTCCTGGCAGCAAAGGTGGCGGAATTGCAATACTTTCGTCCTCTGTCCCACAGAGGACACAATCACTGTTGACTGGCTTATCACAAAGGCTGTCATGCAGGACACGGATGAAGAGTTGCAGGGACAAGGTCTGGAGGCGAGGATGGTCCACCCTCCAGGGACCGCCCTGTGTTCAGCTACCTGGAAGCCCTCTGAACCCTGCCCCTGTAGATTTCACAAAGGCTTCATTACAGGGCCTGGTTGATTAACGCTCTGGCCATTGGTGATCAACTCAACCTTCAGACTCTTTTCCTGATCAGAGGTTGTGGGGTAAAGTTGATAGTCCCACCCCACAAATTCTGCCTCGATTTTTTGGGCAACCAGCCCTCCTCCTGAAGCTACCAAGAGGGTCCCAGCTTCTAGTCAACTTATTAGCATACAAAAAGACATCATTTCGGCAATTTCAAGGAGTTTAGGAGTTGTAGGCCAGGAAACGGAGATAAAACTCCAATATATATTTCACAACATCACTGTCCACCCCGTTCTTGGAACATGGTCCTTCTCCATCAAAAGGACGTGCAACTCAGAAGATACTGGCACAGAACTTGAATCGCAATCAGTCATTGGTCATGAATCCTGTCCATCATGTTGTATGAGGATGTCTCCCAGGGCGGGGCTGCTCGGGTTTCATCCCATCCTGACAGCAAATGCGATCTCAGCCAACATGTCACCTCTCGACACCTGGCATGACTGAGTCCAGACACCAGCTGGTCTCTCGCCGCCGAGCCTCTCAATTCATGCCCCTTTTATTCATTTCTTTACCCTCAGTGACCATTCTCCCTCCTTTTCATTTTTACTAACTTGTATGCTTACCCCTTCTTCTATAACCCCCCGTCCTTGATCTTTGCATCAGAGTTGTCCACTAAAAAGGACCAAGTAAGCCGCAAGCTCTCCAGAGCTATCTTCAGGAGTTGTTGAAACTTCAGAGATAAGCAGTTGGAGGATTGAGAGCAAACCCCAGACACGTAAGCAAGGAGCTTCTGCGTGAGGCCCAGTGTGACCTGTCTGCCTTTTGGGTCCAGCCTCTCCTGCCAACTGGAAGCAATCAGACAGGACACGGGAACATGCAGGAAATCTAAAATTAGGTTTTACTACCTATGTTGGAGGATTTATGGGATGGCTTAATTGGTAGTTTCAGGACTAAAACCCAAAGCGGGGTAACAAAAACATCTTTCTGTACAAACCCAGAGAGCTTATGTGCAGGCCATGAGCCTCACCTGCAAGAATGGAGGGGGAGGACGGGTCCTCAGGGTGCAGAGCCCGGTGCACTCCAGATCCAAGAGCACAGGCTTCCCCAGCCCTTCGCTCACAGGCACACTGTGTCTTGTGAAAGAACAGAAATCCAGGTCACACAAATGCAGGTGTTCTCAGAAACAAAGAACCCATGTGATCTGGTCCTCTCCTAATACATCCCAAACCAGGACTGCAAAGTTGCAGAAGTTTCCACCCAACCATCTACACATTCTTCTGCACCTGTTTCTGGCCATTCTCCATGCTAGCAGGCCTTTGGAACATCCCCCCAGGCCCATTCCTGGTCAGCGTGAAGAATGACTGAAGTGTGTGTTTCTATAAACGCCATGTGTTCAGGGAGTGTCTCAGTCAACATCCTCACCACTGTAATCAAAACATCTGACCACACAACTTAGAAGGAAGAAGATTTATTTGCTCACAGTGTTTGGGGATTTCAGAGTTCAGTCTGTGTTAGACCAGGTCTGTGGAGCTCAGGACATCAAGGCAGGAAGCAGAGAGCGAGGGAGAGAGCAAGGGCTCTACTCCCACATCACGGAGGCCAGAAGCAAAAGAGAAAGAGTGAGGGGATTCGAGGACAAAACAGGGACACACCTTCTCCAGCCACAATCCACCTGCCTAGGTCACCACACAGCAAATCCATTACAATGGGTTTACACACTGATGAGATTACAACCCTTAAAACTTAATCATTTCAGCTCTGAACATTAACACAGGTGCTCTGAGGGGACGTTCTCTATCTACATAACAGACAGATTTCAAGTAAAGATGAGAAAAGAACAAAGCTGTGTGTGGCTCGTGATGTGGGGCGGGAATTATACTCTCCATTGCCCGAGTGGGAAGATACATAGCCAGGTGCCCCAGAAAACACCCTCTGCGGGACCGGGCAAGCTGGGGCGGCTGGAGACAGCGCCTCTGTCTACACTTACCCTCTCTGTCTTTCCCACCCTCTCAGCAAACATTAGTAGGGCTGGCTCTCTCCCCTAGAGCATCTCCACTGCCATACTTGGTGGTACCCAGGACCCAGCATGGAATGGGAAAAAAACAGCTAGCCAAAGAATGGGGAAGCCAGAAACAGTCAACGACTCGTCTTCAAACTTGCTGCCATTTGAATGTCCTCCAAACTCATATTAAAATGTAATCCCTGCCCTGAGATATTAAAAGACCGGAAACTTAATCCAACTATGGTATTTGGAAGTGGGGCTTTGGCCAAGTAACTTGAATTAGAGAGAGGCAGGAAGGTGGGGCCCCTGTGACTACAGTGGGGGCTTTAGACGAAGAGGAGGAGAGACCTGAGCTGGCACACCTGCCATTGTCACCGTGTGATGCCCTCCACCATGGTATGATTCACCCAAAAGGCCTTTGCCTAATGCCAAGCAAGGCCAGTGCCACGCTCTGGGACCTCCCAGACTCTCCAGAGCCGTGAGCTAAGTAAACCTCTGTGTGTGCGTGCACGCACTTTCAGACACACACATGGTACTGGGGGTGGAACCCAGGGGTAATATACCAATGAGCTATACACTATACCCTCAGCCTTTTTTATTTTTTACTTTGAAACAGAGTCTCACTAAGTTGGTCAGGCTGGCCTTGAACGTGCATTCCTCCTGTCGCAGCTACCATACCCAGCAACAAAACCTCCATTCTTTATACATTATCCAGTCTCAGGTATTTTGTTATAGCAAGAAAAAATGAACTACAACAGAACTCCAGCGAAAAAGGTGGTGCCATCTATCAGGACCACGTTCAGTCTGCAATCCAACAGGAACACAGTTGGGACGGGGTCCTAGTGCCCCTTTTAAGGGACGCTTCTACTCACACACTGGATCACAATGGGAAGACAGGTTTTGCTTTTTAAAACTCTTATTTTCACAAAGGGATTTCACCTCCCAATGATAAAAGCACCCCTCCTAGGTCCCACTTATCTCCTCTTCGGGCTGTGGTTTCTGGGCACGCCTTGCCATGTGCTGTCTGCAGGTGCCTGGGACCGCTGAACCCTCGTTCAAAGACCCTTTTCTACCTGGAGAAGCGGCAGTGGGGTGGCATTCAGTACAGTGAGGTCCTCCCTGGGCTTCAGTGTGTGGCCCAAGCAAGCGCCAACTCATTCTGAATGCTAGGCCCCAGAGACAGGCTTATCACTATATTTATAAGATTATTCATCATGACTAACTTCACTAAAAGATTCTGGGGAGGAAAGTCCCATGCCAAAAAATAAATCATATTCAGTAATATGGAACCAAGATGTGAAATGACTAAAATGGCCTAGCACACTAACTTGCATGCAATTTTTATTTTTTCTCAATAGGGATGTGGTCTTCATGTTGTTACAGGCCGTGGTTGGTCAGGATCATCAATGTTTGATAAATTTCCAGACTCTTTTTTTATAGTTAGCCATCCCAAGTATAAATTCAGAAGGAAGTCCCTGCAAGTACAGAAAATAAAAATAGATGCAAATTGTGGCTATAGAAAATCAAATACATGGCTTGTAGTATATATAAGTTCTATATAAATAAGTTTTAGGGACACATGGGGATAACTTATCCCTTGGTCCTGTTACCAAAAGTATAAATAACAGTAAGATTTTGCATCACATTGTCCACTGTGAGGGCAGCTGTCTCTTGAACACATCTTTTTTTTTTTTTTTCTTTTGGTGATTTTTCAGGGCAGGCATTCACAAACCTCCAACCCTGTGCTCCCTGTCACCGTGACAGAGTGCTTGGTCAGTCCTGCCGCTTGATCTTCAGAATTCCAACTGTGGCTCACCAGTGACTCAAACTGACTCTACCCATAAGAAATCAAAAACAGACAAGAATGGAGAAACGACTGAGGAAGAGAGAGCTGGGGTCATCAGACTGGCTTGAATGTAAGTGCCTCTTAAAACGCAGACGACACTGATCAAAAAAATAAAACATCAAGGAAAATTAATGTAGCTTTCACACTCTGAATACAGGGATGAGGAAGCAACAGACCCAGCCAGGCTGCAGAGACCCAAGGATGCTCAGGGGCAGGTGCACTTAGACCGCACGCCTCAGGAGGGGCCGGGTATCCTGTGATGCTCTACAAAGAAGGACACTACAAGTTGACGACCTTTTATCTTGGAACCTGAAACGTTTTGTATTTTTTTCTATTGGGGGGTAGGGGGTTGCATATACATTATGAGATCTCTTGGATATAGGGCCCACGTGTAAACACAGAATTTACTTATGTTTCACACAGACCTTACACACACTGCCCGAAAGCCTCTGCACGTAGTATTTTTAGCACGCCTGCGTCTTGACTACGCCACCCGTGACCTGAGGCCAGGTGTAGAATTTTTCACCAGTGTCGTCATGCTGCTCACAAGTTGCAGGTTTGGGAACATTTCCGATTTCAGTTTTTTGGCTTAAGGATGCATAAACTTCCTAGAAAATATTGATACTTCCTATACCCTGAACTAGAGGCGATCACATTAAAAGCAAAAAGACTGGAGCTGAACATGGTGGCGCACGCTTGTACTCCCAGCATTCAGGAGGCCGAGACCAGAGCATCGCAGTTCACAGACAGCCTCAGCTACTTAGTGAGACCCTGTTTCAAAATAAAGAATTAAAAAATAGGGCAGGGGATATAGCTCAGAGGTCAAATGCCCCTGGGTTCCATCCCCAGACCACCAAAAAGAAAAGTGACTGTGTTCATGCCTCGTGGGCTCACAGTACCATTACTAATCCTTTCATTTGTTCTGGAAGACGGAAGGCTTTGCCACGCGGAGACTGGTGTCGGGAGGAGAAGCGGAAGAGATACGAGTGTTGTGTCACGTGTGTTTGCCTCCCTAGCTCACTCTGGTGGGTTGATTGCACCAATAAAATATGAGAGAAAGGCATGGTGGCACACACTTGCAATCCCAGCACTTGGGAGCCTGAGACAGGAGGATCTGGGTTCGTGGCCGGCCTCGGCTACTTAGTGAGCCCCTGTTTTAAAATAAAGAATAAAAATACAGGGCTGAGGGTATAGCTCAGAGGTAGAATGCCCCTGGGTTCATTCTCCAACACCACCAAAAAAAAAAAAAAAAAAGTGAAAGAGAGACAGACAGACAGAAACACGGAGCGAGGGGCTTCCGCCAGCTTGGTGGTGGGAGGAGCTGGCGCACAGCGGCTGTCTCAGGAGCCCACCCTGTTTTTCCTGGTGTTCTTCCCTATTTCCGGCACCGTGGGTCACTTCAGTAAGCCAGCTTAAGCTCTGCTGTCAGCTCCAGGACGCGGGCGGCTCCTTCCCCCCCCCCCCCGCCCCACACAGCCCTCCGTCGCCCGCCACCTCTGAGTCAGCCGCCTTTTAATGGAAATACTATTCGCTGATCATTTTCATAAAAATTTCTGCTGGCCCGCTTTTGTTGCCTTTGACATTGGCCCAACTGTTGTTCTCTTCGGGTTGAGTTTGGAGTTTAAACTCGGCATGTCTTTTTGTGTTGTTCTGTTTCATTTTAGGTTTTTTGTTTGTTTGTGTTGGTATGGGGATTGAACGCCTCTGCCTCTGAGCTACACCCTCAGCCCTTTTTTATTTTTATTTATTTATTTATTCATTCATTCATTCATTTTGGTGGTACTGGGGGTGGACCCCAGAGGCTCTCTATCACCAGGCTATACTCCCAGACACATTTTATATTTTATTTGGAAATAGGGTCTCACTAAGTTGCTGAGAGCCTCACTAAGTAGCTGAGGCTGGCTTTGAACCTGTGTGATTCTCCTGCCTCAGCCTCCCAAGCGCAGGGATTACAAGCGTGCGCCACCACGCCCAGCTAACCCTCAGCCCTTTTTAAAATTTTTTTTTAAAACAGGGTCTCACTAAGTGGCTGAGGCTGGCCTCCAACCTGTGACCCTCCTGTCTTGGCCTCTCAAGACTGGGATCATAGTGTGGGCCACCGTGTTCAGCTATTTGATTTTAGCACATTTCCATTTTGACAGGAGGGGAATTCTCAGCGTCAGTGTGCTCCAGCAGTGAGCCAGCCACTCTTCACAGGCAACATTTACCCCTCCAGGGCCATCCATCGCCTGCCGCTCCCAAGAAAGCAGGAGGTAAAGGCAGCCCCTCTGGTCTGCCACTAAGCAGGCGCGGCCGGCCTCCTAGCGTCCCGAGCTCCCCTCGGCAGCTTCTATTTGCAAGGTGGGTGTTTCAGCCGACCGTCCAATCTTGCACCGAGACCATCTGTGATTTGATGAAATACCGCGTCCTCTTTCGCTCAGCGTGTGGTCAGCGCGTTTGCATGTTTAGTGGTGCCTCTTCAGAAATACAGAGGGGAGCTGACCCGTCCCTTACATCAAGACTCAATGTCCAGACTACAATCGGTAGGACACCCCCTTACCCCACTTAGGACCTCCTCGCCTCCTTCAGTTCTTCTTAAGATTGGGAACAGGCACCTGCCAACTTCCCTCCTAAAGAGAATCTTTTTCCAGCGAGGTGCTTTCAAGCCACGCCCTCCCCCAAGGAGGTTCCACCTGGCTCTGGTGGGTGAGAAAAGTCTTACTCTGTTCCTGTATAAAGCGCAGCCCTACCTCGATCTAGGCAGGCACAAACAGACACAGCGTAAACCCCAACCTGACAGGGGATCTGGGGTGTCATATTCTCAGGTGGGGGGTGAGAAAACTAGGAAACAGGTCTCAGGAAAGGCCCACAGGGGACCATTTACAAACTAAAGTAAATATAAGCATAACTGCATTATGACATATCACCACGCCTTGCTGTATTAGTGTCCCGAGTGACAGAGAAATATTATGTCTGCATTTCTTCTGATCTGCTTAGGATGCCCCTAGGTTATATCTACAAGTTGGGTACTGAGAGTCTGCTGTGCTTCTGTACCCAGAACTCACATGCACGCCCTCCAGCGTCAGAAGCCACAGGGCCGCCAGGCATGGTGACACAGGCCTGGAGTCCCGGGACATGGGAGGCTGAGACAGGAAGATCGCAGGTTTGAGGACAGCCCTGGCAATTGAGCGAGATTCTCAGAACCTGAGCAAATTTTTTTTTTATTTCAAAATTTAAAAAAATCAAAAGGGCCAGGTGTGGTGGCGCACGCTTGTAATCCCCGCGCCTGGGAGGCAGAGACAGGAGTATAGTTCAGGTTCGAAGCCAGCCGCACTGGCTTAAGAGACTCTGTTTCCAAATAAAAATATAAAATAGCCGGGTACGGTGGCGCACGCTTGTCATCCCCGCGCTTGGGAGGCGGAGACAGGAGGATCGCGCAGGTTCGAAGCCAGCCCCGCGCGCTGGCTTAGGAGACCCTGTTTCCAAATAAAAATGTAAAAATAGGTCTGGGAGTGTAGCCCTGAGGTAGAAGGGCTTCCAGGAACCCCAGTACCACCAAAAAAATTTAAAAAATAAAAATAAACAAATCAAAAGGGCTGGGGTGTATCTCAGAGATCAAATGCCCCTGGTTTACATTTTCGGTATAAACAGAAGGGAGGAGGAGGAGGAGGAGGAGGAGGAGGAGGAGGAGGAGGAGGAGGAGGAGGGGCCACTGCCATCACCAAAGGTTATGAGGCAACTTATCTAAAAACAGAGACCTATTTTTTGACATCGATGAACTAGACTCCCAGGCATCTTTCCCTTCATATTAAGCGCCCAGTGCAGCCAGCACTCTTTGCCTCGCTTTGGTCTATAACAAACAGCCTCGCTTAGTGCAAAGAGGAGGCACACGTTTAACCCTCTCAAATATGTGATATGCAATTCTTATTTTTACTAGCTTGGAGCAAAAGCTGAAAGCAAGTATTGGCGCCTGCTCCCTCTGCCAGTGCAAACACGGCTCATTCGGAGCCTCGTTTCCATTTCGTCTTTAATTTTCTTTAATCTGCGTTGGGCCTGAATGCCTCTCCAGCCTTCTGGAGAGGTAGCCCGGATTTCAAACATGGCCGTGTTGCTACCGCACATTGTCCTCAGCCACGCCGCTGCGTCCTTAGCCGGGAAGGCATGGAGTCGTCGTTTGACACACGGAGTTACGTATATATACCAGCACTGCAGAAAAGAGAAATAACTTTGCGACGGCTTCCAAGTGTAATTCTGGAGTGCGGGACGTGAGTAGAATATGCTTTCTGTCCTAAAAAAAATATCCCAGACTAGGGCAGATTTATGAATAATTGTAAAACTCAGGCAGTCTGAGAAAGTCCATGCCGCCCTGAATGGCTGCGTGTTCTCCTCCCATCTCCGCGGCCTGGGTCTCCTCCAGACCCCCAGAGGCTGCCTGACGCTGGCCTCCACGGCAAGGCCCAGGAACGCAAGCACCTGCCTCCAGCAAACCCTCTCCGATCCCCCTCATTCCCAGACACAAATTTCCATTAAAACCAGACACGGAACAGAAAGAAGCAGGGCCAGGGTATTCCGAAAGCACAGCAGATCCGCAGCCTGGCTTCATTAGACTCGCTGGCTTGTTTCCCCCCCACACATACACACACACCTCCTTCCCATGAGCCTCAGCTGCAGGTGAAACTGCTAGGATTGACCCTTGGGGCCAAACACTCAGGGAGGTAGAGGGCCCAAGGACAGAGACCCTGCTGCGGCGTGCAGAGGGACACGTGACCATCAGAGCTGGTGAGGAGCCGGGGTGCCCAGCAATGCCCAGATGGCTTTGTGAGGCCACTCTGCTGGGTGTGATGAGCCCGCCCACACTTCCCCACAGCATGCAAGAGCCATTCAGCCAGAAAGAAGAAATCGGCCCCACACTCATCATTCCTCACCCAAGTTTCACCACATACAACAGTTTCCCAGAGCACACTGAGGCTATTTCACACCCAAACACGCCCAACCTGAGGAGGGGGAAGGAACCCGGGGTGGGGGGTCGACTGCACCCTCTAGGCCTGTGTTACCCTCAAGTCGCACAACTGAGACCGGTACCCATGGGCAGACCGCCCTGGATTTTGACCCCGGTCTGTGCAGTGCTGTGGCAGCTCCTAAGCCCCACACCCAGAAGAGCGGGACCTTTCCCTTTTTCCTGGGAGCCACGCAGCCAGCGGCCAGCGTAAGCTCTGGGGGCCAAGATAACACGATTTTTCCTACAAGATCAGAGTGCATGTGGCTTCCATCAACGGGGTCCCCTTCACATTTGCTGTGTGTTTAGACCACTGGCCTCGCCCGCTCTTGTGTTTACACACGCTCCTTGAATATAAGCCCAAGTAAGCCCCTTAAGAAGCCTTAATGTGCTTCAGACTTCTCGAATATAATTTAGACTTTCAATTAAATGTGTGCTCCCGGGGGACTGGGTTGGCGGGACGCAGCTCACGCACCCCGTGGACCTGCAGAAGGTCTGGGAAGAGAATCTCCTTGAGGTTGACAGGGCTCCCGCCTGGAGGTCCGTGCGGCGTAGGGGACGGAACGGGACTGGGCTCCGCAACCCCGCTCCCTTCCTCGCCTGGGGCGGAGGGCAGGAGCATGGATGAGGGCTCACCTTTTAGCCAACGGGAGAGGAATGTGCATAGAACAAAACACACGGCCCTGGCCCTCGCGCTGAGATTCGTCGTTGTTATTAAGAAACCTTGCTATTCTTCATTCATGTTTGCGCAGCAGTGACTGAATTCGGTATAAAACTTGGTATAGCAATGAGAGCTGGGAGGAGCCGCACACATCTTATTTAACAGTTTGGGTTGTGGATCGGGCGGTTTCTCGTTTTTCTTGTTTTGCTTTGGGTACTGGGATTGAACGTCGCATTCGACCTCTGAGCTACACCCCCTGTTCTTCCTGTTTAGAAACAGGCCCTCGCTGAGTTACTGAGCGCCTCGCCGGGGTGTGGTGTCTGGCCTCCCACCTGCAGTCCTCCTGTCTCAGCCTTCAAGGACTGGAATTACAGGCCTGTTTCTTTGTTTGGGTTTGATTTTTTTTATTACAGTAGCTTCTGCCCATAGGGGAAAATACTTCAGAATGAGGAGAGTGGAATTCCCTTGTCATGTACTTGTGATAATGGCACAGACCAATCGTCCCACAAGGGGGGGACAGGCTGGAGTAGCGACAGCCCAGGCCCTGGAGCTGAAGGCCAGCCTCCTCTTCAGGGAAACGTGAATGAGCAAGAATCTTCTAGTGAAGCTTTTCCTCTGCATAAAAATCCAATTGCATCTGAACTTTCAAACAAGCATAGTTAAAAGGGTGAGCTATTCAACGACACAGGACAGTAGGGCACTGACCGTACAAGGAGCGAGTGAGCCGCGGGGATTAACTTTGTAAGACTCTGCCGTGAACCTCGGTTTTCTCTAAAAAGGGAAAGGCCAGATATTACATGTAATTTGTCCTTACCAAACTGCGCGACAATGTCTCTTAAAAGCCAGCTCACAGCAACACATTTCATTGATATCCTTTCTCTGAAACTCCAGCGGGCCTTCAAGTGATAAACCGTATTCTTCTCAAGAAACATGCAAAATAAGGAATGTGTCATCATACATCTAAATAGGGGAAGCTCCATAATATCTTTATGTCCGGGCGTGGTGGCGCACGCTTGTCATCCCAGCACTCGGGAGGCTGAGACAGGAGCATCGTGGTTCGCGGACAGCCTCGGCTACTTAGTGAGGCCCTCTGCAACTCAGTGAGACCCTGTTTCAAAAATAAAGAATTAAAAAAAATTGGGCTGGGGGTGTAGCTCGGAGGTCAAATGCCTTTAGGTTCCACCCCCAGACCTTCAAAAAAATAATAATATCTTTATGCCCGACATTGCTGCAACCCCATCTCAACAAAAGCAATGGCGTTTGTTACTTGGCAGGCAGAGTTGCAGTCTGACAGCTGATATTTTATGTTGCCCTTTAAAAGCATACAGTGACTCAAGAGGAAATTATACATGTGTTTTTCCCTCCAATTGGAAAGCCACAGATTTAGATAGAACTGAACATGTGTCATCAATGGCTCCATAGTAGTATTGGGGATAGTGTTGCCAATAGAGAAGACGCAAGGTCACAAAAGCTCTCCTCGGGTGACCAAGTGCTCTCACAGACTCCATGGGCTCCCATTCTATTCAGTCTGATCAAGCTCTGCAACAGACTTCATGGTTGCTCATTACTTTGACTCTGAACCCTCCAAGAACATTCTAGGCTGTGCTGTCCAATACGGTGGCCCCAGCCACGCGTGGTCATCGAGCACCAGGAGTGGGATGGGACGGAGATGTGCTGGAAGCGTAAACCACATGCTGGATTTTGCAGATTTAATTAAATAGAAAAGGGTAATATGGCCGGGCATGGTGGTGCACCCTTGTAATCCCTGCGCTTGAGAGGCGGAGACAGGAGGATCGCGCAGGTTCGAAGCCGGCCGTGCTGGCTTAAGAGACCCAGGTCTGGGAGTGTAGCCCAGAGGTAGAAGGGCTTCCAGGAACCCCAGTACCACCAAAAAAAAAAAAGGATAATATGAAACATCAATATCTCTACATGGATTACATGTGAAATGATAAAAATATTTTGGACATGTGCTATATTAACAATAATATTAAAATTAATTTGAACTGTTTTTTTTTCTTTTCAGCATGGCTTCCAGAACATTTCAAACTGCAGAGGAGACTCGCCTTCCGTGCCCTTTGCCCAGCCTCCTCCCTGCCTCCATACTGCAGGGTCAGAAGTGGATGGACTCACAGCCGGGCGTGGTGGCGCACGCTTGTAATCCCCGTGCTTGGGAGGCGGAGACAGGAGGATCGCGCAGGTTCGAAGCCAGCCGCGCTAGCGTAAGAGACCCTGTTTCAAAAATATAAAATAGGTCTGGGAGTGTAGCCCGGAGGTAGAAGGGCTTCCAGGAACCCCAGTACCACTAAAAAAGAAAAAAAAAAAAAAAAAAGAAGTGGATGGACTCAGCCTGCCCGGTTCTCAGGGCAGCGCAGCCCCAGGCAAGGGCTGGGCTCGCCTGTGCCTAATGCTACTCCCAGAACTGGGGCTACAGACCACCTCCCTCAAAGAGCCTTGGCTGGGATGCCTGCAGCGCCACATACACACAAGTCCAGTAAAGAAAATGCCAGCCACCATCTCCCACATCACGTTTCTCCCTGACCTTTTACAACACAGCTTTCTTCCTTATCTCTTAACGTCATACTTGGGTTGTTGTTATTGTTGTATTTATTTATTTATTTATGTATTTATTTTGGTGGTACTAGGGATGGAACCCAGGGGCTTTTCTACCTCCGGGCTATACTCCCAGACCTATTTTATACTTTATTTGGAAACAGGGTCTCACTAAGTTGCTGAGAGCTTCACTAAGTAGCTGAGGCTGGCTTCAAACCTGTGCGATCCTCCTGTCTCAGCCTCCCAAGTTCTGGGATCATAAGTATGCACCATCATGAATGGCTGTTATTGTTGCTGATATATATTGTGTCTGTGTGTGTGTATATATATATATATATATATATATATATATATATATATAGTGTTAGGATTGAACCCAAGGGCATTCTACCTCCAAGCTACATCTCTAGCCCTATTTTATTTTTTTAATTTGGAAACAGAGTCTCTTGCTAAGTGGCCGAGGCTGGTTTTAAACCTGCAATCCTCATGTTTCAGCATCCCCAAAACTGAGATTAGAGGCATGCGCCATCACGCCTGGCTGGGTTACTGAAATAGGTGTCTAGCCTAGTTCCTCTAAAACCTGGGAAGGTTCAGGCAGTGCCTGCACCCTGTGGCCCAGCCCAGGGCTCCATCTCCCCACACTCCCGGCCCCGCAGGCCTGCCTGTCCAGATCCCACACACAGCGGGTCACAGCTGGACGCCTCTGCCCTGCGGAAGCATTTCTCATCTCCCAGTGGCATGGTTCAGAATGCTCAATTCTTACAGGATGGACTTTTATTTTTACTCTACCTTGTCTCCAAGAAGGATCTGAAGTAAAATTATTCCACAGGTGCTTATAGCCCCGTGAGGGATGAACTTGTGGGCACGTTAAGAGCACATTTATGACAGGCACCCAGTGTCGCTACAAGTTTTATTATAAACTGGTTTTGCAATTTGGTTGTGAGTACTTAGAAGAAAATGCTCATTCTGCTTAATCACATTTAAGTCTTAGAAAACTGCAAAAATAAATTCAATTTCATTATAACTTCCAAACCAGTGCTCGTTTGGCCGCAAGTGGCAATTAATATCTTTCTCTCTGTTTTAACGGTGGAGGTATTGGTGGGATGTTTGAAGTTCATATAAATACTGGAAATGAGCTGGTCTAACGTACCTTCTTCACAAAAGACAGTGCTCCCCAGGTCTCAGCTTCACTGTTGTTATTTTTATTTTAAAAACCCCATAGTAAAGTAAATTTTACTGCCAGGGTCAAATAGACTAGAAAGTCCTTTTGGATACTGAAACAATTTTCCCCCCACGTTTGCTTATTTGCTTATCTGCCGTCTCGCTGCTATATCTTGCAGCACAAAAAGAGCAAGCCTTGCACAAGACAAGTTTAAACTCTGTGCAATTACAGACCCGGATTTGTCAATTGGGCAGCGGGCTCTCATCGGCACGGTGAGGTCGGATATAACCGTGATGAGAAGACATTCAAAGTAGGAAATCTTCTTAGAATGCCCTTCTCCCGACAGTCGGTTTCTTTTCAAATCGTCTTTGCTTCATTTCCCAATAAAAGAAATCTCAGCTTTTTGGTATATTTAATTAAAAGTTTTATGTTGGCATTCTAAGCATAAGTGGTTTATATTTCTCGGTGTTTCATTTTCCTGGCGCATGCTGGGCTCACTGTTCACATGCTGCTTAGACCCACGCATGGCTCAGCCAGACATCCTGGAATGCACCTCCTTGGGGCCGGGGTCCACAGCTGGCACGCTCCATGATCACCGGCCGTCCCCCGGCTCCTCAGCACAGTCTCCTTAGGTCCCTTGTCTGAAGCCTGAGACCTCCATTCGCTCTAGCTGGGGCAGAATTCCAAGCGTCAGTCCCACAGAAGCAGAGGTGGGGGGTCCCATGTCCCCGGAGTCCCTGCTTCTCCGGTGCCTGAGCTTCCCATCCCTCCACCCTCTCAACACAGCAGCAAGCTGTGAGTCTGCCGCAGTGTTCTCTGCACCTTGCAAACTTATGATCTGCCAAATCACTAGGAAACTCATCATGCTATCCTCCCCCACCCGATCCGGCTAGACACACGTGGGGCCATGCTAGGAGCACACCTGACTACACACGCGTGACTAATGAAGACCATCTAATCAGGCAAAACTCTATCGAACACTCTCTCTGTGTGGTTCTAAAGTGCTAAGTAACCTCAGCCTTCTTCCGCCCCTCCTTTCTGGTAGGCTGAGGTTAATTTAGTGGAAAAGCTACATTTGAATATGTGTATACATGTGAATACTGGACACTCAGTACTGGGAGAGAGGGAAAAGGGGAGGGGGAGGGGGCGGAGGAGGGCACCAAGAGCTGTGGGAATATCTGCCATTGTCAGCATGACCCACGTTACGGTGTGAGACTACAGAGCAGTCGCCTGAGAGTCAACACTACCAGTGAACACAGAATTCTTAACTTAGTTAATAAGAACTCCGGCCGGGTGCCGTGATGATGACTGTCATTCCAGTATACGGGAGGCTGAGACGGCAGGACTGAAAGCTGGAGACCCGCCTCAGCAACCTAGTAAGACCCTGCTTCAAAAGAAAAAGAAGCCGGGTGTGGTGGCGCACGCTTGTAATCCCAGCATTGGGGAGGCTGAGACAGGAGGATCGCGGTGTGCAGACAGCCTCAGCTACTTAGTGAGGCCCTTTGCAACTCAGTGAGACCCTGTTTCAAAATAAAGAATAAAAAAAATAGAGTTGAGGGTGTAGCTCGGAGGTAGAATGTCCCTGGGTTCCATCCCCAGTACCAAAAAGAAGAAGAAGAAGAAGAAGAAGAAGAAGAAGAAGAAGAAGAGGAGGAGGAGGAGGAGGAGGAGGAGGAGGAGGAGGAGGAGGAGGAGGAGGAGGAGGAGGAGAAAAAAAGAAGAAAAAGATAGATTAAATAAATAAATAAATAAGAAAAAGCAGGATTCTCAGTACAGTCTGGCACCTTGCTCTGCCTACGAAAATTATTAACAAAAACGTCGAATGGGAGGCAGCTCAGGTAGTCCCACAGCACCTGCCTGCCTGGGACAAGGGACTTGAATCCGGTTGTCCGCAGGCCCACAGAGGCCAAGACACCAGGCTCTCCGTTTCCAACTCTTGGCTGTACCCTCCAAGCCCGCTGCCCCTACAAGGAGCCACTGTGGCTTCCCAGGGAAAGGACAGGTCTGTAATCAAAGAGGAGATTTCCCAAAGGAGTTCTATCTCTGGCCAGAGGAGGGGCTCTGGTGTCTCGGGCTCTGGCCTCAAAGCTGGCAGCAGCCCCCGGGGATGCAAACGCGAGGAAGGAGACCGGGAGGTTCTCGGCAGGACTGCCATGGGTCACTAGGCCACCAGCTCACTGAGAGCGGCCTGGATTCCAGAGGCCCACGTCTGCACACCAAGAAAGAACAGAACTTTCCCGTCACCAAATCCAGCCACTTCGTTACATGAGGGCAACAGGTAGCTAGCAGGCTTACAACAATCTGGGATTTCTCCAGCCGCCCAGAAGAGCGTGGAGCGATATTCATCTTAGTTCACAAGGAACAGCGTTCAAGCACCAGCTGCCCCAGTCTTGTCGCGCAACTGAGGACCCTGCGCGAGCTACCCCTCCCCCGAGAGTGTACGGAAAAGCGCTCACCGCCATCGCCGCCAGTCTTTTCCTCTGCGACTTGAAACACTTGGTGAGCCACCAGAATCCACAGCCCGCCATTTCCACTGAGTGACAGAGAAGGCGGCTCTTCCCCAACAGTCGAGAATCGCCTGCCACAAGCAGGACGGTGCAGGTACCTCACTGCGTATGGCTTCACGCCAGCACAGCCCACACTCAACCTAGGTGCACACTTCTCTACTTTTACGTGAAAATCTGGGAATCTTGGCTAAACCATTAGGTCCAGTGAAAATGAGAATTTTCTAAGTGTGTGTGTGCGCGCGCGCATGTGTGTGTGTGTTCCTGGGAATTGAACACAGAGGCATTCTACCTCCACAATACACCCCCAGCTGTATTTTTTATTTCTTATTTGGAAACAGGGTCTCATTTGGTTTCTGAGAGCCTAAGTTGTCGAGAGGCTGTCTTCGAACCTGTGATCCTCGTATCTCCGCCTCCCAAGTACTGAGATTACAGGCAGGCATCACCACATTCAGCTTCCTGTTTTTAAAAAGTCACCCTGGACATTCCTGGTTTCTTTCCTAGTCATTGGAGAAATGCTTCTTTTTTAACCCGGGAGTATGTTTTGCGGAGAAAATTACTAGAATAATATGCCTAAAAGAAATCACACTGGAGACAAGAACACATATTCAATTTTCATTCTCACTAAAAATTAAATACAAAATTATATACATTTTTTTAAAGGAGACGGCTACAGATCTAGGCTTTTAAAATCTTAAGACATGCTAATGTTTTGTTCAAAGTCAGATTTGACATCAGACGTCCTCTTCTCTAGGGTCATAATTCAAAAGTGGTCAAATAGTTCAAATGGCCTACCTTACACACTCAACGAACATCTCTACGTTCACACACGGCCCTCTGGGAGAGGACAGAGTCACAGGATGAAACCTCCTTTGCGCACACTTGGGCGCACACACTGCGGTAAGGTAACAGAACCCGTACTTTCATTGTGAAATTACTGTCTCTCACACGCAATCAGGGTCCTCCCGATTAGGACCTGCCACTCTAAAAATAGGAGAACTTAAAAGTTAGTTTAAATCTAAAACTTAGACCCAGAGCTCCATTTTTAGATGCACCCTTTAATTTTTTGGTGTCGTCTGCATTTTACTTCCACTTAAATTTAGCAAAGTAATTTTAGCTCTCCCGCCTTCGGTACCTTCCCTGGATTTGAAAAGTTACAAACAGGAAGCATCGAATCCTCTCTCTCTCTCTCTCTCTCTCTCTCTCTCTCTCTCTCTCTCTCTCTCTCTCTCTTGTTTTTCTCTCTCTGCAATACTAAATTGTTTGAAATAAAGGGTAAAGTTAAAAGGGAGAGCCCACCCTGGCTGTTTAAAAAAACCTGTTCAATGATGAGCCGGCCATTGGAGATGCCGTTGTTTATTTGCAGAATAACTGTGTTGGACCAATCGCAGTGAGAAGTCAGGTCTACACTGACAACGTCTAATTCACAACTAATAACCACCCACTAACGAGAGCACTAGAAATACCAAGGAGCACACCATCACACAAGGAACCTGGGTGAGGTTGACGCGCGGCCGCTCAACTGTGTGTGAGCGGCACCAGTTATTGCGGTGACCTTCAGAGTCCCCCAAAACTCCAGCTCACAGGCTGCCACCGAGCACCGGAATGATCTGAAATTGTGCCCAAGACATTTGAATGCCTCTGTCGTGTCTCCTTATTTTTCTTGCAAGTGGGGCTCCTAAGCTTTGAATGGTTTCAGGTTCAATGTGCAGACCTCCAACATAATCTGGATGTTGGAGTATTATACTCCCTTCTATACTAAACCCCTAAGGAAAGCCCACATATCCTTATATACTGGGGAAAGAAAAAGAGGTCCCCTGGATTCTCCTGCTCGCTGGAAGGTGGAACGACAAGGTGGTGGCAAAGTACCTGCATTTAGAGGGGTTACTGCCACTGTGAGCCACCGTGACTCAGGGGCACACGCTATGACTGGGCTCTTACACCAACTTTTTTTTGTTTTTTGTTTTTTGGGTTTTTTTTTTTGGTTTTTTTTGTTTTTTTTTGTTTTGTTTTGTTTTTTTTTTGTTTTCAGTACTGGGGATGGAACCCAGGGACATTGTACTTCCAAGCTATGCCCCTAGTCCTATTTTTTGGCCTTTTAATTGTTTTTTAAAGAGGGTCTCACTGAGCTGAGAAGGGCCTCACTAGGTAGCTGAGGCTGTCCAGGAACTGCGATTCTCAGGTCTCCGCCTCCCAAAGCTGGGATTACAAGCGTGCGCCACCACACCGGGCTTAACAACTTCTGATGCAATTGACCACGGCAAAATCGTGCATCCCGGCCCCCACAAGTCTCATTAGAAACATCTAAGTGTTCCAATGTCCACACCTCCGGATTGGACGTCTATAAAAGAGGACCAGCGTTGACACTGAATGAGAGAGACAGAGTCCCCGGCACCGCAGAGCTCGGGGCTGACGCAGACCTGCTATCGTTTTCCACTGGGGAACAAGAAAGGGCTTTAGATACATTAACTCCTCTGTCCTCCTAAGGGGGGAAATAATCCCCTTTTATTTCATTTGTGCTTTTAAGATAACCAAAAAGAAAAACCCAAGCTCATATTAATTTGGGGGAAAAAAAAGTATTGAAACTTTTCTATTCCCTACCTCTACTTTCGAATATGACATATTTAATATGCCTATAATATGTAAGACTTCAAAACAGTATGTAAGTTAAAAATCATTCCTGGCATCTGTGGGAGAGGCCACACTTCTCACTTCCATGTCTGGGATTCCACTTGGAGTCTTACTGCAAATAAAATATCTGATTTTTGTAAGGTTAAAAATTCAGCAAAGAAAAAAAGTCAACAAGGTTTTGAGATTTTTCTTTTTGTAGTACCAAAATGAAACATGGAAATTGGGGGAGCGGGTTACACACAGGTGTACACACAGCCTCCTTACACTAACCATTCAATAGCAATGCTAATTTTAAACATTTCACCCAAACTGTCTATTTCAAAGCAAAAAAGGAAATAATAAAATAAAAAGGGTTGAGGGTGTAGCTTGGAGGTAGAATGCCCCTGGATTCAATCCCCAGTACCCACACACACACATCAGATTATATCAAGAACTCGAGATATGAAACATAAGTGTGAAATAAGATATCACTATTCTACTCAGAATTTCTAAAAATAAACGGAATTATAAAGCACTACACAGTTGACGTTTTTCAGTGCTCCTGGGATTTTTGTTTGTTAATATCTCAGAAGATGGAGTCCTCCCCGGCTATTTTAGTATAATTTCCAAAAGTCATTGACATGCCTCAAAACGGATTATCAAACTGCAAATAGCATTTTTATAAAAAGTACATGGCACTCTTTTAGAATTATCTATTAGCCACAAACATATATAGTTCACCAACCTGTTCCCGACAGAATTCTAATTCCAGTGACATGATTAGCTCACTAATAATTTGACACCCAGCCAGTTAATGTACCTGACTGTTCTTACTTACTATAAGGTCCGCTAAGGGGTCTGGCTTGGCCCTGATCCCACACCTGGAGCCCAGCAAACGAGGCTTGAGCCTCCCTGACAGCGCGCCATGCAGAATCTCCACCAAAGATTTTCAAAACTCATCCCAACAGCAGATAAACTCTGAGAATGTGTCTGTCACCCAGGGAAAAATAAAATGCATTGCTCCCCACACCGAAAGCGATTTAGACTTGGGAAGTTACAAAAAGAAACACGTGTGCGCTGTGAAATCTGTGGTTCGGACGCTTCCTTGAGGTCTTAAGGGGAAACCGAATCGTCTTCAGATCAATGAAGAGCCGCAAGAACCCCACAGCTGCAATAAAACCATTGAGCCCGCTCACTGGACGGGGTATCCTGCATCTGAGCCTTAAGGGTAATGAATGCGCCCATGGGGTGCCTTTGGTGAGCGTCCATATACTATATCATAGCGAGAAATGGACCAAAACTCAAGACGGCTGGCTGATTAAAAAAAAAAAGTGCAGGCTACCGTTTTAGACGTCGCATTTCCCAATTAACGAGGTAAACTGGCAGCAGGGGGACCCACCAGCCGCAGCTGGGGTCGGCGTGCGGGGCCGGGCGGAGAGGGGGAGCAGGGGCTGCAGCCCCAGGCCCGCACCTGCGGGTGGTCCCAGCGCCCCCGCCAGGCCCGGGGCAGGCCGCACAGTCGGCTCTCGGGTTTCGGGGTGCCGCTCCCCCACCCGCCGCACCCCGCGCGCGAGCCGGGCTGCGCGTCCACTGGGGGCGGCCCCACGCCGGGCCCCTCGTCCCGCAGCCGCACGCCGGGCCCCGCGCCGACTTACCGCCGCCGTCGGGGAGGGCGCTCGCACGTGTGTCCGCGCCCGGCGCCGGCGGCTCAGCCCATGGTGCGGCGCCGGCCTGGGGGCTCGGCTCGGCCAATCGCTCGGACCCGGCCCGGGCGCCAGAGGATGCGCGGGGCAGGTGCGCGGGCCGGGAGCGCGCGGGGGCGCGTGCACGCGCGTCGGGGGCGCGCCTCGGCCCCGGAGCGCGGGCAGCTTGGATCTTTTGGGTGCGGGATGCGGCTGGCTGGCAGCTCCAGGGAGGAAGAGGAGGAAGAGGGGAGGGAGAGAGGGAGAAAGGGAGGAGGAGGAGGAGGAGGAGGAGGAGGAGGAGGAGGAGGAGGAGGAGGAGGAGGAGGAGGAGGAGGAGGAGCAGCGGAAGACTCAGTCCAGGCCCCAGCAGGAGCGAGCCCAGGACCGACTCCCGGAGGGGAACCCGGCGAGTCTGAGTGCTGGAGGTGCCCGCTCCTCGGAGGCCGCTCACTTTTTATAAGAAGTCATTTTTTTTTTTCCAGCTTCAGTGACTACCATTAGACCCATGAAACATAAAAGTTAAAACTGGTTTCGAGGGCAGAAGTTGAAAGCGACCACGGGCTGCCTCGGGTGCCAATCAGAATTAGGATGAGCACGTCGTCGCGCCACGGGATGAAGAGGAGATGCGGTTCCGGGGATGCCCGGACTTCAAGGAGTCAGAGGGGAGCCGCCTTCGGCCGGAGCTCTGGGAGGAGACGGCCCCGCGGGAGGATGCCCGGACGCAGAGGAGACGCGGGGACCTAATGGACACTGGACCGCGGCACAGCTGCCCTCCGAAAGGCACTATGTCGGTCCTCAAGAAACAGCCAAGAGATGCAGCCCAGAGACTCCGCTCAGCTGCCCCGGACCCTGCGCTAAGATCTTTTAGTATCTGTGTCGATTCTGGCATGGAAATCGCGCTTACCTGATGCGGTGGTCTCTTCTCTCCTGTCCTGCCGGGGCCTTCAGGACCTTCCCTGCGAGATCTCTAGGAACCCATCCTGGAGGCTGTGAACACTCTCCCCATTCCAACAGAGTGAAAACGACCCATCTCCCTCCCTCTCCAAACTTAACAGCCAAGAATTTCAGCAAACAGCCTGAAAGAAAGCGAAATCCGCCCCCCAACCCCAGGGAAGGGAGGGAATAAGACTCCTTTAATTTGAAAAATAATAATTAAAACTCCCTCAACTTTTAAGGGCGAGCAACATAATCTATTAATTGGTCGCTATTAACATACAGTTTTATTGACTGGAGCACACAGAAGTCTGATTGTGAAGGAGTGTTTTCAATGAAAGTGGAGTTATTTTAGCTGCAGACGTGTTTACATTTCTGTGGTTTAGTCTATAACTTTCTCTTTTTCTTGCTTCAGAATTCTGCTCCATGAAGCAAAGCCCTTAGCTCCCAGACATTCCAAAAGTCTGCCAAAATAATAGAAAAAAGAGAGAGAGAGAAGGGAAAAAAACACACAGAGACCCCCATGACTGGGTCAGGTTAGGGTTGGATGTGGGCAGGCTGGGTGTGCCCCTCCCTACACACTTTCCAGTTTTAAAAAAATTAAAAAATAAAATCAAGCCTTCAGGCTCCATTTCCTGTTTGCTAAGGAAAAAATAAAAATGGATCTAAGCAGCTGAGACTGCAAACTGCCTTTTCCAGAACCTATAGGTTCTGAGGGGACCATTAACCCTGGCAGTGCCGAAATGGGGTCATTACCTGAGAATCTAAGGCATCAGGGAAGCCTTTGCCTTTCATACAGACATTCATGAAGCTACATGGTGCGTTTCACAGAAATGTCTCCAACAAGCAGGCAGGAATACTAATAGTTCACATATAAGCCTATCAATAAAAACAAATATTGAAAACAGGGTTAGCCAGACGTAGTGGCACACGCTTGTAATCCCAGTACTTGGGAGGCTGGGACAGGAGGATCATGCAGGTTCGAAGTCAGCCTCAGCTATTACTGAGGCTCTCAACAACTTAGTGAGTGAGACCCTGTTTCCAAATAAAATAGGTCTGAGAGTATAGCCCGGAGGTAGAAAGCCCCTGGGTTCCATCTCTCTAGTACCACAAAAGAAGAAAGACAGACAGACAAAGAAAGAAAGCAGAGTTTAGGGTTTTATACAGGTATATATCCTTTCCTTTCTGAGACCATGGTTCAAAGGACAGAATGCAAGTTAAAAGGTGAGGAATTAGCTGGGCATGGTGTCACACGCTTGTAATCCCTGCGCTTGGGAGGCAGAGACAAGAGGATCGCACAGGTTCAAAGCCAGCCGCGTGCACTGGCTTAAGAGACCCTGTTTCCAAATTTAAAAAAATGTAAAAATAGATCTGGGAGTGTAGCCCGGAGGTAGAAGGGCTTCCAGGAACCCCAGTACCACCAAAAAAAAAAAAAAAAGTTAGGAATTAGAGTGACATCACACGCTTCAGCCAACATTTGCAAAGCTGTGTGTGTGTGTGTGTGTGTGTGTGTGTGTGTTACACTGAAGATTTGGCTCAGAGGTATTCTACCAATGAGCTATACCCGTAGTCCTTTTCATCTATTTGTTTATTTATTTTGAAAAAGGATCTTGCTAAGCTGCTGAGCTGGCCTTGAACTTTAAGCCCCCTGTCTCAGCCTCCCAAGTACTGGGGTTATAGGCGTGCATAACCATGCTGGGCTTGACTGATCCTTGCATTAGAGTGTGCCCCCTGTTCACGGAAGTTACAATGCCGTGGGTCTTATGATCTTAAAAATACTGGAGCTGCCTCTCCCCTTATTTATCAAATGCACATCTTGATTACTTTTCTCTTTATTTCCAAATATTCCTGATCCAGGGCATTTCATTGGATTTGCAAGTCTTCCTCTTGGCTGCTAATTTACCAAACTCCCCCTAGGAAGCCCTTAACACCTCGGGGAGGTGCTTTAAAGTAAACAGGTTGTGTGCCTGTCCAGTGCCCTGGGCCCAGGGCCAGTGCTGCTCCGCCTGCGAGCTGTGCTGGCCTGCGAAGCCTCTCAGCCGTTTACCCCGCACTGTGGGCTACAGTAACACAGAGCAGTGCTGAAAATCACATTATGTGTGCTCACTGACAAGCAGGCGTGTTTTAAGAATAAGGAACTGCACTTTAACATGATTTCAACAACCCCGTTGCCATTGTTGAAAAGAGAAACAATGGGCTCAGAAAAACCACAATTTTGAAACAAGTCTTGACTCCCCTCGGCTACCTCTCTGCCATTTCTCAAAAGACCCCCCCCTCACACACACACACTCAGAATTTCCTAAAAGGCCAAAAAAAAAAAAAAAACCTCATAAACCTATTGGCAAATCTTGGATCATTAACTGAAGAATTCTCGAACACACAATCACCAAGCTTAGCATAGACCTAAATAACTACATCATCTCTTCCAAAGGACTGTGTCTTGTATTTTTAGAAAGGTTTTTGTCTAGTCCGATCCCCACCCACTACCACAGTGGTTCCTTCAGGCTGGTGCAGGACTGGGGTCAAACAGGAGGAAACTGGTTTCCATCACCAAGCAATGGGGTCACACTTACTGTCTGCCCATATAGACAGATTCCACAATTGTAACTAAGTTAACGTAATGTTTAAACGGAAGATATTGATTTAAAAAAAAAAAACACATTCCAGTAGACTTAGTATTTTCAAGTATCTCATTCATAAGATAGCCTTCCTTCTATATAAAAGTTTTGTGGCCGGTCTAATTCTTTCTAAAATCCCTTTTATCCAAAAGATGTTTTGGATTAATTTAAGTATTTGTCGCTGGATAACGTCAAGCTCCTTTTCAATGAAATGTCCTGTGTTGGGCTGTCACACCTGTTAAATATAAGCCTCCTTTTCTTTTGATATTCTGAGAGGGGCCTTAAAAGGTTTACATCCTTCAGTATGGAGATTTAATTGCTTTACCTATAATAAAAATAATCCCTATAAAATTCGGATTGTGGCTATTTCAAAGCCGAAAGAAGGATTGGATTGGGATGTGAAGGTTGCAGTTCAAAACGTCTTCCACTTTTAATATAGCCTGCGTGGTGTTCTGAGTTATAAAGCCCTGGTTATCATTTCGGAGGGTCTGGCTTTGCTGTCTTTGTGCAGGGGTCTTTGAGCTTGTTTTATGGCCTCTCAGTTCCGCATGCGCATGTGTTAAGTGTGGGAAGAACAGCAGACGGCTCGCTCTGCAGTCAAGGCTGGAAGGAAGGAGTCCTCAACTCATTCTAAATGCGGCACTGAAGTGAGGCGCCCCACACCAGTGTGTTTCTTCTGGCTTTGGTAAACTCAGATTTCGCAGGTGTTTCTGAGGACAGAGGGGAGATGAGAGCGCAGGCCTCTCTCAGCAGTCAGCTGGGAGCTGCTTTTCCTCAGGGAAATGGGCTGGGCAGGGCCAAAGCTCAAGTCTAGAGCCCCTGGAGAAAGGCCCCTGTCCCATGCATTCTGAGTCCCACGGTCCCTCAGAACAGTCCTTTGAAGCTGGGCGTGGTGGTGCACGCTTGTCATCCCAGCATTTCGGAAGCTGTGACAGGAGCCTTCTCTCGGAGTCCTCAGCCCGCTACCAGGCCTTGCGCCTCTCCCTTCTCATGGCAGCTGACAGGTCAGTTCCAAGCGTCCCGGCCCCTCCGGGCAGCCCGTTCCGCGCAGCTCTCCCCTCTGAAGCCCTCTTTCCATCAGCATCAGATGCGGTTCCTCTCCGTGCAGCACACAGCAGTTCTCAATCATGTGCGGTGACCACAAACTGCTCCGTAAAATTACATAATGCATAATTCCTATCAACCTGCATCACACACAGGACAAGTTGATAGAAAACACACATAGCATCTGTCAGCGGGCCCGGCAGCGGGTTGTACAAAATTGGGGGTGGGGGGGGGCTCTATTTGTATTTTTAAAGCGGAATTAGCTGGACTGCGTGGAAATCTGCCCCGCCCCTCCGATGATTATACCTGGGCAATGTGCTTTGAGTTTCATGGACTGAGACACTAACTCCATCAGAGAACAATCATGTTACGGTAATCCCTGGATTTTCATAACATGATTCCTCATGACTGTGAAAATTGTTGCGCTTTTAGAAAATTGGGACATTTTCTTCTCAACTGTTTTTTTTGTATTGATAAAGGCATTGATGGAACAGTCCATTCATTCAAATAAAATCAGTGTATTAATGGCTCCCCCTTTGTGCTCTAGGATAGCAAATCATTATTGGATTATGGATGACCCAATATAATTTTCATGGGTAAAATCAGATCCATTTCATATGGCATAATTGGTGAGGAGTGAGAACAGGGATCCCTCCCATCAGCCACAAGGCCCAAGGCGCAGCGCCCCACAGAAGCCACGATGTGCGCGGCAGCTGTGAAGAAAACCTCAAGTCTGCTGAACACAGGGCCTCCCGGGAAGAAGTGGCTCTTCACGCCCTAGTGTTTGGTGTAGTGACGGACTGACACACTGAAACTGGAAATTCCACTTTCCAGCCAGGTACTGCTAGTGAGAGAGGCTGAGGCAGAAGGATTGCTTGAGAACAGAGTTCAAGACCATGATAAGAAAGAAAGAAAGAAAGAAAGAAAGAAAGAAAGAAAGAAAGAAAGAGAGAAAGAAGGAAAGAAGAGAGGAGAAGAGGAGGAGGAGGGAGAGAAAAGGAAAGTAAGTTATCTAGCATGGCAGCATACTCTGATAATCTCTATACTTAGGATAGTGAGACAGAGACAGGAGGATCACAGGTTTGAAGCCAGCCTTGGCAATTAAGCAAGACTTTTGGCAACTTAGTAAGATCTGGATTCAAAATAAAAAATAAGAAAAAGGGTTGGGAGTGTGGCTCGGCTCCTGGGTTCAACTCCCAGGAAGGGGGGAAGAGAGAGGAGGAGGAGGAGGAGGAGGAGGAGGAGGAGGAGGAGGAGGAGGGTGGGAGGGGAGGGGAGGGGAGGAAGAAAAGAAAAGAAAAAACAAGTGGGTCTTGGAACTCTGCCCTTGGCCGGCCCTACCTCTAGGAGTCACCGTGGGCTCTACTGAATTCCGCAAGGCCCTTGGCACCGGCTCTGTCTATTGCCAGGGCAGCCCTATGCCTTCACAACTGGCCGCTGCAGTCTCCCTATAGCCACAGCCAGGTCTAAGAGCCTGCAGGATTGCCTCCCTCTGAGAAGGTAGATGGCAGATGCACTTGGTTGGTGTCGAGATGAGAATTGGAAAATGGCCCCCCACGCCTCTTCTCTCTGGCTTTGCCAGGGCACACCTTCACCTGGAATGCTGTTTGTTACCTGACTACCCACCTGGAGGCGGGAGGGAGGCCAGCCACTGCTCCAGGAGAAGGTCGAGGTGCAAAGCAGGATCCCAGAGCAGGCCAGGAGCTGCCTTTCCTAAGACTCCCTCACTTCCATAGCACTGCCAAAGCCTGGATGATTTGCTCAGGGAGGGCTCCCAAGGTGTAGACAAAACGTGAGTCCTGCTTGCCATCAAGCTAGGATGATAGATTGGACTCGGGCAGGCAGAGATAATTGAGAGGAAGCCTGGTCCTACAGAATCCCACAGAGGCTTGCGAAAGACAAACAGAGGAGTGGTGAATTAGAAATCTGGGGCACAGGCAAAGTGAGGCCAGCACTCTAGAGAGAAGGAGATTCTTACATCAAACCCCTAATAAGGGCCCTGGAAGGTCCTGCGCTCCAGAGCTGGGGTACAGAGGTGCCTGAGTGATCATCTTTGGAGTGGATTCAGAGGTGACATCCCAGGGTCCCACTGCAAAAAATCAAGGTCTCGGTCAACTCCGTAAGTCAACCTCTGGACCTGTAGGCTGGGATGGGTAGGGGATGCAGCCAAGCCTGGGCGTTTGACACCCAGCATGGCGAGACACCACTAGACACCAGGAGACACCAAGACAAGCTCCGGGCGAGTTGGATCAACCACAGTCTCAGCCACAAACAGGGTGGGTGGCAACGATGGGGACGAGGGACCGTCCCCAGACACCCGAGCACATTGTGTCTGAGGACCTCGTTCCCTCCAGGAGACAGATGCTTCTCCAAGTGTGGTCCCTGGATTGGTACCAGTCTGCGAAATGTGTTACCAGTCCTGACAAGATAAGCCCAGAAATTGAGAGGAAGCGTGGAAAAACTTCTGCAGCTATCTGACAGCCTGGTTTTATGTCTGCTCAACCTAATAATGAAAACATCTGAGTTCGGATTTCTTATGTCTTTTTTCATTTTTCTCTGGTAACTTATTTTTCTTATATTTTACAAAATATCCATTAGCAACATACTGGAAATGTGAAAACAAGCAATGAACTGGCTTTTCACCAAGAAGAGATTGAAAAACAACACGATCGGCCATATTAATCCAATGTGCCCGGCACCATCTTGAGGAGAGCCCAGGGGAGGGTTCCAGAGCCTTCTATTCAGGAGCGACCCAGGTCTGCATAAATAGGCTAATGACTACATCGGACTGAAAACTCTAAGCCCGATCTGGTTATAAAGTTAATGTTGTTCCTGCTAAACAACAGGTGGGGCCTAGGACAAAGCTCAGAGTCACTGAAAAAACTTACATTTCTCTGCACATAAAAGTGGTGGCATGAGTTAAGATTTGTGGCTCCTTTAGACAAGCAACTGGCCCTCCCACCATCTGGGTCCAGATTGTTTTTCCAATTTTTTTTTTTTTTTTGGTGCATTACTGGGGATGAAACCCAGGGGCATTCTACCTCTGAGCTACACCTCTAGCCCTATATTTTGTTTGTTTGTTTGTTTTTTTATTTTTTTATTTTTGGTGGTACTGGGGATGGAACCCAGGGGCCTTCTACCTCCGGGCTACACTCCCAGACCTATTTTATATTTTATTTGGAAACAGGGTCTCTTAAGCCAGCTGAGTCTGGCTTCGAACCTGCATGATCCTCCTGTCTCAGCCTCCCAAGCACCGGGATTACAAGTGTGTGCCACCACGCCCAGCTTAGCCCTATGTTTTTTATTCTTTACTTTGAAACAAGGTCTCATTGAGTTGCAAAGGGCCTCACTAAGTAGCAAGGGTGTCTGCAAACCGTGATCCTCCTGTCTCTGCCTCCTGAATGCTGGGATTACAAGTGTGCGCCACCACACCTCATTTTCTTCCCAATTTTTTAGTCATGAATCTCCCAGGCATTCCAAATTGACGTCACCAATCCTCTGCCCTGCCTACCATCTTCATTTTTGTAGTATCCAGCAAAGCATCTGAAAGATAATCCATCTTAATAGATGTATACTGATACGTAGCCCGGAGGTAGAAAAGCCCCTGGGTTCCACCCTTAGTACCACAAAAAAAAAGAAAAATAAATAAATAAAATAAAATACACTGGAGATAAAAACTAAACATAATGTGCTTTGTGTGTGTTTTCTCTCTCCATATATATATTTATATATATGTATACACACATATATGTGTTCGTATGTATGTATCTATACATATACTATAGATGTATAGATAATATGCCATATAGCGGGGCGTGGTGGCGTACGCTTGTAATCCCAGCACTTGGGAGGCTGAGACAGGGGTATCGCACAGGTTCGAAGCCAACCTCAGCTACTTAGTGAGGCTCTCAGCAACTTAGTGAGGCCCTGTTTCCAAATAAAGTATAAAATAGATCTGGGAGTATAGCCCGGAGGTAGAAAGCCCCTGGGTTCCAACTCCAGCACCTAAAAATAAAAAGATAATATACCATATATGAATATATACAGCTATATATATGTATATACATATAGCCATATATATGTTATGTATGTATCTATATAGCAGAAACTATATTGCTGTTATCAAAAGATAAAAAAATATATATATACCCATATAGAGCTGAACATATATATTCTCTTAACTCCTGTGGGGGAGGCCAGCCAATTTGCATAAATTCTATTAATCTCTCAGATCCAGAGTTCTGCTCATTTAAAACCATATTCAAGAAACGATTCCAGACCAATTCACTCAACAGCCCACCAGGCTCCAGATAGGAGCGGCGGACAGCGAGCCGAGGTGAGCCGCTGCGGATCAGCCCAGAGGAATTCGGCATATTTCTCGGCGCAGGGAGCATCTAAAGCTCCCAGAAGCTGGGCTCAGCACACCCTGCAGGGACTCAGAGCGGAGCTCAAAAACAGAAAAGAAATACGCCAGCCTCACGGCCGAGGGCATAACAGCGGTGCCATATTGCTACCGGCGGCAACAGCAGGGAATTCACCGAGTCCACGACAGCTCCATCTGCGCACTCAAGAACAGTGAGTCAAATTGTGGCCCCTAGAGGAGAAATCCCAGTACCGTACTCCCAGGGACTTGACCCAGTGGGGGAGTGGCAGTGGTAGAGATATCACACCATAGGAGAACACCCAACCTGGCACTCCCATGGTCTAAAGCAGCCTCGATTGACTCCCAGGGTCTGAGACTCTGCGATACAACCCAGTAAAATAGTAGTGGGGACCGAGATACCACAGACTCGAGATCCAGAGCACCTTAAGTGAAGTCGTAGTGACCCAGGGAAGAACCCAGAGAAGGCACAAACTTCGGAAGTCATGGGAAAGAGGAATAACAATGGAGCAATGAATGCCTACAACCCCACAACATCAGAACATGATAAAACAGAAATTCAGAGATTTCTAGAAGATCAAATCAGGAAAATAACTGTAGAAATAATAGAGGTGTTTCAAAAAGAATTCAGAGAGAGCCAAAGAGAGATAAAGGATGCAATTAATGAAGTAAAGGCCCCAATTCAAAGCACAAACAACCGATTAGACCACATGGAGATTAGAATCTCGCTCTTAGAAGATGATTAATCCAAAAATGAACGCATAGTTTCTAATTTAGAAAAAATTATCCGACAGCAGGAATCTGACATTGAAGAAATATGGGCCCATTTTAAGAGAGCTAACCTAAGAATAATTGGAATAGAGGAGAGAAAAGAAGGTGAAACCAAAGGGATCAACAATCTTTTCAAGGAAGTAATAGCAGAAAATTTTCCAAACGTAGAGCAAGAGGTCGATACACAGGTCCAGGAAACTTATAGAACTCCCTTTAGACAGGATCAGAGAAGAGGATCCCCACGCCACATAATTGTCAAAATGACCAATGTGGAAGCCAAGCAGAGAATCTTAAAGGCAACAAAAACAAAGGGCCAAGTGACATTCGGAGGCAAACCAATTAGAATCACTCCAGACTTCCCAAACCAAGTCATGAGAGCCAGAAGGGCTTGGAGTAACATATTCCAAACTCTGAAAGAAAACAACTACCAGCCAAAAAGTTCCTACCCAGCAAAACTTTCTATCAAATTAGATGGAGAAATAAGAAGCTTCCATGACACTATGTCTTCAAAAGCAGCGCTAGAGAAAATACTCAAAGAGATTAACTACAAAGAAGAAATAGGTAACATACACCAGAACCAGAGAAACAAGATTTTCCATCCAACAGACAACTAAGATTGGTTATCTGTGGAGATTCATTATTTATGTTAGTCTTTTACCTATCTCTAAATTGTATTGTTTGCTTTTATTGTTGCTAATTTTTAGGATTTCTAGTTGGAATATTAATATACCTTCAGATATAGCATTTGGAAATATTTTATCCCATTCTATCAGTAACTTTTACCTCTGTTTACATTGTCTTTGGATATACAGTATTTTTTTATTTTTTAGGGAGTTTATTTACCCTTTTGTTGCCTTGCCATTGAAATCATATCCAAGAAATCACTGCCAATTTCAATGTTGTGAGGTTTTATGACCCAGATTTTCTTCTAAAAGTTTATAGTTTTAAGATTTATATTTAGGTCTTTTATCTATTTTGAGTTAATATTTGTATATGGTGTTAGGTAAGGGTCCAATTTTATTCTTTTTCATGTAATTATTATTTTTCAACAATATTTAGTTAAAAGACTAGCATTTCCTCCACCAAATGTTCGTGGAAACCTTGTCAAAAATAACTTGACAATATATGGAAGAATTTATCTCTAGGCTTTTATTTAACTCCAATGGTTTATATATCTGCCTTTAGAACAGTACTACACTGTTTCAATTATTGTAGCTTTATATGGTTTGAAATCAGAAAATATACATCTTCTAGTTTTGTTCTTCTTTGAGATTGTTTTGGGTATCTAGAGTCCATATTCCATATCAGGATAGATTTTTTCTGAAAAATAAATAAATAAATGTATGATAGTTTCACCTAAAAAAAAAGAAAAAAATATTCTCTGGTAAGAAAGAAAGCAAAAAGAAATATTGAAATGTTATCTTTAACTCTTCAAAAGCTTGGTATCAGACAAATGAAACTGTTATGTGTGATTATCATCATTAATATTGGATAAATTGCTATAAAACTAGATGTCAACCACTAAGCCAAGCATGGGAAGGAGGGATGGGGAGGGAACGGGGTGGGGATCGGGTAGGGGCTAACTGGGCGATGTGTGCATGTATGTCTACAAAAGTATTTTCTTTATACCATTATGATGTATGAATACATTGCACCAATAAAAAATAAATTAAAAAATAAAAATAAAATAAATAAAATAATAAAGAATAATAAAAAAAAGAAACTATTCCAAACCCTCATCGTGGATAGAAAGCCCCAGAACTCAGGGCCTTGCAGCCCAGTTCCAAAGAAAAGAACATGGGAACTCCCCCCAGGCGCTGGGTTTGAAGGCGTGGTTTTCCTCAGCGCAGTTTCTTCTGGGCCACGGTGGAGCGCCAAATTGCTAATGGATGGTCGACTTAACTGTCCACTTACCCTCGCCAACTGAGGGGCAGTGCGTGAAACACTGGTTATGGTCCCCGGAGCCAGAAGAAGCCCCGCAGCTCCCTGTCCCCTGGTGCGCCCCTCCCTCGTCCCTCTCTGTGGCTCTGAGGTCCTCCCCGTGGGCTCCAGCACACCCCGTCCATCCCCAAACCCCACTGTGGCCTGCGAAGCTGGCTGTGGGTTCCTAGGGCTCCATCCCCAAAGCAGTTACATTCTCCCACCACCAAAGTCACTGGGCCATTTTTTTTTTTTAACAATCCTTGGAAGTGATCCCAGCTCAAGAACGAACGAAACTCAACACTCAGCCAAATACAACTTTTGAATAATTTAAATGAGAGCTACTCGGTCTTTTGAAAACAACTCCAACCCTGAGCTCTCTGGTGCAAACAGGAAAAAAAAATGCACCCATGTGCAGAATTTGAGCCCGTGCAGATGGCGTGTTTAGCGCCGCGGCCTGGTTCCTGGGTTAGCAGAAGCGTCCTCCCGCCTCTGGGCCGCGGAGGGTCCCCACGGCTGCACCTTGGGCAGATCGGGCACCGAGTTCTGCTCCTGGCAAGATCTCCAGGTTATGTGACAGCTGAATCCCTCAGCCGATTTTCCTGGGGTTTCAGTTCTCCGTGTTAAAAACAGACACATGAGAAACTTGGCCTGGTCTTTCTTTGGCCAGGATGCCCTTTGCTTTCAGAAGAATCTGCCACCTGAGAGATAAGAAATGGAACGTTTAAATATTGCCTGAAGAAGAATAAAGCTTAGTGGGGCCACTGCAGAGAAATGTCCTTCCTCCTGGGGCCCAGCTCTGCAGGACACATAACCACAGGATTTTCCTTTGCGCCGCTGTGTGTGTTAGCGAGGACGACGTGAGGAAGGGATTAGCACTGAGCGCTGCATGCAAGGAGGGTTATACGTGATCGAGAACTAAGTGACCTGCGTTCCAAGAACTGACTCCCTCCTAAGAAAGTTAGGGCGCCTCCACGGGCACCCCAAAGAGGCCGGCTGAGTTAAGGATGATGGAAAGAGAACCCAGTCCATTGAAGAGTTTAGCTGCAGGGAAATCTTTTTAGATGCCTCCGCCATAAGTGGGTGAGAGTACTTGCAATGTCCTCTCTTCACTCCACGTCAATGCACCCGCAGGTGCAGAGCCCAGGCTGTGCAGCAGGCCAGGCACTGAGGGTGAAAAGGTGCAGTGACCCCTGCCCTCCGGAAAAATGGGGTCATCTGGGTGTCTTTCCAGAGCCCTGTGACAAGTGTCGCAAGAGGGAGAAACTGGGACCAGTCACAAGACTCACCCCTTAGCATCTAGCTGCAAGGCTCAGTGTGTTCAGCAGGACCACTGAGTTTTAAGTGAGCCCGAATTCTACCTGTCTAGGAAGCTCTCAGTGAGCACCCAAGAAAATTTAAGCGCAACCGACCTTTCCCACTGACGCCAACGTCATGAACACGAGGTCACTGTGACGATGAGCAGGACTTCGTTCAGACACATTTTAGAAAGCTGAACTCCGTATCGTAGAAACGTTAATTTTTGTCTTTACCATAAAATCTGGGCATACAAGCTTCAATTGAAAGGAAAGAATAAGATATATTTGATATAATTTCTTAGCGCATATTTGGATTCTCGTTAGGTTTATTGATTCAAGAATTGAGAATTCAATTCGAGTTTTATAATAGAAGTATGATTTTGTATATCTTTAGTAATAAAGCTAGTAATCCTTCTGAAAGAGCTGGTAACAATATAAGAAAGAGATAAAGTGCTGGGGCCTGAGACTGTTAAGATAATTGGATATAAATTCAAAAGTGAAATGACGTTTCTAGACTCTCTTGCCCCACAAAAAAATTTCTTATTTCCTTGAGATTACTCCAGTCTCCTTCTCCCACCGCAGGCTTCTCAGCTCCCGAGGCCAGCTTCCTTCTCGCTCTCATGAATCTTGCCCCAGCTGCCAGGGCGTCTTTTCCCTTAGAGCAGGACTTTTCAAAATCACCAGCCTGTGCGTCCTTTTTCTGTTTCTCAAACTCTCTGGAACACCACCGAGTTTAGGAATTTAAAAATGACTGTTGGGTCATGGATTTAAATCACCCCCGAAACAATTCAGACGCAGTCAGTTTTCCTACAGTTCATGTATTACCAATGAGCAAAGCACACAGTTTAAAAAAAAAAAAGTTGAACTGGGTGAGTGTGGTGGCCTAAGTCTATGATCCCAGTAAGTGGGAGGCTGAGACAGGAGGGTTGTGGGTTGAGAGCAGCCTCGGCAACAGCAGCGCCTCAGGAACCTGGTGAGATCCTGTTTCAAAATAAAAAGTAAACAGGGGGTGTAGCTCAGAGATAGAAAGCCCCTGGATTCAATCCCCAGTCTCCCTCTCTCTCTCTCTCTCTCTCTCTCTCACACACACACACACACACACACACACACACACACACACACACACAGAGTTATGGGTAAATTAACCAACTCTGGAAAATCAAGAATTCTACCTGAGTTCTGTAATATAATGATGATGGTTTTTTTTTTTTTTTTTTTTTTTTTTGGCGGTAGTGGGGATGGGACCCAGGGGCATTCTACCTCTGAACTACACCCCAAACCCTAATTTTTATTATTTATTTTGAAACAGGGTCTCACTGAGTTACAGAGGGCCTCACTAAGTAGCTGAGGCTGTCTGCGAACCACGATCCTCCTGTCTCAGCCTGCTGAATGCTGGGATTATAAGCATGTGCCACCGCGCCCGGCGAATGATGATTTTGTGTGTGTGTGTGGTACTGGGGTTCCTGGAAGCCCTTCTACCTCCGGGCTACACTCCCAGACCTATTTTTACATTTTTATTTGGAAACAGGGTCTCCTAAGCCAGTGCGCGATCCTCCTGTCTCTGCCTCCCAAGCGCGGGGATTACAAGCGTGCGCCACCACGCCCAGCGAATGATGATTTTTAATAAAAGGCTAGCAATAGACCCTAAAAAAAGCTTGGGACACAAACACCAATTAAGTTCTCAGGCTTTACAATTCTGGTTAGCAGGCACATGGGTAACAATCTATGGGACGTGTTTTAAATAAAATGGGGGTAGGGGCAGAAAATAAAAATATGCAAAGGTATTATTTTATCAGTATCATCACTCATTGGAAGTTTATTTTCATAAACCATGTTCATTACTTCTGTTTCGCTGTTTTTTTCAGATGGAAACTAAAATCCACCTTCACTTTTGTGAGGAAACATTTTATTTTTGATGGACAGTGTACACAGCCCTGTCTATTTCTTCTTTAGAAATTACTTTTCTATATTATTGTTACTCTTACTTGTCAATCACATTGTGAAGGAAACAAAATTCAGTTCCCTAAAGTTGTGGAAGGTTTTGGGTGCGATTAAACAAAACAACTTCCAAAGACCAAAGTAGGAATCCTCCCTGGGCCTGTGGCTCAGCTTACAAGGACACAGACTGCTTGGTCTCACCTCCCCAGAATCTCATCTTATCATGAAAGTTCAAAGAGCTCATTTGTAAGCCGGGCGTGGTGGGCACGCTTGTCATCCCCGCGCTTGGGAGGCGGAGACAGGAGGATCGCGCAGGTTCGAAGCCAGCCGCGCTGGCTTAAGAGACCCTGTTTCCAAATAAAAAATATAAAATAGGTCTGGGAGTGTAGCCCGGAGGTAGAAGGGCTTCCAGGAACCCCAGTACCACAAAAAAAAAAAAAAATAGTATGTATATGAGTTGGGATGTGTGTGTGTGTGTGTGTGTGTGTGTGTGTGTGTGTGTTTATGTGGATATATACACATATGTATATATATGGGAATTAGGAGATATGTGCATTAAGAATTTCTCAGGGTAATTGGGTGATGTGTGCATGTAGGTCTCCACAAGTCTTTTATCTCATTAAGATGTATGACTACAATGTACCAATAAAAAAATTTAAAAAAAGAATTTCTTCACTTTCCTTCATTTTAACTGGAATGAGCCCCATACACAAGAGAGCCGGCCCCTGGTAATAGAGTGACTTATTGTTTTATTCCTCAAAAGCTATTTCACCTAACAAAGCACATTTCAACATCAGCTGAACAGGCTCCTTTGGGACCTGCGAGGCTGCTCTGCCCTCGCCGTCTGCAGCGAACCACACCTCTCTAGAAATACTCATTTTCTTAATGAAAACCATATTAAAAAGAAGAAGAAGACGTTTGCATGCCGGCTGCGACGCCTGGACAATCTTCATGTCAGCTTCAGATGACACATGTCTTATGAAAGTCTAGGGCCCCAGCTCGTCTGGCAGAGAGAGCTCTGTCCCACATCTTTGTGAGAAAGAAGGACAAAACTTCTGTTTTTGGCATTTTATATTGGAGTCTGTTTTAAGCGAGGAGAGAGAGAAAAAAAATAGCAACGTAGAGTCTAGACAGACGAGATGGGGTAAAATCTGGAAGCCATTTACCCGGCAAGGGCGGCGCGGCGGACGGCAGCGGATCGCCTTACACTGCCTAATTACACATGAAAAATGTACACAGCACTGTTCTCCGCTGCCCGGAAGATAGATGTGTGCATGGCGCCTTGGGACGTGGCCGCTGAACCAACTGCACATTGGGGTGTGGGGGATCCGGCGCGTGCGTTAGGCGACAGGGTGGCTTCGGGGCTTTGTTTCTAGGGAAGCAGATATTCCGCTTACCTGCCCCAGGAAGGAAGGGAGGGAGGGAGGGAGGCAGGCAGTCAGGCTATTTCAGGAAGGAAGATTGACTTAGTGTTTTCTTCAATTTTGCAAATGAACTCATTCCTTGAAGAGCATTTAGATGTTGAAGTAGGTTATTGTGAGATGAAATTAGGTTTCTACTGCAAAGTCCACCTATCCTTTTTTTTTTTTTTATGGTGGTACTGGGGTTCCTGGAAGCCCTTCTACCTCCGGGCTACACTCCCAGACCTATTTTATATATTTTTTCTTATTTGGAAACAGGGTCTCTTAAGCCAGCGAGCCTGGCTCCGAACCAGCGCGATCCTCCTGTCTCCACCTCCCAAGCACCAGGATTACAAGTTTGCCCACCACGCCCGGCCTAGAGTCCACCTATTCTTAAGATCAAGACCACTGAGCCCAGAGGGCTTGTTTTAGCCTCTAAGTTATGGCTTGTATTGGCCTGAGCAATGGCCACTTCTGAACCATCAGCCTGGCCAGCTCGCCATCATGGCCCTCTTGCTGGATGTGGGGTGTACTTCTGCATTCTAGGCAGGACAGTGTTGGTTGGTTGGTTGGTTGGTTGGTTGGTTGGTTGGTTGGTTGTTTGGTTGGTTGGTTTAAGAATCCTTTAATACAAGCCAGCCATGGTGGCGCATGCCCGTAATCCTAGCATTTGGGAGGCCGAGACAGGAGGATCGCAGTTTGCGGACAGCCTCAGCTCCTTAGTGAGGCCCTTTGCAACTCAGTGAGACCGTGTCTCAAATTAAGAATAAAAATTATGGCTGGGGTATAGCTTGGAAGTAGAATGCGCCTAGGTTTCACCCCCAGTACTGCAAAAAAATATATATATATATTATTTTTCACAGATATTAGCACTCAGTTGCAGAACATTCCTGGGATCTAAGAAAGATAGAAAGTCATAGCCAGGCACCAGACCTGCAGGGGATGAAGCTCTAAGGCTGCACTGTCCTTCATAAAGAGAAATAAAAGCAGACAAGAAATTTCAAATCTAGCCTTCACTGACATGGAGAGCAGAACGAACCATGTCTGTGGGGTGTGTGTGTGTGTGTGTGTGTGTGTGTGTGTGTGTGTGTGTAAGAGTCAAAGGGAGACAGAAAAAGAAAAGGCAACTAAAATATGGCTAAAGAGAGAAAATTATTTAATGACTTCTCTAAGTTTTCACAGGGGCATTTATTTATTTATTTATTTTATTTTTTTGTATGTGTGGTGCTGAGGATTGAACCCAGGGGCATTCTACCTCTGAGTATTTATATTTATTTATTTATTATTTATTTATTTTTGCAGTACTAGGAATGGAACTCAGGGGCATTCTACCTCTGAGCTACTTTTTATTCTTTGTTTTGAAACAGAGTCTCACTGAGTTGCAAAAGGCCTCACTAAGTAGCTGAGGCTGTCTATGAACCTCAATCCTCCTGTCTCAGTCTCCTAGATGCTGGGATGACAAGCGTGCACCACCACGCCTGGCTTATTCTTTATTATTATTATTACTATTATTATTATTATTTTATTGGTGCATTGTAATCATACATCACATTGGAATACAAGACTTGAGAAGATATACAAGCACACATCATCCAATTAGCCCTCATCCAGCCCCATCCCATTCCCTCCCCCTCCCTCGATCCCATGCTTGTTTGGTGATTAACTTTGATACATTTGTTTATGTACCTCCTGAGTTTTAAAGAGGCTCCATCCTCCCCTATTCCATACCCTCCGATTGGTCACCTTAATTGCTTCACTATAGGGTCCTTTCTATAGCTCGACCTCTTCCTGTTGCCCCTTTCCTCCTAGTTTTTGCTGATTAGGGGAAGCATCTGATTTTTATTTTCTGTGATATTTCTCTGTGCATGCGCGTTGCAAGTACCGATCCCACTCTTGACGACCCCAGTAGTGGCCTGGCTACCCGGTGGACTGATCCAGACCTCGCTGGCTCAAGCAGCGGCCTTGCCTCATGGGAGGCCCCGATTCTGGTCTCGCTGGCCCCGACACCAGCCTAACCCCTCGGCTGGCTCCGATCCCGGCCTCGGAGGCCCCAGTAGTGGCCTTGCCTCACTAAGTTTCAGAGAGCCTCACTAAGTAGCTGAGGCTGGCCACAAACCGCGATCCTTCCGTCTCAGCCTCCCAACTACTAGGATTACAAGGGCGCACCACCATGACCGGCTTCACAGTGGCATTTATGATAGAAGCCTGAAAAGTAATTTCAGAAGAAATTCTGTTTTTAGAATTACATGTGATCTGCCAGCATGCAGAATTTGCTTTTATACTGTCAACAAAGTTTTCTTGCCTTCTACCTTCCTTTCTCCAAATCTTTGTGTTGGACTTTAATGTGTGCTCTACCTCTGAGCAATACCCCCAGCCCTATTTTTATTCTTTATTTTGAAACAGGGTCTCACTGAGTTGCAAAGGGCCTCACTAAGTAGCTGAGGCTGTTTGCGAACCATGATCCTCCTGTCTCAGCTTCCTGAATGCTGGGATTACAAGTGTGCGCCGCCATGCCCAGCTGAAATAATTTTTTTTTTTTGCGGGTCTGGGGATGGAACCCAGGGTCATTCGACCTCGGAGCTACACCCCCTGCCCTATTTTTTAAATTCTTTATCTCGAAACCAGGTCTCGCTGAGTTGCAGGGCCTCACTTAGTAGCTGAGGCTGTCCGTGAACTGTGATCCCCTGGTATAAGCCTCCCGAATGCTGGGATGACACGTGCGCCACCACGCCCGGCTTGAAATAAGAATTTTTTTTTTTTTTTTTTTTTTTGGTGGTACTGGGGTTCCTGGAAGCCCTTCTACCTCTGGGCTACACTCCCAGACCTATTTTTATATTTTTATTTAGAAACAGGGTCTCCTAAGCCAGCGCGCGCGGCTGGCTTCGAACCTGCACGATCCTCCTGTCTCCGCCTCCCAAGCGCGAGGATTACAAGCGTGCGCCGCCACGCCCGGCTGAAATAAGAATTAAAATGAAGGGAATGCAGCTCAATGATAGAGGGAACCTGGCTCCAATCCTCAGTACAAGGAGAGGGGGGGAGAGGAGAGGAGAGGAGAGGAGAGGAGAGGAGAGGAGAGGAGAGGAGAGGAGAGGAGAGGGAGAGAGGGAAGGAAGGAAGGAAGGAAGGAAGGAAGGAAGGAAGGAAGGAAGGAAGGAAGGGAAGGAAGGAAAAAAGGGAGGAAGGGAGGGCGAGCCACAGAAAGCCTTGCACAGCAGGGGGATGTTTGCTGATACCAAGGTCCCATCCCCCTTGGCCGCTGTCCTGGCCCACCTGAAGCAGGGTTTGACAGGAGGCCCAAGCAGAAGCTTCTAGACTGTATATGGCCTTCCCCACCCACAGCTGAGGTTGTGTCTTCTCTTGTAGATGGCCCCTCCACCCACCGGCAGGGACCCCTTCCATTTGGGTGTCAGGGACCTCTGTGGAGGTCTAGTGTTGTCTGTGAAATGTTTCTTAATTCATAAAACAGGACACAGTCATGGTATCTAGGGAGGGGTAGTTCCAGGACCCTGTGGATACCCAAATGCACAGATGCTCATGTTCCTGGCACTAAATGAGGTCACATTTATGCTGAGCCTAAGCACATGCTCCTGTATACTTTAAGGCACATCCATCACTTGTAGTCTCCAAAACGATGAAAATATTCTGTAAATAGTTGTTTTACTATATTGTTTAGGGACTCATGATGTCATGGTTTGGATATGGGACATCCCAAAAAAAGCCCATATGTCGCAACACAATATTCAGAGTGAAAAAATGGAATTAGGGTTCTAATCTTATTAGTGGATAAATCCATTGAAAGGTTAATCGTGTGAATGGGTTTACTGGTGGTGACTCGGGCAGATGGGGCACTGCTGGGGAAGGCATGTTGCTGGGGATGGGGCCGTGGGGAGCATATCTGCTCCCGCCACTCACTGACACGCCCTCTCTGCTTTGTGGCTACTGAGATAAGCCATTGTCTTGCCGCACACCCCTCCACCGCCATGATGCTGGCCTTGGAGTTGGCCAACTATGGACTGCACCTCTGAAGTCCTGAGCCAAATAAGCTGTTCCTCCTCTCGGTTGTTCTTTGGGTAGTTTAGTCACAATGACAGAAAAATGGACTAAACCACCTGGCAGGAAAATAAGTCTGTACGTGATTGACATCATGCAAACGTCCTGTCGGAGGCCCAACTACAGAGTCCACGACCTATGATACGTTAAATCTATGGATGTGGAAATGGAGGTCTAGCTATACATGGGATTTCAAAGCAAATTAATGAGGTTGATTTAAAAATAATTTATGATGTGTGTGTGCTTTTAAAGTAACTAGTCAGAGGAAACAATCTATTGTTGCATTTAGTAATTGTTATACATCAGAGTCACTATCCAGAGGTACCTGCAACACGTCTAGAAGATGTGCCGCAAAAAAAGAAATGTGGACTGTGTTGGTGGCAAAGTCACTCAGGGCTGTTGGTGACCACAAGGACAGGCTCGCTCACGCAAGGCTCAGGACCAGCAAGGCCACCGTGGACACAGGGATCGATTTGACACGCTCAAGTGCACAGGCACCAGCGTACAAACCCAAAGCTTAAGGACAGTTCTCTTAACGCAGTGAAACCCTGTTTCAAAATGAAGAAAAAAATGGAGCTGGGGCTGTAGCTCAGAGGTAGAATACCCCTGGGTCCCATCCCCAGTATGAAAAAAAAAAAGTCTTTAGAGCAATAGCCCCCAGTTACCCCACCAGGAGGGGGCAGCAGAGAGCCAAGTGCCATAGCTCCTCCCAAGAACTCCTCAGGCCCTCATCAGCTGCCACCCCTGGCTGACAGTGGACGTCCTCAGGCAGGGGACCTGGCTCTGAACACTACTGCACGCAGCTCTCCTGACCCAGTGTTTACCCCACCACTCCACGTGTCCTGGTCAATGGAGGTCTGGCCCCTCTAGCAGTGAAGGAAAGGAGTTCGTCCTGCCCTTGAGGAACTCGGGCACCGGGCTGGATGGAAGAGACAGAGCAGGGCCAGTGCCCATGGGTTCCCAGCGCACTGGGACGGGGCGGCCATGGCGCGGTGGCATTGGGGAAGCCCTGGGTAAAGGGGCCGAGGAGCAGAAGCCCGAGGGTGCAGGGGAGGGAGGGTGTCCAGCGCCGTCTGGGGCCCTGAGGTGGGGTTGCGCGTGGAGGGTTCGGGAAACAAACCGGAGAGCTGGGGCTCCCGTGGAGGGCGAGGCGCATGGCACCAGGTCCTGTGGACTGTGGGCACTGCTGGGTGAGCGGCCAGGGCTGTAGGCAGGGGTCGCAGGCCCGGTCAGTGTGTGGGAGGCTCCCTGACAACTGTGGGGAGCAGAGACTGGGGTGGGGGGAGCTTCCAGAAGAGATGGAGGAGAGACTTGCGATGGTGGTGACGGCTTGGGCGGGACAGCAGAAGGTTCTAGAAACACTCCCCTAGTCTGTCCGGGGATGAGACCATCATCCTGCCAGCACCCAGCAGGGATGGGGTGAGGTTGGGAACACCCAAGAAGGAGGAGCTCCTTGCCACCTGACCTCTCCGTGCCCCTTGGCAGGGACTATCAAGCACACAGTGGGGCCGGCCATACTGCTCCCAAGGCTACCACGTAGCCCAGGAAGTGAGCGTGGGTCGTGCCACAGACGTGCATGTTGCTCAGGCCCGTCCTCCTGCGGGCGCACTTGGTACCCGATCACGTCATTCTGAACACAGCAGGCTCTGTTGGTAAATAGGCAGTTCTCACGTGGACAAACTGAAGTCTAGCACAAGACTCGTCTACGCCTCTGAATTTCCCTGGCCCTCAACTGCTGATTTAAACGTGGCTAGCCTTTCTCCAAGCATTCTGCTGGGTTAATTCTCAGTTTGCAACCCAACGATGCTGTCCGATAGGTGGTATTATCGTCTTCATTTGCTGGTGAAGAAACGGAGGCCCAGAAAGTTCCCACGTCCAAGGTAGGAAACGGCATCCTTGTGATCCCCTGGGGCCTCCCGCCCTCTTTCCTCTGGGACACTTCCAAGAACCAAACAAAATGCAGATGTCAAAGAACCGTCGGAGTGTCGAGAGCCTCGTGTGCCGTGGGTAGAAGCCACTTTGGACCACAGAGGCTCCAGCCCACTTTCTCCAGATAAAGCACAGCTGCTTCTGGGTGGGAAGCCAGAGATCCCATCACTGATGGCCGCCCCTAGGGTCCTCCAGGAAATGAAGAATTGCCCTCCTTCTCCTGCAGAGCCCTGGCTTCCGTCCGCACGGGTATTACTGTTGCTCTTTGCTGAATTCGAGCCAACTTTCCCGCGTTCCTCCCTCTGCGATTTTCAGAAACACCACTGACCTTCTAGGAAAGTCTCGTGCACACTCCTGCACTGGACGGCGACATTCAGTGGAGGGGGACCCCAGAGATTCTGTCTCCCGGTAACTCTGTGGCTGCTCTCATCCGTGGATGTGTGCTCTGGGACTTTCGCCTAACCGCCTCTCAGAACGCACCCCATCTTTAAGCGATGCATGACCAGTTCATGGTCAAAGATTCTCACAGTAAAGCCTGTGATGTACAAATCGGGTTCTCAGAAGATTGATGTCTAGGAACAAGACGTGGAGTTATGCAAATTCACGTCCTCAGTGTGTAAGTCCTCAATGAGGAAGTGTTTGGCCAGCACATGGAGATGTCGCCATCGATGGGTTATCTGGGGAGGTGAGTCTGAGATATAGAGATGGAGGCCACAGTCCACCATGGCTACCTGAATCTACCATCGCGCAATGTCTCCGGGAGCGTCAGAGCCTCCGGCCACCCGCCGCGGCGTGGCCCCGGCGGTGTTTGTAAGCCCCATCTGCAAGGCGGCCACCTCACCATGCATTTCAGACGTGCACCTCCGGAGGTTGGCAGGATGAAGTGTGAGGGGCAAGGAGGCCCCGGAAGGGGATCTGCCTTCACCCCGAAGCTGTATGTCTTGGGACAGACGCATTAAGCTCTGGTCATTATTGTTATCTCTAAGGCAGAGACGGCAAGACCTTCTTGGCAGGGTTTCCGAGAGGACACCTACTCAGCGGCCTGTTGGTGGGGTGTCTTTCACACCCTGCCATTTGCCACCCACTGTGCACCATCCAAGGGGCAGCCTGGGGTGCCCATGGGTGTCCCCGAGAGGCAGATGCGGTGCAGGTGAGCCCACCTCCCCAGTCCCTTCAGCAAGCAGGTTTTCATATCCACAGGAGTTGGAGATGGACTGGCTCCCGGGGAGGAAAGAGCCTTAGACGTACAGGGAGACCCAGGATGCTGAGCGTCCTGGTGGCCGGGACCCCTCGCCTGGAGAAGATGGCGCTGCGTAGCCCAGAGAAAGGGCTGCTGGGCCGGCAGCTAGGGTGTTTGCTGAAGCACTCAGGATGGCCCATCAGGATGGTGGGTTTAGCTAGAAAGAGACCCCATTTCTTGCTCCAGACCCTCGGCAGGCAGTCCCTCGGCAAATTTTAACAGTGCTGGAGTCTGGTGGCTCTGTTACTTTTTTTAAAAATTTCTATACTATTTGATTTCAGCACACATAAGCGAGAATGTGTGTGTGTGTGTGTGTGTGTGTGTGTGTGTGTGTGTGTGTGGTACTGGGGATGAAACCCAGGGTCATTCTATCTCCTAGCTCTACCCCAGCCTTGTTTTTTTTTTTTTTAATTCCTTATTTTGAAACAGGGTCTCACTGAGTTGCAAAGAGCCTCATTGAGTAGCTGAGGCTAGCCACACACTCCGATCCTCCTGTCTCAGCCTCCCGAATGCTGGGATTACAGGCGTGCGCCACCACGCCTGGCTCATAAGCATGAATTTAAAAAGAAGAATGAGATAGATGTTAAATGCCAAGATGACAATATAGTCACTGCCTGCCAGAACTTGGCAAAGAATTTTCAAGTTGCATACAAAATATATCCTCTATGTTCACATGTAGTATGTTTGACTGCTTAACTATGGGGGGTGTGTGTGTGTGTGTGTGTGTGTGTTTGTGTGTGCACGCGCGCGCTACTGAGGATTAAACTCAGGGGCATTCTACCTCTGAGTCATACCTTCATCCTTGTTTTATTTTTTACTTTGAAACAGGGTCTCTCACTAAGTTGTTGAGACTGGTCTCAAGCCTGCCATCCTCCCATCTCAGCCTCCCAAGTACTGGGATTGCAGGCTGGCACACCATGCAGACCTGTGTGTTTTTCTTGAAGTGTGGAAGGATGAATGGATACATTCCAGATGTCAAACTATGAATACTCCTAGGAGTGGAATTAGAGATGATTTTTTCTTGTATATAAATAAATAAAAAATAAAATAGGGCAGGGGTGTAACTCAGAGATAGAATGCACCTAGGTTCCATCCCCAGAACCACAGAAAAGAGGGAAGGAAGGGAGGGAGGGAGGGAGGGAGGGAGGGAGGAAGGAAGGAAGGAAGGAAGGAAGATGGAGAGGGAGAAGGAGAAGGAGAGAAGGGAGAAAAGATGGAAAGTATATTGTAGCTGTAGTCTATTTTTATCAAACAAAAGATCATGTAGGTCGTGATCCAGAATGCACAAACATGATAGCCTTGGTGGGGCGCAGAGGCGCCTCTTCGTTTGGGTCAGTCATGGCTGCAAATGGGACTCAGAAGGTGTGACAGACCCTCCACCCCTTCTCAGAGCGAGTCCTCTCCGGCTCGGCGACCCTGAACTCCCCTTTGTCCGGCATGGATGTTCGAGGTCATCATTAACAAGGTCCAGTCCAGCAGTGGCCAGCGCGACTCCTCGGTATAACTTCTATTATTTCTACTTCTCTGGGGCTGTAGGTGTCAGAGGAGCTGACCACAGGGGTGAATCACTTCCCATGGCCATTCTTCGGCCCACAGTTCAGCTATTTTTAAGACTCTGAATAAAGTCTTAAGTCCAATTCTGGGCATGTACTTTATTTGTTTAAAAAGTGCCCAATAAGTTAAGGAGGGGTAGAGACGAAAATGGAAAGAACTGAGCCGATGAGAAAACCATTAAAAAACTCCTTCGTTTAGAAAATGCCCCAAATGGACAATCTTTTTGTAACTTTTTTTTGAAAACATGTAACAAAGAAAAAGAAAAATACTTAATTTTTTATTTTTATTTATTTATTTTTGTTGAACTGGGGATGGAACCCAGGGGCATTCTACCTCCGAGCTCCACCCCCAGCCCTATTTTTCATTCTTTACTTTGAAACAGGTCTCACTAAGTTGCTGAAGCTGGCCGCAAACTTGCGATCCATCCGTCTCAGTCTCCCAGGTACTGGGATTACGAGGCTGTGCCACCACGCCCAGCTTTAGAAGAATCCTTTCAGAATCACTTATACAATAATTTCCCACTCCCTGTGGAAGAAACTCATGCTTAAGTCAAAAGAGATCCCGACTTCTCAGCGACAATGGTAAATTGCTCAAATGTTCCAGCCTCCAGACCGAATGACGCGGACATCTTACCGTCCTTTATCGGTGGTGCTCTTTCTTCCACTCCAGATGTGGTATCATTATTTGCACCAAATCTGTGAATAAAGAGATAAAATAATAAGTAGGGAGAGATGGGAAGCGTTTGGGTATGAGGTATAATTTATTTCAGGCTGCATGAGAGTGTATGGGTTTGCTGTGGCTGCAGAAGTCCACGGGCTGGACTACGAGGACAGGGATGTACAGTTCCCAGGCTGGTTCTGGGAATGGAATCCGAGATCAAGTTCCCAGCAGCTTTGGCCTCTGCTGGGCGGTGGGGAGGTCCGCTGCAGGCCTCCCTCCCTGCTTGGCTGGCCCGGTCCTCCTGGGCCTCTCCCTGTGACATCTTCCCCTGTCTGAGTCCAAAATTTCTCTTCTTATCAGCACACCAATTGTATCAGACTAGTGCCCACCCTAATGGCTTCATTTTAACTAGGTAACTTGTATAAAGACTCTATCTTCAAATACACAGGATCCTCGTCTTACAATGGAGTCACAACCAGAAAAATCGTAAGTTGAAAATGTCATAAAGTAAAAATGCCCTGAATACTCCTGACCGCGCAGCCTAGCTTACCTGTGGGTCTTAGACACGCAGGACGCTTAAGTTACAGTTGGGAAAATCATCTGCCATCAAGCCGATTTTAGGGCAAAGTGCTTGATTTAAATACACTGAACACCTGTATCCAAACACCACCGGCGGCACAGGACACCATGTGCTGGGGGCTGTTTGTTCTCCTCATCGCTGGCTGACGGGGAGCTGTGGTCACCGCCACTGCCCTAATCAGGACAAAGAATGGGCCATACTGATGACTAGCCTGGGAAACAACAAAACCCAAAATTCAAAGCGCATCTTCTGCTGGCTGGATGTGATGGCACGTGCCTGTAAGTTCAATACTTGAGGGGCTGAGAGAGGAGGGTCACAGGTTCAAGGTCAGCCTCAGCAACTTAGTGAGAACTGCTTTCAAATAAAAAATAGGACTGTAGATAGTGCCCGGCGGTACAAAGTTCCTGGGTTCCACTCCCAGTAGCAAAACAAAAAAACAAAACAAAACAAAACAATCTTCCACTGAACGTGTTGCTTTCACATCCCTGTGAAATAGAAGGGTCGGGAGTTTAACCGTGGTAAGTTGGACACTGTTCTAAAGCCACATTTTGAGGGATGGACAGGGGGTTAGGTCTTAAAGATATAAATTTGAGGGAGAAACACAATTCAAACACTAACGGAGTCTAATAGCTAAAGTCTCTGCTGCGCTGTAACTCGCCGTGTACCACACGTTCTTCATGTCAAACACCTGCTTTCTTCCGCGTTTCCTGCCATTGAGCCCGGGAAGGTCAATCTGCACCAAGAGACCCCGGATGTGTTGTGAGATGATTGACACGCGGAGCAGCAAATTGAGGCGGGAGTCCGGCCCTGAATGTGGACACCGTCCAATAGGGGGAGGCCTGGGTGGGGCCAAAGGAGGAAGCCGCGTGAGGGCGCGCACGGTTCTTCCTGGGCATGCGCATCCATTGCGGCTCTCACCCGGGGACCGCGGACTCCAGCTCCGAGGATTCTTCAGGGAGTTTCCAGGCATCTTCGTGAGGGGCTGTAGCGTCGGTCCCTCGTCTTCTAGGCTTCGGTTTTTCAGACTAAGCAGCTACTCCATCTCCCGGCTCCCTGGATGCAGGTGACCACTTTGGAACTACACAGCTTCTGAGTGTGTAAGCAGATTTGATAATTCCCTTTATTTTAATTAACTAATTAATTGGTGCTGAGAGATTGAACACAGTGGGCTTCTACCTCTGAGCTACTCCCCAGCACTGTTTTTTTTAAAATTTGTCTCACTAAAGTGCCGAAGGTCTCACTAAGTTGCTGAGGCTGGGCTCGAACCTGTGATCCTCCTGTCTCGGCCTCTCAATTGCCAGGATAAATCTTTCTCTATAATACATACACTCTGTGTGTTCTGTTCCTCTAGAAACTTTGACTCATAGACGGCACCCACTCTGAGAGAAAAAAACCAACACAAATCCTGTGCGGGCGGGCAATATTCTGCCCTGTCCTACCCAGTGAGCTCCTGGCCTAGGTCCTCTTCCTGAGGATTCTTCAGACCCTCCTATCACTAGACTTCAGAAAGACGGCAGCCAAACTCTGAAGACTGTGTGTGTGTGTTACTAGGGGTTGAACCTAGGGGCATTCTACCTCCAAGCCACACCCCTCATCCCTATTTTTTATTATTTAGTTTTGAAACAGAGTCTCACTAAGTTGAGGAGGGCCTCACTAAGTAGCTGAGGCTAGCCGTGAACCTGCGGTCCTCCTTTCTCGGCCTCGCCAGTACTGGAATTACATGTGTGCACCACCATGCCCAGATAGGCCTCTATAATTTAATATATGTGATGTATGATAAAAAGCAGCACTGTGATTGAGATTGCCTGCAGCCCTCTTGTGGGATGGCTGGAACAGGGGTCAGCAAAGTTGTGCTGTCGAGGGCCAGAGGGCAGGTATTTTAGTCTTTGCAGTCTGTTCCGCCTCTTGGAAGCTTCTCGACTCTGCCGTCCTCTCTGGTAAGCAGCCCTGGATGACACATAACGGAAGCAGAATGCTGTGTTCCAGTAAGCTTCATTTATGGACAGTGAAATTTGACTTTTACACATTTTTCACACTGTGGAATAGTCTCCCTTTAATTCTTTTCCAACGATTTAAAAATGTAAATCCTTTCTCAGCTCAGTGGCCCTCTAAAAGAGTGGGGGGGATCTGGCTGTGACCTTGGCTTGCTGACCCCTCCCCTGTTGCTCCTGGTGACCCACCATCGTCTGCACTCTATGCCCTTTTCTTCTGTAAGGTCCTGGCTCATTCCTCTCAGGCCAGGCTAAGCCATGTTCACCACCCAACCCTGGGGCCGGACATTGATTCTAGTACATTCTACAAGATGGCAGTTTTGTGTGGTGTGGGAGACTCCACCACCATCGCTCTAAGAGGAGCTTTCTAAGTCTAGCTCCTTTGATCAGCTCTCCTTTAGGACTGGGATTTTTCTCCTTGCTCTGGCCAACCGGTGGTGGTGACGTCTGATCTCTCCGAAGGTCACAGGGTCATAGCTTCACTTCAAGAGGCACTAAAAACAGCTTTCCTGGGGTGCAACAGTGGGTGACGCTTCCTCTGGAACGTTCTCCATCCCCTCCTGCATCCCGCCGCTGGCTTCCTTCCGAGCCATCTCATGCTTCATATCACAGCACTTATTTGCTGGCTTAGTGGAGCACGAGGCAGTTCTCAGTCAATCCTCCCCAAGCGGCAGCTGCGAGAGTGAGTGTTGACACCCCTGGGACAGTGGGAGCGCCACACTGCAAGTCCACTTCCTGAACAAGGGCGCCCCTCTAATAAGTGCTTAAAGGGAAACCCAGTCCTTTGCAGGAGGAAAAGCAGCTATGAAAATATTTTAGGCAAGAGACGGTGGGACCAGTTTGCATGCCGTGAACTCTGACAAGCAATGCTACTCTTCATTCCAAGTAATGAATCGACAAGCAGGGCATAACGCGCTTCTGCTGAGAACACAGCACGGCGTGCTCACCTTTCAGAGGAGGGCCCACGTAGTGGGGAGAACTTTCAGAGAACTTTGCACCAGGACAAGACGTTTTCAAAAAGCTGTTAGGGGAAATAGTACAGAGGCGCCTAAAAAAGTTAAAAATATAGAACTGCCATATGATATTGCTGGGTATATATTCAAAGGAAATGAAACTAGTACATGAAAGCGATAGCTCACTCCCATATTCATGGAAGCGTGGTTCTCAGTAGCAGAAATATGGAATCAGCCTCGGTGCCTGTCAGCTGATAAGTGGCTGAAGCTAATGTGGTACAGAGAAGCAACAGAATGCCATCCAACCGTGAAAACGCGTGAAATCCTGTTATTTGTGGCAACAAGGATGAACCTAGAGAACACTCGGCAAAGTGAAACAAGACAGGCAATAGAAGAGAAATCCTGAGTGATCCACTCATTGTGGAATCTAAGAAAGCTAATCTCACAGAGGTGCAGAG